>NW_028262358.1:42219631-42532023 GCF_047370975.1 Nipponia nippon | reverse complement strand
TAGTATGTAAATTGGTTTTTCTTTGTTTGAAATACAAGACAGTACAGATACTTTACAATTACGTTATGTATGTTTATTTTACATATACCTTTTTGTTCCATTCTGAAACTTTTGATTTTTCTTACGCTAAAACATAGTTGTTGAATAAGGTCATACACACTACTTGTTCCTACAGTAAATAGAAGTTAGAGTAGAACTGTACAAATTCTGCATGTATGCTGAGTGTGAATTATATCACAGATATGTACAGATGACAGTGTATAAGATGCCAGTTTATAATGGCATCCACTTTATAACTTCACCTTTTTTTTTAAAAAAGGGAGCATACCAGATTTATTCTTCAAAGAGCTGTAGTGTCTTATCTTGAAAATATCAACAGCCACGCTTACTTACCATATCTATTCTAGCTATTTTAGTACATCCAGAAAGACAATCAGTTGTATTTTCATTGATTTTTAACAGAAATTAGAATTTATTTTCCAAAATTTCATTAAGCTTTAAGGAGACTCTGCGATGCCTTTGTAAAATGTATTTGGGTCTAAATAGGAGAAGAGACTGTTTTTTGGAAAAAGACTAGCCTTAGACTATGTTGGTACAAACATTTGGGTTCACAAGTTGCACGCTAAATTTTCAATATATAGATATCTGTATATCTCATTGTATGTGTACATCAGGATGTTAGACATTCAAGAGCTAATAGTTGTGCTTACAGATATTTATTTGTAGATGAAAGAAACTGCCTCCAAAAATAAAGGCAACTGCAGTGCCTTTTCAGAGAAAGGAACTGATAGTTCAAATAATTTGAGAAGTAAACATTTACCATCAGAAATTCACCTCCAGAAGTCAGTTTCTCAGAATCTGCTCTACTCATTATGTCAGGCAATGATTTTTTTTTTCTTCTATTAACATTCCAGCTCTCATCTGGTGTGTTGTGGAGAGATGTTTTCATTGTATTAATTTGTTTCCTCAACTGCAAAGCTTATCTTGGAAGAAATTCTGAAATTTAAGCTTTATTTTGAATATAGCAAACTGCATCTGATTTCTCTGAATTAATTCTGTAATAATTACATTGTTGAAGCTTCCATATAGGAATTATTTTTATTATAGAAAGTTTTATTATTGAAGCTTATATATAAACAGTTTATTGTTCAATGGTATGAAAGTACCTGGTTTTTATTGTTGTGTTTGGTTTTTTCTCCTTGGATCACAAGGGCATAAATGTAAATAGAAAAGAAAAGTTGTACGGAATAACAATTGAAAAGAATTATTTTCTATCTGTGACTTAGTTTATTCATTTTTGGTTGTTTGTTTGTTTGTTTGTTTTTTTTCCCCCCCAATAGTTCTCAATTTGCCTACTAGTGTAGAAGAGGTTTGCCCAAATATTCCTTCCTTGGTGAAGCTAATGGAGGAAATTGTGGAACTGGCAGAGTCTGGTATTCGTTACACACAAATGCCACATATCATGGAAGTAGTACTGCCTATGTTATGTAGTTACATGTCACACTGGTGGGAGCATGGGCCAGAAAACAACCCTGACAAGGCTGAAATGTGTTGCACAGCCTTGACCTCAGAGCACATGAACACTCTGTTGGGTAACATACTGAAAATCATCTATAATAACCTTGGTATTGATGAAGGAGCCTGGATGAAGAGATTAGCAGGTAAGATGTAGAAATAAATAAATAAATAAATAAACAAATGTGTGTGTATATTCAGAATGCATATATATATATATCCACACTCTGAATTACTCTGTATTTACCCTGTTAAAGCTGGAGTAGAACAACACTCATATTTTTTATGTTTTTAAACAATACAGATCTTGAGGAACCAGAAATAGTAAGTATAAAGAAAGAGCAGTGTAAGCAGTATGTTTTAATCCGTTAATAAGTAATATAGGAAGTACGTTATACTATTTCTTTTTCCCCAGAATATGCACATATGCATTTTGCAGTATATTGAATTAAAGGACTAGAGTTATTTAGCCCATTTTCATTATATAGCAAGTTTCCATTATGAAGTTTCCATTACACAGTTCCTTGCTATTCTGTATGAGTGCTGGATCCTTAAAATATTGTTTTGAAGCTGTATATCTAACATATCTATTACAATGAAATGTGGAAATGCATACGTCATTTCAGTAATCCTTATATTAACTTCATTGTGGTAACACCTTAAAATTAATTTAAAAACAGTTTATTTCTCAATGTTACAATCTGTAAGGAAAAGTCACTTCAATGTTGTGAATTCAGTTTTTCAATTAGGCTTTCTAATGACTTTTCAGTACGTATTGTAGTAGTAATGTAATTCATGGTAGCAGTCTGGATTCCTAGTTTTTTGAGGGTTAGTAACATAATGCACTCTAAGGATAAGTGGTAACTGCCTAAAATTCTTTGTAGTCAATGGATATGTTACAACGGTTTTGCATTAATGGGCCCAGATGAAGTGCTAATTTCCATATTCATTTTTATGAGTAGATTTGCAAAAAGCTTGTGCTAACAAGTCTCAAATGGCTGGTTGATGGATGGTTGAATCAGTCTCATTTCTGTCTACATGCAAGCCTTCCAGTGTCCTAATGTGTATAAGAAATACAGGCAGCCTGTTCCAGTAGGTTTGCAAATAACTAGAGCATGCTTTCCAGTTCTACTTTGCTCAAGCTGAAAAGCAAGGTTCAAAAGAAGAGCCGGTGGCTGAGAAAACTTGTGTGTGCGCTGTGTAGCTATATATGTATCTACCTATACATACCATTAAGCAAGTTCTGCATTACTCAATAAAATTATGCAGGCAAACGCCAATATGTTGACAGAATGCCAGTAAAGAGGCATTTCAAATTTTATGATCTTGCAAGTGAAGTTGTAATTTCTGCCCTCATAGTGACAAAGTGAATTGACTATGTGAAATCCTGACCACATTTAATTCTTGGCAAAACTTCTGCTGATTTCAATGGGGGCAGGATTTTACTCTGTAGCCTAGAAATAAGATCCAAGAAAGAGGAGAAAGGTAAAAATTTTTATTTATATTTTGTGGCCAGGTATATATTATAATATTCATTGCCTTAAATAGTGTTTTCCCAGCCCATCATAAGCAAAGCGAAGCCACAGCTGTTAAAGACACACTTCCTGCCACTGATGGATAAGCTAAAGAAAAAAGCAGCAGTGGTTGTATCGGATGAAGAACACCTAAGAGCAGAAGGCAGAGGTGACATGTCGGAGGCTGAACTGCTCATCCTAGATGAGTTCACCACTTTGGCACGGGACCTCTATGCCTTCTACCCTTTATTGATTAGATTTGTGGACTATAACAGGTATGTGGAGAGGAATAGGTCAATGAATCTCGTAAAATCTTCCTGTTTATTGATACCGTCTCTTATCCCTTGATATGCCTAGCACTGAATTAAAGTAGCTTTTACTCAGCCTGCCAATCTTGAAGTTGCTCAAGCTGATGCTCTGTGACTTTTAGGAGGAGCTGGGGTCTTTTTCAGAAGAAAACTGAAAAGAAAAGTGCAATCCAAATCTGTTGGATTAGACCTAGGATTAATGTAAAAGGATTTTAAACATTTTGAAATAGGACATCAAAAAGCCACTGCTACCAGAAAGGATTAAAAGCATGCATGCTTGGTTTTGTTGGCTTGTATCCCTGTAAAACCTTGAAAACTGATTTCAAAGGCTAAAGCCAGTGAGGATCATCCACTTTTCCACCCTTTTACCAAATTTTAGGGCAAAATGGCTGAAAGAGCCAAACCCTGAAGCAGAAGAATTGTTCCGCATGGTGGCTGAGGTCTTCATTTACTGGTCAAAGTCTCATGTAAGTAATTCCCTGGAAAATACTTGTTTTAATTAGGTTTCTTAGTAGGCAGATCAATTATTTAGTGGTTGTGTTTGGGAAAACACATTTAATGACAGAAGTGAAACTGCAGAGGGGAAGGTATTAATGACTTCCAGTTTTCTGACATTTTTGAAGTGCCTGAGTAGCTAGGGGAGTTGATGGGTGTTTGGTAGCATAGTAACACTGATTGTAGACATTTTTTGCATAAAATCTCATTTGTTTGTTGTGGGTTTTGTTTTTGGTTTGGAGTTTTTTTAATATATATTGAGCTCATTGAGGTCTGTGTCCTTTCTCTCTTTATTTTTTTTTTTTTTCAGTCAGTTATTTTCACCCTCAAAGTCTTTTTATAACCAGGATGTATGGCTACTAAATTAGTAGTAGTTGTGTCATTAAAGTCCATTTTCCTAAATTGTACAATCTGTCTGCTTGAGCCTCTTGCAGAGTTAGAATAAAAATCATGTGGAAAGGTCTTCAACACGACTAGTGGAACAAGGGTTTCTTGAAGGAAATGTGCAGCTCTATTTACAGTCACTTAATTTGCATTGCAGTGTAGATTTGTATTTCTTTAATAAAACTTAAAGGTATATAATTCAATTATTAAGCCTAGGTCTGTAGCTGGACCGAATGAAGGAAAGTCAGTAAGTGTTCTAAGAGCAAGGAAGTAGCAAATACATCTTAGCAGTAATTCTCAGAATAAAATATTTTTTTTCCTAGATGATACTATTTCATATTTCATAAATTTTACCAGTTAAGGACTTCTTCTTAATTCCACTTCTACAAAATTTACCCTTGGTTCTCAAGTCTGATTCCTCTGGTTCATATGCGAGAACCAAGGGGTCTGCATTAAGACCTAATCAGCCACCATCACTGATAGTGCTTAAATAAAAACAAAATATGATTCATGTGAATACTGGAACAAAAAGAAGAAAAATAACAAACGTGACTAAATACTTTCAGGTATTGGATCTCTGTATGGACTGTTGTCTATAGTAAATTTCTTTTCTCCCATAACTTCAATTCTGTCAAGTTTGGGAAACAAGATGCCTTATTATTTGTGTGCTTGTGTCTAAATTTGACTGTGAGATTTATAATAAACATCGCTGTGTGCAGAAGCTGGTTGCACAGTAGATAGATACTGGATCATCAAATTACATGTGTGTTCATAAGTTCAGTCTTTTATTTAAAGTTTCTTATGTGTCTGAATATAGTGGGATTTATAATGGAGGAAAAAATGGAATGGATGATTTACTAGTAAGGAAAACCCAGACAATATTTTTATATTGAATTAGAGGAGGAGTGAGATTTTTGTCATAGCTGTTTCATAGCCAGAGAAACTTCTTTTCTCTAACATAGGAAAAAACCTAAAACACGCAACCCCCTGAGCTATGTCATGTAAATAAAGCTGGAATTCAAAGCCATTGTTGATCAGCCATTAATTTTTTCTGTCCTTGTGTTATCATCTTGTGGATTTTACAAATTTCCAGTTAATTTATGTTTTTATTTAAGGTTTGTTTAGATAGACTCCTCATATGACATAAGTGCTTCTAACTGAGATCTTGTATATATTTCCAGAATTTCAAAAGGGAAGAGCAGAACTTTGTGGTACAAAATGAAATCAACAACATGTCTTTCCTTATCAGTGACACCAAATCTAAGATGTCCAAGGTAGTGTAAAGGTTTTTATATTTTTCTCTTTGCAGAGGGGAAGGAGACAGGAGGACTCCAGAGAATCACTTTTTTTTTTTTTTTTTTTTTTTTTGTAACAATATCTGTTGAAAACACTGGGTTGAGAATCAAAACATAGTCATTTGAGAAACACAGTGGACTTTCAAGATACTGGTGCAAAATATTGGCAATGATATAATGGCAGTTCCACTGGATAGGGTTGCAGCTGTATAGGCAGTAAGGAAACTGTCAAACCGGAGGCAAGTACAAAGTTGCTAGCACAGTTCTTTTCTTTAATATTGGATTTTTTTTTTTCATCTTTGCTTTATGCTGTAGGCAGCAGTTTCTGACCAGGAGAGGAAGAAGATGAAGAGAAAAGGTGACCGGTACTCTATGCAGACCTCTCTCATTGTGGCAGCACTGAAGAGATTACTTCCCATTGGCCTAAACATTTGTGCTCCTGGAGACCAAGAGCTAATTGCACTGGCCAAAAATCGATTCAGTATGGTAAGTGCTTTTTATGCACTTCTAAAAGGTTGAAATATTTTACTAATGAAATCTTTGAGTATTTTCCCCATGCTCATTCTTACAGCACGGCACAAATAATCAAGACTATAATTCTGTTATATAAAGGCACAATGGGTGACTATGGTAGATAGTAATCTACATATTTTTCTCATTTTCAGGGCATAAAACATTTCAGTTTGGACATACTAAATGATCACTATGTGAATAGAGATAACATTCTTAAATTAAAACAGTTATTTCTCTCTTAATTTTTAAAGCTAAATTGTGAGTTTTATATTTTATGAAGCTTGAATTTGGAAATGCAAATAAGAACTGGATGTTTCCTAAGTTCTGGGCCCAATATCATAACTAATCCCTTTTGATCACTCTCATGTGAATGCAAGAATTTCTCTAGGAATAGACTGTTTTAAAAGTGATTCTTCTAGCAGTAAACTCACAGTGCAATAATGTGATTGTCATTTGGAATACACTCTTTTTCTCAAGCTGTGATACTTCATACACCCTAGCAGGTTATATGACCTTTAGACAGTCGAACTGAATGTTTATGAAGGATAAAAGATCTCCAAAAGAAACAGAAATCAAATCAGAGAAGGCTGTGTTCATTATTTTGGTTTCATTTGGTCAAACTTTGGTTAAAGTATGTAGATATGTATATACTAGTAATTTTAATTCAGACTTGCATTTAGTGTGTTACAGTGGACAAATATGAATGATGCCATCCAGAACTTGCTCCTGTGAGCTTGGATATGGCTAGCTCTGGCCTGATACAAAAAGACTTACTGCCATTGAGATTTTCCTCAGTCTTCCACATTGTCAGTTTTATTCATCATCTGAACTAAGCCCAAGATTGACATTTATATGAACAATATCATTTCTTAATTACCTTCTATTCCTAGTTTATATGATTTATAATTTATTGACAGAAAGATACTGAAGATGAAGTACGAGATATCATCCGCAGTAATCTTCATCTCCAGGGCAAGGTAATCTATATGCAGTTTTTAAATATTATTTTTCTTCCTTTGAATTTATTTGTTGGTGCCATATAATGACAACCTGCCTTTGTTCATTAGGATAACTTGTGAAGTACCTTTTTTCTCTTCCGTCAAGTAACTTGTTGCTGTCAATTGCTATATGTTAGGTTTTTAATGTATTTATATATTCATTATATACAATAACATGTGGCCCTTCAAATCCCTGCCTATGCACACCATTAATATGAAATTGGAGACGGCAGCAAGGTCTATCACTGTTTAAACTCTACCTTCTATTATTTGGGAATCTGCAGAATGCTCAAAGTTACTTTGTATAAGTTTGAAGTGTAAAGGAAAAGGAAGCTGCACTTTGCCATACTCTGTGAATGGAAAAATCTCCACTTTGCTCAGTTTTGTTCCTGCTTTTTCGCCCATGGAAAGGAAAGTATTTTGGAAAAAGTGTAGATTTTTTTTACCAAATTCCAGTTAGTGCCAGATGCAAAAAAGTCCTGAACAGGCCCAGTGTAGTTGAACTCCTTTATTAATGCTTCAAATAATGGCCAAGAAGAAGCCATAATATGGAAGTGTAATAAAATGATGCATGTTTCTTCTCTACTGAAAGAATTGGACCTATGGATGGTGCTTTATTTAGGATTGTCCTTTACCTCCTCCCCCCGCCCCAGGTTTCATTCACCTCAGGGAGAAAACTAACTAGTATTTTGCTGTGCTCATTAAGTGGTGACAAGAGAATAAACATGTGAGTTGGAAATACGGCTTTTTTTTTTCTGAAAGTGTATTTAAGAATCATCCAGAAGTCTAGATTCCACTGCAGTTCAGTGCATGGCAATAAATGGTTTGGTTTTTTTAAATTACTTGGTAATGGGATGGTTCTTCTTGAATAATACCTGAAGATTAATTTTTTCCCATCTTATGTTTTCTGTATATCGCTGCAATGTCAAGCAAGATTATGTGGAGGTTGGGGTTTCTGGGAGCTCACAAGAAGATACATAATTTTGCAAAGCTAACAATTAGCGTTTTTCATAAAAGTATTACGAATAAATGTCCAATAGCTTTAAATTATAGGGATTGCATATAGAAAAGTTTACCACTGAAAACAAAAGATTTGGTTAAATCCTAAAAAAAGCTTGAAATACTTATCCTTATGTAGCAAATAGTTATATACTGAGAAGCAGAAGAAACCACACAGGCAAAGTACTAGGAAGAAAAGAGCATTTATGAAGATCATGAGCAACAGTACTTAAGCAATGTGCATGCCATGAATATACAAACCTTAAATGTGTTGTGATTTTGTCTGTGGACTTCAGTAATGTTTTCTTCATGATGAAGATAGGTATTTCTGTTCTGACATTTTCACTATGTGTATATTGTCATTTTGTGAGCCATGCAGTTGTAAGTCTTGCCTGGCATTTCATGCTGCTTCTTAGCACTTGTCCTCCTGTTTTAAATACTTCAGTTTCTATTTTATTTCTTTAGGGTTACATTCTGCATACTCCTGTTAAGAAATTTCTGTCCATTAGTGCTTTGTTGCCTTGGAGTAATGATACTTCTTAATACCTTGATCTGTGCTTTTTCTTCAGAAACTTCCTTTGCTTCAATTAAAAGTTTACTGTTGTTCAGCAACATATTACCTCCTCTGCTTATAACACATGAGAATAAAAGTACTTTTAAATTTTTTATATTGATGAAATTTCACGGTGCCTTGGTAATTCAGAAGGAAGTAATCTTAGCTAATCCAAAGTACACATCGATGGATTTTCCAGTTGTAAACTTTTCAGCAGTGACTTTGGATTTTCCTAATTGTAAAATGAATTCCCAGTGGAAGATAACATTCTGAAAGGGAACCACATCATACATAGCTAACAAAGCTAAATAGCTGTTGTAGCTGGCTTTATTTTATAGCTATCTACCTATTACTTTACTAGCTTGGAAAAGCTCTGGTTTTGACCTGTACATGAAAAGTAGTCAGCTCAACTATGGACAATATACGGCATTTCTAGGACTTCAAAACTTCCATTTATTATTGCATTTATTATCTTTATTATTATTTGTTATCTATTCCTAAGTAGTTTGTTCTCAGTGGCTTGAAATATATCTTTTCATGAATCATTTAGCACTGACACATTCTAGAGTTTACATTAAACCTAAGTGTATAAATTATTTAAAAGTATAATGTATAAAGTTAAATTCAGTAGTTATTTACAAAGTATAATATAATTCATTCCATAATTCTCTGATGTCATTAGTATTCAGTCACTATCATGACTGAATCAAGTACATGTCAGATACAGTGAAGTATGATGTTTCTTGTTAAGAAAAATGATGCTACTGTGCTATATGCATGCACTACCCTTTTGCTGTCTGATTGAGTCAGACATAAAAGGAATGTAGGCCAAATGGTCTTATAAATTTAAATTATTATTTAATGTTATGAATTTATATGTAACTTAGCTGTGATGGTGTTTGTGTAAGGTGGCTTTCAAAACAGGAAAAATACCACTTTTTGGAAAGGCTGGTTTTCTTCCAACCATAGCAATATTCTTTCTTCAAATGGTCTTTTCTGTTAACCACTTTTGCTTCTCACAGACACCACGTTCTGTCATTTATGCTAGAGCTAAAATGTAATTTATCTTGATTTCTTTTTGGAAAACTGCACTGTTTGAGAATCATCCTTCTAAATCTTTAGCTATTAATGTTGTGGCGTCTATTTCATGCATTTGTCAACCTTTGTCTACATTTGTCTTCACCCTTTTTCTGTCTTTCCTTTCCTTGCATGCCTGCATGCTGTTACTCAGTACCGAGCCTTTTATTTCAAGAAATTGATGACGAAACTTGCATTCATTTTGACATGGATGAAGCTCAAGTCACCAAAATCTTCTTCCAGCCATTCTAATTCACACCTTGAAATGTCAACTACTCAAACCCTTAGAAAACTACCTATACAAAAAAGCTGTACCTTGATAGAATGTGAGGAGTCCTCAGATCAAAAGACATCTCCACCTGTGATTAAAAGGTCTTTTGTGGACTACCCATTCATGATGATCCAGTCAAATGCTCACACAAAGACTGTGGATGTGACAGTTGTTAAGAAATGGAAAAGCCGAAAGGTGGAAGAAATGCCTGCCAATTGTGGCTTTCTAGGTTGTAATAAGCTATTATTGAGCGACTGTGTAAGTTTATAATCATTCCTGGAACTTCAGTAAACTGTATCATAAGATGTTTTGTGGAGGTGAATTAGCATTATTGTCCCATCTTAGGCACAAATTGAAAACTGGATCCACAAAGATGTTTTAGAAAAGTACGTGTTGAGTTTAAGCCCTATTTGAATCTGTAGGGTTTAGGCTCCTAAATGCTCTAGGAATCCAGGCTAGTGTGACTTAAACCTAAATTGCACATTCAGGAATGATCACTGGCCACAGCTCTCAGTAAAATGGGTTACGCATTGCATTTGTCTTCAGTGTCATTGGCACAAAAAATGGTTGCAAGATGTGTTGCATCAGCGTTGATTAGCAGAAGCACTAGGGAGACAAAATGGACCAAAAAAGAGATTGCTAATGGTAAAACAGAATCATAGATCACTGAAATGGAAAAAATGAAATGTAGAGAGAAAAATAAGAAAAAACATTTTGCTTCATACAGTTCTTTGTAATTTGTAGGCTAATAAGCAAATGCATCTTGAATTAATTTTTCACAAATTAACTTTTCATTTTTTATCTAGTAATCAGTAAAATTAGGATTTTGTAACAATTGAAAAAAATTAAAAGGAAAAAAATTAGACATAAATAAGACTAATATTACTAATTTCCATGACTGAAAACTAAGTAATCCCAACTAGTAGAGCAACAATTTCGTTGTTGTTTGGTTCAATAACTGGAAAGTCAGTGTACAAAGTTATGTCTGTCTACCTCCTATTCATTACTTTTCCTCAAATAATGTATTCATTGCTGGTGCCAGTGTTATTTGTTGGCCCGTGATCATTTGCTCTTTGTCTGATTATTAGATTTCTAGTCCTCTGGAAGCTCTCAAGAAACATTGCACAAATCAGTCTTTAGTTTTGTTCTCCCCGTCAGTGTAGTGGACACTGTATGGGTTAGCCATGGAAAGGTGTGGGTTAGCCATATAAAGTGCTTCTGTTGTCCTTTAAAGCAGTTTCTGTACTAAGTGAACTGTTTGACCCTACGTTTGGAACATTTTGCCTTGGTGACATCTGAAATCTTTCTCCTGCAGCTTGAGGATCCCGCCATTAGGTGGCAGATGGCACTTTACAAAGATTTACCAAACAGGACTGAAGATTCCTCAGATCCAGAGAAGACTGTGGAAAGGGTCCTTGATATAGCTAATGTACTGTTTCACCTGGAACAGGTTAGACACATTTTCCCAATTCCATTGCTTCTTAATCTAAACAGAAGTATTCAGCCTTTCATTTATACTTTCTCCTGCTGTATTTAATGTTATATTCTTTTTTCTTTCTTTTGATGGCTACTGTTTACGTGCTTTGCCTTGTGTTTTATAAGCCAATATTGTGGTCATATCGATCACACAGTGTGTTTGCAACAGCTCCCACAATCATTTATTTGGAAAAGGACTCAGAAAGTGATATGTTTTAGCTTCCTTCTGGTGCATTTCAGCTAGCAGGAAGTAATTATGCAACTGTCCATGGATCATGAAATGTGAGTAAAAAACAACTCAATTATTGAAAAAATGCCTTTTTCCAAGGTATTTTTCCTCAGTTGAGATTCTTGAATTATTGCAGTAGCAAGAAACTTAAAGCTACCTACATAAATATCTGTCAGAAGATACATATTATAGCTGTATGGAGTAAGACAGTCAGATGATTTGATACACAACTTCTCTAGTGATGGTTTTAGAAAGCTATTTACTATGTACTTGTTAAAAAAATTGTAAGAAGAATGCTCGCTTGACAAAATCTGTATGGAAGTTCGTGTGAATGTGGGCAAGAATATATGCATTTAGAAAATGACATTGAAATTCAGAAAATTCTTGATAATCTGGAAGTTTTAGCAAGACTGCTCTTTGGTGGTCCAGCAAACTGCTTGCATATGTGAACTCAGACTTGTTCGTGCTGGTGCAACAGTGAATACAAACCAAGTTTAATCTGGCCAGCTCAAATATTACTTGCTGCATTGAAGAAATAGTAGAAGCAGGGTGGAGGAATGATTTTTTTGAGAAAGTTCTGGCAGAATCTGTAACTTGTTTCAGAATCTGGCATGAAGTTCTGTTGTTTTATCTAGTATTTTTTGCATAAATATATGAGCTTCCTATGTGATCTGGACTACAGTAACTTTCATCAAAAAAATTCTGTAATTTATTTTGTGTCCTTCTTCCCACTAGCACTGATAGAATTTTGTCTTCTGTCTCTCTGATTAAACTTGTCCCCAGAAATATGTTAACCAAGAATAAATGTTGGGAGTTAGGTGTTTGTTGGTTGGGTTTGATTTTGGTTTTTTCCTCCCCTTGGGATAAGAGTCTATTACTTATCTTTAAGTTTTTAATTCTTTAAATTTTGAAATAAAAAATCCCCTATGTTGGTACATTTTACAAGTCAAAGATTACTTTATAAATTTAGTTTTCCCATTTTACTTACTGAATTGTTAGCTATTTTGCACTTTAGATTTTTTTTCTGTATTTTCTAGGCTTTCTTTTTTAAAATGTACTGAAGAAACAGCATGTTAACTTGAAGAGTATTCCTAGTGGCAGAGGTGAATGCTTCCGGTTACACCATATAGACTATAAACTGACTGCATATAAAATTTGCTCAGAGGTTGTTTTTTTTTTTTCCTCTTCAAAAAACATTTGAGAATTCAAGGCTCTCTTGCCCTCTCACTAGATTAGTTGGTTTCACTCAGAAGCTTGGCACAGGTTTTCAGACCCCATGTCAGGAAGTTTCCATATTGTGATGAGATCGCTGGTTCAGTCAAGTAGGAATCTGAGACATATGTGAAAGTGCTTGTATATACACTGTGCAGCACTTGATTGCTAAAAGTTACTTTCAGAGATCTTGGAATGCGCAAAGTGTGTTGATGTGAATACCTGTGTCCCGGCTGTTGCATCACACAACTTCTTCATGTAGTTTGCCAGCCTTAAATTGGACTTGCTTCAAGTTCAGCAGCCTTACACAGTTTAATAGAAGAGGATGAAGAGGAGTCACAAAATTTTACCTGTTACTGAGTATGTGTGGAGCAAGCAAAAAGTGATAGAATGTGGAAGTAAATCAGTGGCAATCATAGTTAGCCTACTAGAGAGAGAGAGACAGGAGAATAAGTGTTGATTTGAAAGGATATAGGGTGGCTGTGAGGAAGAAGGAAGAGTAAAGGAAAGCTAGAAACATGAGGGCAAAAGGTCTTGTCTTTTATCCTGGTTTTATCAAAGTTAACCAAGCTGAAAGGAAATTGATTAGCATGTAGAGAGTTGCATAATTCAGCATTAGACTCCTGTATTTCAGTTCAAACGGCATATACAATCTCTTGATTTCTGGCATTTTAGCTATACCATCATGTATACAAATTGGTTAAGCTTGCGTAGTTCAGAGAAATTGTTCAAGGGAGTGAAACCTAAGGTATGATCCTTGTGTTTTCCATGTTCTGTCATAGGATCAATCTCACAGTGTATAGAATCCAGCAGGAGTACAGAACAGGATGGATTCCCATTGTAATACCAGATCGACATTTCAGATCAATCCTTCTGATCACACTTAAACAATGACTTGTAGTGAAGTAAACCCTGGCTGCTTTTATTCTGGGTACTTTGCACCTATTTGTTTAAAGATTTGGCCCCACAGCTTTAATTACCTTCTGTAGACAAGTGCTCAGGTGCTTTAGTTGCTGAAATGGGTAATTCAGTGTCTTTGAAAATAATGAATATGTGAGCATTGCGTCTGTTTTTATGATAGTTTTGAGTAATGCTTTGCTCTCCATAAACAAATACTCTGTTCCCCATATATACATACTCTGAATGCTTTCCTTATAGCACTGGCAAAGATCGTTCTTTGTGTTTTCTTTCCATGCACAGCTAACTTCTTTGTTTTTATTATTTTCAGAGATCTGCTTGCGTAGGCCGAGGCTATTTCTTTTGGGAAAGTATAGAGAGTTTTATAGTTGTTTGTGAAGATATTACTAATTACCTAACTTACACATTTGGGTTTGTCTGACTTCTAAATTGTTAGTGCTGACTTTGTTTTGTGACTGTAAATGTGTTTGCAGTGAACAGTTTTCTATCCTTTCTCTTAACAAATATTTTTCATTTGTATTTTATGTTTTGGAAGGAACTTGTTTTAGAATGTCACCATTTAATCTTACAAGTGTGATTATCCATTTCAGTGAATACTTGGCAGTATTTTAGTCTGTTTAATTAAATGTTTATCATTTAACTATGAATAATTTTACATATTTCACTAAGCTAGAAAGTCCTCTTGGATAACTATGTTTGGATTGAATATTGAGTCTACATAAACATCATCATCACTACATATTTTAAATAAAATGCTTTATTTTATTATGAGGAAGAACCACAAAGTCTTTCAGAGTAGAGATGCTAGCTTCCATTGACTCCTTTGATGATGTTGGGAGACGGAGGAGGTGCTTATTCCACTAGCACGGTTGTCTGTAAAAGAAACAAACAAAGCCCCCACAAACAAGCAAACAACCCCACACAAAAGGTATCCCCCCTTAACTCTACAAGAGTTGTGTAGGTTAAATCAAAAGATATAATCTTTATGGAGCAGTTGTGAAGTAAATCACAAAAATTGTGAATAGGTTGTGGGAAAGGAGTGTTCTGTAGCACAGCCTGCAGTCATAGTTCCCAGTTACCCAGGCAGGCTATATGCTGTTGCATGCAGTTGCTTTTCTGGACCACAGTAGTCATTTTCTTCTGATGGAAACAAGGATGGAAGGTGGAACAAAAGAAACTGAAAGAGCAAAAGATGAGTATAGAGCGCACCCAATTTCATCTCATGTTACTGCAGAGCCAGGATGCAGAAAGACAATATATCTGAAGACAGAGCTGTAATATTATGAAATGTAGCTGACGTGCTTTGGAATATCTTATGTTCATTCTAGCTATGCAGATTCATAGAAGGGATTTAGTCCTAACTAAGTCTTTGTGTCTGTCTCTCATTTTTAAAGTTAATTCCTTTCCATTGTAGCTGGTCATGGAAAATATTACAAATAAAAGATTCATTGTATTTAAGGCAATTCATTTAAAAGTATTGTCTGAGACAATGTGAAGGTGTACAATTTACCTGTACATATGTAAAGAGTTACATATAAAAGATAGAGTGAAGATTCTCTGTATTAAAAGTTAAGGTTTCCTGAGTGACGACCTCAATGATGATAATATTCTATCTAAAAGATATAAGAAGTGGGATGAAGTAAAAAGAAGAATATCTATATCATACAAGGAAAGGGAGATTTTTGCTTTTTAAGTTTATTTTCTAAATTCTGATCCTGCAATTTGGCTGATCACTTGAACCCTGTCTAGAACACTTTTTCCCGTCTATTATTCTTCTGTCATCTTTTCACTTGATTTATCTGTTTTCTCACATTTTTATTATTATTACTATGCCCAGACAGTAGGGATATTGCCACATTGTTTATTTTTCCATGTGTATTTTATGTAACAGGTTGAGCATCCTCAGCGGTCCAAAAAAGCAGTGTGGCATAAGCTCCTGTCTAAACAGAGGAAAAGAGCAGTAGTTGCCTGCTTTAGAATGGCACCATTGTATAATCTGCCAAGGTAAGAGCTATATTTGTTCTGTCTTTCACAAATACATTTATGTTCATACAGCAGTATTTAGCGACATGAAAAAGAAGAACAATGTGTAAACCAGTGATTGATAAAATGCATGGTAATGTACTTTGTATATTACTGTCTTTTAACAGATCTAATTACTTTTTTTCTAATATAGCTTCTGAAAAGAATAACAAAAAGTATAATTTTAAATTTCTAATTCTCTCCCTTCTGCTGTTATTCCACCTGTTCCTTCTGGTATGTTTTCTTTTCTGAAAAGTAGACACCTTTCACAGCAGATAAATGCAGAAACAGACATATTGGTGTCACTAATATCATCTTGGGAGATAAATTTCCTCCTAAGCCATGGTATAGCTCTGGAAATATGAAGTTACCTTCATTATTAGATGCTAAATGTTCCATATGCAGGAAATAAACTGATACTATTTATCTGAAAACTTGTCTATTTATTGTGCACTTTTGGGAAGAGCATTCTACTAGATATGAAATATATGCACGTACTCTAGGCATTTCACACCTTTTCCTGTGGCTCCTTTTCCTCTTCGTTCGTGTTCAATAGAGAATGGGATCTATAGTCAAGCAAGTTTCAGAATCCTGAGATTCTGGAAGGAATAAACGTTCAGAAAAAGTGAAGACATCTGTTTTTTCATGCAATTGCTAAAAATAATTTCCAGACCACCTGTATCTGATCTTTTCAACATAATAATGTTCTCATTTTTTCCCAAAAGTATGCATATTATTACTATTACCATAGTTAGTAGGATGAATCTTAAAGTCTGGCCCAGGAAGCACAAGGGCATGAGAATCACACTAGCTTGAAATGAGGCTGCCATGACAGTTGAAAATAGAAAAAAGATATTTCCATCTGTAGCTGTTCTTACTTCAACAAGTAATAGGTCACCTGCACATAACTAGCATTCCTGTATATTTTAATTCTACTTCTTCCTTTTCAGTATATGAGACTTTTTAAACTTTTCAGTTGTTTAAAAAAATTATGATGATTGATAAAATTCTTCTTGGGGAATTGGTTGTCACACAGTCCATTTTGCATTGAATCCTCAAGAAAAAAATCAACAAAACAAAAACCAGTAAACATCATCATTAGCTTACCCTCTTTCCCCTAGCCTCATCATCCATTTAATTTCATGGAGTTTGGAAAAAAAAAATGGTTTATTATTTTAGATATGCAAGTCTAATCCTGAATATTAAAAATATACAATTATTTGAGCACAATCCAAAGTTATCTGTGTCTGTTATCTTAATATTTAAATTAAAATAATACGAACATATTTTATATTAAAACCAAAACTCACTAGTGTGGCAAAGTAATTGATTTTATTTCTCACTTGTGTTTAAATTTCTTTAGAGGTCTATTTATTATCTGTTCCTAAAATCATCATCATGACATTTTAATATCAGTTTTACAAGTTAATGGGACACAGTTTTGAATAGAGCATTTTAATGTAAATTTAATTTTTAAAAAGGTGCTTTCGGCAGGTTTTACCATAGAAATTTTGCTTTCATTTTAAATGGTACTTGTAATGACTGGACAATTCTTCAAGCTAAATGAAATTCATATTGACCAAAGCTTCTCTTTAAAAGTTTACAGCTTTTGTTTTAAATGCCCCTTTTTAGGCACCGAGCCGTCAATCTCTTTCTTCAAGGCTATGATAAATCTTGGATTGAAATGGAAGAACACTATTTTGAAGACAAACTGATAGAAGATTTAGCAGTACGTCTGGGTGAAAAGGGTTCTGGGAATGTATTCTGGATTAACATTAATCTTGCATAATAATAATCATAAATCTGTGAGGTACATAAGATATCCTCTAAGCTATCTCTACCCAAAAGGGCAAGGTATAACCAAGTCACTCTGAAAGGTGTTAAAAATTACAAGTGATGGAGATTCCCAAATCCCCTCAGGCAGTCTGCTTCAGGGCTTCAGTAACCTTTTATAAAGCTCTTTAAACTTTTGTCTAAATTATGTGCCAGTTGCTGTCATTCCCCTGTCTCTTATCTTCTGCCCTGTGGAGAAGCGGAACGGCCTATTCCCTTCTTTCTTTGCAGTTAACCTTTATGTATTTGAAGACTTCATAACCCACATTAAAGCCATTTAAGTCAAAAGGTTAAAATATGAAACTAGAGGAATTCTAGTCTTAGATTAATCAGTCCCTCAGAAGCAAACAGAGTCTGCTGCTGCTTCGCAGAAGAATCCTCTTGTTAGGGAGGTGAGTATTTTTCCCAACAGTAAAGTGCTAGAGCCCTGTCTTTAGCCTGGTAAATCCCAGGAGTGATTTTCAGTAAAGCCTTGTGTCCTCATCCCTTACAATTTTATCTCAGAAAGGTAGTTCTTTTGAGAGTTGCGCAAGAACTAGTACTAGGAAATGATTCAGTCCCTGGAAGATCCAACAAAACACAGTCTGAGATCAATCTTTTTATTGTAAGGAGAGTTTGCTCTCTGCAATAGAGAGAGGAAGCTAACTGGAAAATTGCTATTAGAAAAAAACAATAATTTGCTTTTACTGTGTAAAGCTTATGCTTAAAACCAGCTACCCAAGTTGTGAACAATTTTTAATATAAGGATCACAATAGTGAAAGGAAGATCAGCAGCAATGAGCTTCAACACAGGCAGACTATGGAAGTTCATTTTTGCCTGCACACATGCAGAATTCATTCCTTGTGGCATCCTTATTGTATGATCAAGCATTGTGAAAAAGCAAGAGACTTCTGCAAATACTTACTTTGTAGACAGTCTTCTAAACTGATATCTTCATGTGTCCCAACACACTACAGATGTTTTAAATAATGCAGGCTCATTGTCAAAAATAATTGTTTTAGCAGTTGAGAGTTTGTGTGTGTAGATATGGAATGTGGAACAACATAGCTATTTGCATGTGTGTAGGTATGTGCAGGTATGTATGTGTGAAAAAATAATCCAACGTGGTCATTTGGTTACACTCTGACGTAAAGGGTTGTCTCCTTACCTCTTCTATGAAACCATATCTTTGCTAAGTTTATGAAGAACTTGCCCGCAGGAAGCTTATGTGAAAAACTGTCTTTGAGAAGACAAACAGACTGGATTGGTTGCTATATCGTCCTTTAGTAAAGGACTACAGGCATTCGCTTGTAATTCTTCAAGCATACAGATAAGTGTGTCTCCAGCACTCTCTTAAGCAGAGATCCATTACACCTTTCATTCAAAAAAGCAAACAAAACTCTATCTGTGTCTTAAATAAATTTCTATTACGTTCTTGCTGCTTTAGGGCACTCTCCTGGAGGGTGAGAGTTTGAGGTTCTACTGTTCAGCTCTGTGGAGCTGATCCAGACTGTTGTGTGGACTTCAGGAAAGATGTGGTTGTGATGCAGGTGAAGGTTCTCTGTCCCTCTTAGAGAAACTGTTCCCTGATGTAGCAAGGAATTAAAGATTTATTGGAGTGTCAAGATGGAATCACAGCCCAGGCTGTGGTGGCAGAACTCCTCTGGAGGGGGAGAAAGGAGGAGCCTTGGGTTCTCTAATGTATGCTTGAAGGATAGTCTGAAGTTTCTGAACTGTTCACATATTAGGTAGAAAACTGGAAAAAGCCAGGGCCCAGAAACTATAGCCAAGACTTCCTGTCCTTTAACTCTGTAGTCAGTAAACTACAATGTTGTATGTCGTAGTACATTCTTTCTCAATACTGACAATCTTGAACTCTCTTTTCTGCTAAGTAAAAATAATTTAAAGGGAGAAATGCAGTAAAAATTAACTCCGTCCTGACTTTGCCAGATCCAGGCAATTTAGCTTTTTCTGGCATGTGGGAGATGAGTGTTTGCATGCCCTAAAGCAGAGGAGTGGACTAAACTTGCAGTTTTGTTCCCTGAATCTTCTGTCCTTAAGTCTGTTATATGAAAGTGGCACTACTTCTTCCGCCTCTGTATATTAAAAGAAAAAAGTATACACAAGTCCTCTATTGGAGAAGCTTAATTCTTCTGATTCTTAATTCTGATTCAACAGATCAAGTCTGTAAGGGAACTAGATTTTTAATATTTGATATTAAAATCACAGGATATTCAACACTCTCTTTATTACTAGTTAAAATGCTTCTGCTTTAATTAAATAGCTTATATGAACACTTAAGCTTATGTGATAAAATTATTGATTAATTTTGTTGGTAGGCATTACTGGACATAATAATTTATAAGAACAATATGTTTAATGGATGTTTAATAATTAGATGATATAAAAATGAAATCTTTTAAATCTTCAACATTTAGAAATTACAACTAAAACTTACCCAACTTATTTTTTTATCCTTTTCTGTTACATTCAGTTAAAGCTTTTTATCTTACATTTAAATAACTATAGGGCCAATGTTTCAAAACATTGAAAATTAAGAACACTTATCTCCCAGAAATGTCAGAAAATCATTTGGTGATAGTGTTCATGCTATGCTTATTAATGAGTTCTGCTTAACTCAGTCATTGGTGAATTTGATCCTCCATTTAATTTGAATTAAATCTATGAAAACTAATAACATGTATTAAACATTAACACAACTTCTGCCCTTTTGCTTCATCAGTTTTGATAACATTAGAGAGGTATTCTGGTTGATAACATTACCAAGTATAGAATGCTGCCATTTAATTAAAGAGAAAGGTCAGCATCCTAAATGAGATGGAAATAAAGAGCAGGGGAAGACCTCCATAATGGTGAGATATAACTAGAGTTATAATTCGCGTTGTTCAGATCTTGTTATTGATACTGAAAATATTGTCACATATTCCAAAATGTGAAATTAACTTCGTATAGCCATCATAGACTAGCATGTGAAACAATCATTGTACATATATGTCAACTAAAGTGAATCCTCAGCTGCAACCAGTCATGTTTGGTATTGCTGAGTGGAAAAGGTGGACTTCACAGGCACATATGAAGGTGTAGTACATAGAGATGTATAAGCATTCCCATAGGAATGTATTTGACACTAGCACATACAATTTTTTTTCTTAATAAGCAAAAAATCCATTTTCCTTTTATCTGTCATGTGACCAACCCTTCCTTATCGCTGACAGTTAACATCTGACATTATAATAATTTCTTACTTGCACAGTCTTATCAATGCATGGAATTCTTTTTATCTGTGTTTTAGTGTATACTGCTAGGTGAAAACAAGGAGGAAGAGTGGGCATAATTTATGCAACCAATTTTCTTTGAGCTACCAGATGCTTTGTAGAAAAGTGTGTCTGGACAAAGCAGTTTTGTTAATAAGTTGATATGCAAAATTTACTTTCTAAAATGTCTTTTGACAAAAGACAAGAAGTCAGAGGACAGATTTTGTATAGATTTTTTCAAAACACTGCTTTGGTCGTTGCCATTATAGTATTTAGGACGACGTTTTTCTTTTAGAGTGATCTAACTAGAGCTGTCTAAACCTGAAAGCAAAATACCCACATGAAAAAAACTATTTATGTGTGTGTATATATATTATTGAATGATATATAATATTTTTTAGACATTATTGATTTGTCATTTTCTAAAATTCTACATCCTGCCAGCATTACTGTTTTTGATAGATAAGGCTCCTTCTCTCTAAAACTACTGGTGAGCTTCAAGTTTGGATTTCACCTCCCTCAAAGTCTCTCAGAGTTCCTCAGCAAACATTCTACCTGACACAAGACTTGGAACAGAGGGTTCTAATTTTTAGCTGATGAAGCTTGTTAACATAGAGAGGAACAGACAATATAATATTAATATAAAATATTAATATAAAAAGTTATTTTTAAAATCTAGGGAAGAGGGTTAATTTTTATGACGAGAGGAAATCCAAAGCTTTGTAAATGGTATCATCTTTGTAAGTCTTCATGGTCATAAACACGGTCAGGATTCAGGTTTTTCCTACTTGGAACTTATTTCCTCCTGGTTTTCCAAATCAAAATCACATACGTGAGTATTTAATGTTTAAAAAATTGCACAGAGTAAAACACTGAATATACTCTTTAAATCTTTTTTTCTCTAAAGAAACCTGGGGAGGAACCACCAGAAGAAGATGAAAGCCTTAAAAGAGTTGATCCTTTACATCAACTTATTCTGCTATTCAGTCGAACAGCCTTGACTGAAAAATGGTAGGGATGGTGTGAGAGACCGCAGAGTGTATGCAGATTTTCAGATTACTCCTGTATTTGAATGTATACATGTCTCTGTTCAAGTGAGATTGCATAGGCTAGGTCAAAATGTGCGTATGTACATATGGTGAGTTTGAGTTACACTCAAACCTCTCCAGTCTGTGGCATGTAAAGAGATTTTAACATGACTGATAAGGAGACGTAAGGAGTTTTCTAGAGACAAATAGGTGCCCCTATACACATTTTCACAGTTACGGTTGCTGTGTTCAGGACTTACTACACCTCTCTCTTCTGTCTGTGTACCCCATTGACAGTTATATTTTGAATGGGAAATATAAGTATATTCTAGGTATAATTGAAAAATTATCTATGTTCTCTTCATTGGAAGGTATTTATGAATTTCTGAGCACTGTTTGTAGCTGGCTTTACTTTTCAGTTTGTATTAGTTAATCAAGTCCTCATTTTCCAAAAAGACTTTTGTAATGAATTATGAACATGGAAATCCTTTAAAAAGATTTTTAAGGTGCTTAAAAATAATTTGGTGCTCCAGTTCTACTATAATGGCTCTAATCTTCCTCATTTTCCCTTTCCTCTCTCTATTAACCAGCAAATTGGAAGAAGATTTCCTGTATATGGCTTATGCTGACATTATGGCAAAGGTAACTTTTTTGCTATTTTTTGCATCTTTCCTGTTTTAATAAAGTTAATGAAGACGATCAAGAGAAATTGTATGTAAAGTTAAGGAAGGCTTAGCCCCCCCCTGCCCTGACTTATCAGTAAATGTTTTCTTTCTACATGGTATCAGAGCTGCCATGATGAAGAAGATGATGATGGTGAAGAAGAAGTGAAGAGTTTTGAAGTAAGATTATACTTCTGTTTTGTTTTTCTTGTCATGTTAGACATTATTTCATAGCTTCCAAATGACATTTATGTTTCTTGGTTCATGGCTTACTGCAGCTTATTATGCCAGTGAACTGCATGTCAGAAGGTGGAGTGGCAGATATGAATCACCAGATTCATAGTAGTAAAACAAAAACATATGTAGTATCACATAATATAAGATTATATAGAGTAATTTAACGGATCTTACATGTTTATCTGATTGACTTTAACTTTTTAGTTGTCGAAGAGAAATATTATGGGTAGTAACTTATTCTGGAAGTCTGATAATAACAGGCTGTATCTTGTAAAGTATCACATCTTACCTTTAGTTTGGATGGTTAAAATACTGAAATAATACTGCTTTTTGCAGTAGTCATTTACATTCAGTACCAGTAATTTATACAGTATTTTTATGTTCACATATATATATTAGTGCTTCTTAGTAAAAGGTGAGCTTTTATTCATCAATATTGCCAAGCTTTTTCTTATGTTGAGAATAGGAAATATGTATTTATTGTTGTTTAACATTGAGTTTTTAGTGATCATCACTGTATAAGGAAACACACTTACATGAGCTGATTACAAGAGTAAGAGATGAGTCCTTGTCATCTCTTTGCTCTGGGATCTGTCTCTCTTTTTCCATTAATAAAATGGAGTTTACAAGAAATTTGTCCGTTCTGAGGGGCACTGAGGGAATTAGCTTGTTAATATTTTAATATATTTTAGCATATTCTAATTCTGACATTAAAAGTTGTCTTATATCTTTCAAAACAATTAATACTTCCATTTAATATCTTTACTAAAACACAGAAACATGAAATACATGCTTTTATTATTTCTTAAAAATATTTCTAAATATACTGATTGATTTGATATTAAACTGCCTGTGTTGTTTTGATGTTTGAGGAGTGGTTTGAGGCATGTTTACTTTTACTCCCATTGTACACATCAGATGTTTTGTATGTTTTCTACATGATGCTGCATGAGATAGCACTGAATTATTTAAGTACATATTCCCTATTTGGCTGTATACAGAAATCAGAAATAATACCAATACCAATACCAAATTCTTTTCAGTTACTCAGAAGTTCTAGTCCACTTGAGTTACAACTAACGTACTCCATATATAAATTTCTGTTTCTTGGTATGAATCCAAATTTCAGTGCTTTTTTGTTTTGGTTTTGTTTTGTTGTTTTTTTTCCCCTGGAAATACAATGTATGTCATATCATTGACTAAACAAAGAACATTTATTTCTGTAAGCTTTTTTCAGTTAGTCCATGCATGCTTGTTAGATATCAAATATCTTGTGCTTATAAATGTGAAAATTTATAAATAGAAAGTCATTGAGGTGAATGAACAAATTTATCAGTAAAGAATTTATTAGTGCTCCTTACCTAAATTATAATGGATTCCTTGTTCAGCATTGAACTTTATCTTTTGAGAGAAGATCCTATTCATTTGTTTCTCATTATTATTTTTTCTGTAGCTATGAAACATGTTCAAATAATGTATTAATCTGTTCAAAAGACAATTTTGTGTATGTATTTGGTCAGTCACCTGCAGAAAAAAAATTTTGGACTTCTTTTTCTTATTACTATTTCGCTTCTTGTCCTTGCCCTTCCTTAAGGTGACAGGATCACAACGCAGCAAGGTAAAACAAAAAAATATGTGTGTATTTGTCTGGGTCTAATTTTGTGATTTTTTTAGGCCCAACATCTTGGATAAGTTCTACTAAAGGGTCTTGAAAACATTTTTAACATTTCAGTTTCAGCATGACATCTCTACAAACCCTTCCTGTGCACAAACTCTTTTTAAAGACTCCAGGAATTATGTATGCAAAATATGTCATATAAAATTACGTTGCCATTCTGGGGAAAACAGAGTGTTATTTGGCTTGTTCATATTGTTTTGCTGTTCTTGCCTTTTGTGCATCAGTTATCTTCTTTCTGGTTATAATTTAATTTGAATGATTAAAATAATTCATTTGGCTCTTAATGGAAAGCAGTTGGACTTTAGCAGACATGCATTTCTGATGCAATAGTAGAATTCTGTTTCCAGTGTTTGTCACAGAGAGAGCATCAATTGTATTACAGTTTATCTATGATTCAGATCCTTTGGAATAGGCTGAGTCCTTAGCCTTCATTGTGATAGTATTTGATAAAAACTCCATAACTACTCCGTACATGAAGGGATTCCTAGTTGTTCCATGTTTTCTCTAAAAACATAGAGGCAATAGCTCTGAAATTTCAGTGTTAATTTTTTCTATTGACTCAATTTCTTACGCAGTCTTTTCTGTGTCATCGTGAAAGTCTCACCATTTGTTTCTAAAAAGTGGCCCATGGCTTAAGCACCAGCCTACTTGCCTACTTCATGCAAGTAGAAGTCTCAGTTTCCATTGTTGACTCAGGCTGCTTGTTGATAGTGCTGCAAGGTTGATGTTCTGAGAGGAGGTATGGTGTGTGGGGTAGCCAATTTTTGTTTCTGAGGTGTTTAAATATAGTTATTTGTGCTGTGGCTAATGGCACCTAGGCTAAGTAGAGATGACTTGCTTGAGATTGGGAATGCACAGATTTAGCTGATCGTCAGGCTCCAGTTAGTAGCTCCAAAGTTCATTGCCTATGGCAATATGGGGAACAATTATAACCTTCTCCATTGAAAAGAGCAATTTTGGTGTTTTGTTTGCTAGCACTTCTATTAACATTCAATTCACAAAAGAAAAAGGTTCCCATACAGCTGTGGAAAGAGAAGATGTGTTCCAGGATCAACTTCACTCTTACTCTTTCAAAAGTTTGCAAAATCGGTTCCACCTTCATACGATAAAGGCATTATCCTGGAAGATGAATGTGCTCACACAGACTCACAAAAAGTTGTTTAAAAGGTATTGTAATTGCCACAAACACAAAGTACATATTACAAAACCCCAAAGGAAGTATATAAGCAATTTAATAGTATAATTTCTTCTTTGTTTATTCCATTAATTCAGCTATTCAAATACTACATGTCTATCACTCTGCCTACCTGGTTACCATACACTAAATGCTATATTCTGCATAGAAAATTTTCTGTCTTGCTGATTAAGAAGTATTTTAAAAGGGTAAAAACACAACAATAAATAATCCTTCCTTCCTTCATAGATGACAGGGAACAGTTGTAAAGATATGAGACCATATATTCCAGCTGTGTGTCTGCGTGTGTGCATTTGTGTGTTTCTTTCTGTCTGTCTCATGTTGAAGGCAGTTCTTTTATTCAATATCTGTGTGCATGTGAAAAGACCGACTGTTCAATTTGTATGGCAATAAAACTCTACTACTCCTCTAGACTTTAAAAGTGTGTGATGTTTGCAGTCCTGAATCTTTTCACAGTCAGAGCAACAGAGACCTTTGGGCAAGCTTAGAATGCGATAAAACCGACAAGTGTATTTTATCGGCAATTTTCATGCCCATGTCTCATGCAGTGTAGTCTTATTTTTGCACAAATAATCTGTATTGGGATCACTGTGTGGGCAGTAGGGAGGTCACAATATAAACCCACAATAAAGTTGTCTGTGCCTGTCTGCATTTGCCTGCTAGTATTTGCTTTGAATTATTATGATTATCTTTGCTCCTTTCCCTTTGTCTCTAAGTTAACTTTCTATCATATTGAACAGATGCTCAACTGACTCTGTGTAGAGTTGGCGTCACTGTCCCCCTTGATTCTATCTGAAAGGAAATTCTTTCCAATCAAAGTGTTTCACTAGCTGAATGCAACTAGGTTTCTGCATTTAAGTCACTGACTCTACTAGTTTGTTACATACTAATGCGCTCTAAATACATGTAGGATGGGAACTTAAAAAAAGGAATCAAAATCTAGCTCATCTTTTTAAAATCTGTTGCTTTAAATTGGCACTTCACAGAAAGACAAGAAATGAGGGAGACAGAGCTTCCTATTTCAGTTTTCTTCATCTCTGTTACTGGTAGCAACTTTTTTGATAGACTTTTGTATTCACTAGATTTTTGTCAAAATGATAAATTGTGCTGTCATTTACCTCAGGCACAGGAAGACTGGCAAGTCTCAGTGCGTACAAATAATGCAAGCTCTTGAGGCTCTAGCCCATTGGAGATGGTCACTGTTATCTCTCACTGTCACAAAGCCTGCATAAATGGAGTGACCATATACGATGTATTTACAATAAGTAACTGTTCTTGTTAAAGAATGATAGGAATTAAGGTCAGACTCCGTGATCAATATATCAATTCTTAGGAATTAAACATTCCAATTAGTATACAAAAATGTGTTTCTCATTAGTTTTTCCTACCCATAATGGAATGGATACAACATAATTTTTTTATTATTTTATTATTATTATTATTATTTTGTCACCCAACTTTAAATAAGAAAGGGTGACACAGTTTGAAAGTAATGTGTAGTTTTATAGTTATGTACCATTGGAGAAAAAAATTCGAAACTGAGAATACATAGATTTGAAAGTCACCCGATACAGTATTTTTCCTTTTAGAGACTCAATACTTTGTCATTTCCTATTGACTTGAATGGGAATGAATATGTGGAGTGATCTCATCAGCATGGCAAGAATATGGAGGCAGTATGTAGGAAACAAAACTAACTTCCTTGCCAGAGAGGAAGATAGAAATGAATGACAGTATAAACATGATGACATCACTAAAGATATTGCCGCAGGCTGAAATGGAGGCATTTTAACCAAAACAAAATGTGTAGTGAAGGTTTTATTTCAGGATATCTTTATTCCTGTGCATTTGTAGCTCAAATTTAATGCTATTTTAACACAGAGTAGTATTCTGTTTAGTTTAGTATATGGGTTTTTTTGTTTCTTTTATAATTATGGATTGTATGAACAAAATCTATTTGTAATATAACATTAAAGTTTTTAATACAGATTATTCAAATGCTAGGAAATGTGAAATATAATGTTGATAAAACAATCCTTACTTTGTGCCCATGTGGATTATCGTGCTGACTATTGGTGTTGAGTAACATAGTTATGTCATAAAATATAATGATATGACATGATAAATTCTTTTCCTCCCAAGCGTTTATTACTGGGGAGAGTTAGCAGAACACCAGTACTTCTTTCTCTGAATATTGGTGTGAATACAAGAAATAATTTTGATGAAAGATTGCTATAATTCTTGTGTCTTTTCAGCTGTTATATTGTGAAGCATATAACAGCTTTTTGCTATCTTGTATGAAATTTGTTCAAAATTCATTAATGAGATGGTTTGTTCCTCTTAAATTGTCTTTTTTTCCTTGATACTTTTTAGATCAATGCTACTTCCTTTTCTCTCATCTCACTATATTACAAAGTACTTACGTTAATGCCCAAGAAAGCTGAATGTTGTTTACAGCCAATCAAATCAGAACAGCCTTTTTTGCATACGTGTTTTTCCTAGCTACATCTTATTTTTATTGTTATTATTTGTTTAGCACCAACAGTGATAAAGGTGAACGCAGGGAATATTTTCAGATTTTATGAAGTCATTGAGTTAAGGTAGAGTAGATAAAAGCATTTGTTTACTTAATAATATTTAATAAATCCTGTACTACAGGAAGTCTACCAGTGTTCTAAAGTCTCGTAAAGAATTATTACATTCAAAATAAATAGCTGTAGTTTTGAGGAAAAGAAAAAATTGCTAACAGACTGCCACTGACTGCATATATCTAAGGATGTGGTGGTTAATTTATGAACCTATTTATCATTTTTAGTGATGATACTTAGACACCACTTTCAAGCATTTTCAGAACTATTTACTGTATCATGGAAGTAATATCAAATGATAGAAGGCTTATAGATGCCTGGCATTGAGACATGTCAGTATTCCTAAACTAGGGAAGAGTACACAGAACAAGAAAGCACAGCAGGTGGCGGAGAAATGGCTTTAGAATTTCAGTGGTGCAATTGTCAGTAAAAGCTCCTATTTAGTTTTTTCAAGTTTGTTGCCTACAAATTCAAGCTAAAACTTGTGGTTTTGCCCAATGTGTGGTTTTTTGGCATATGGTTGCTTGTAATGATTTAAAAAACAAAGAAATACAATGAAGTAGAAAATGTTTGAGTCTCTGATTTCAAAGAGTATGATGAAATGAGTTTCCTTGGTTTGGTAGGTTGCTGGAGAAAGTCTATAATGTGGGAATACATGTATGTACATTTCTAAGTGGTCAGCTTTTTTCCCATATGAATGGCAAACACCCAAGATAAAACAGACTTGGTTTTCTTTGAGTTTGTTTTTTTGTTTTGTTTTGTTTTAATTCTGGTAAATAACTTTAAATGTTTCATTTAACATGAAGCATTTTTGCTATTGTGATGGCTTTGTGAACAATAGAAAATTCAAACCACTAGCTAATTGTTTTGGTAGTTTTCTTGACAGCAACTGTGTCAAGCACAATAAAGAGCAAAAAACTGTGCTGGTAGCACAGATAGGTAGCAGTGTTAGCAGTAAGCACGTCTTAGAGAAATGGGGATACCTTGACCCGCCAGCGGCTCTATTAATTTAGTATACTTTGTATGCAATGGGTGGCCCATTTCATACCAGCTCTGCCATCACATATTTTTATATATATGTATTAACATTGCATGGAGAAAGCAACAGTGAAAAAGCATTGTCAAGCTGAAGAAGGAACCATGATCTTAGGGGTTTATCAACAAAGGAATGATTGCTTTTAGAAGAAATGTTTGTGGTGTGTTTTTGTTCGTGGATTTTTTTTTTTTGGTCTGCTTTGTTACTAGTTACCTAGACAGTTTGATTTCCATGGAAAATGTCACTCTTCTCACTTTAAGCTGCTTGGCAATGCCTGTTTCTACTGTTCTTCTATAGTGCCATTGCAAGAAGGCTGTATACCCTTCTTTTAGTCTGTAGATATGCAGATACATGCTCACTATAAGCATTCTTGTAAACTTCTCAAAAAAATATTGTATAATGAAAGTAGTATAGCATAGTATATGTTAGGCTTGTGAAGAAAAGTGAATAATAAATCTTGCAATAGAAGAATGAAAGATTGTTGGGTCTAAAACTAAAAGTAACTAGAAATAGGAAATAGTTTTTTAAAAAAAAAGAAACTGATCAATTTTCAGTGGCATTTGAAGCAAATGAAAATATTTTATTGTAGCTGTATTCAACCTGTGATGTCATGATTTTCTGGTGGTTTGTGCGTGGGGGTGTGTGTGTGTGTGTGTGTGTGTATGTGTGTATGCTTCTGTTTTGTTTTTGTTGAAGTCCCAGGAAGAGGTTTAAACATGAAGGCAAAACTTTCAAACCTTAGCATGGCTAAATATGAAGCAAAGCTGCCATATTTTTTTTTCCTTTTTGTGCCTCCATCTAGATCTGTCACATAATTTAAAGAAAAAAGAAAGATACAATTTAACCACAGGAGAGCTAATAGTGTGAAAAAAAAAACCCTGATGAATTTTGTTTCCGCAGCACGATATTATCAAAGATTTAAGAAACAAATTTGCCAGCCTCGGCGAGAACTCTCTGGTAACAGCATAAATGTCTGTGTTGGTTTGCTTTTGAGTTAAAGGTTTCTTTCTCATTCATTTGAACATATTTCTCTTTTTTACCTCTTCTTTTTTAATTTATTATTCATACCCTCTATTTAGCAAGCCTTCATTTTTTAAACCTCTTCCATCTTCCAATGTCTTTTTTCCGTAACTTGGATGGAAAGTTTATGGCAGCAAAGCTGTCATTCTGGCTACTTCTGCTGCAGCTGTTCCTGCTTTTAGGTCATACATGTTTTGGGCGTTGTGTTTTTGGACATGATACTAACTGATTGTGTCATGTTCCTTTTGAGTAAGCTTTTTACCACGCCATCTGATGGACTTACTGTCATAGGGCTCTATGCAACTTCCATTTTGCAACTTATACTGCTTAGTCATCCTCAATTCTCCAGCAAACTTCAATTAACTTGGTGAAAGATCAAACTCCATCTGGAATTAACTGTGCCTTTATGTTTGCTCTTTATGTTCTTCTTTATGTTTTCGGTAGTAGTTTAAATTATAAAGAACAAACTTCACCATTGCTCAAGCAACGCCATGCAGTATTGTTTGTTGCCGCTAGAGAATGCAAAATATAAAAGCACAGTGTATTCTATCAAATATTCTGTTGGTAGGGTGGGCAATCTATACTGTAATATAATGATATGTTTTGAAAAAAATTCTGAGATGCTTCTGGTACTCTGGTATTCATCAACAACTTGCAACTCAAGAGCCGCATACTGAGCAGTATGAAGTTATGGTCATGCTATAGAAGATTATTAAGAGTATGAACTGTTACACAGAAACATGGCACAAAAGTGCAAGTTTGTTATACGCAGTATATATATAACGAACATGGGCTTTGAACTAACCTAATGATTTACAATTGAGATGACTCTTTTCAGATAAACTGCTAAAAGCATATTAAAGAAAAATACCAAGGGGAGAATATTACTTGAACATGTTAAATATCTGTTCAGTAGCACTGTATGTATTAAAATGGTCCATGATGTTGCCATAGAGCCCATATACTAAGAGAAAACCAAAAACCTTTGGAGAACTGATAGTAACTGAAGTCCTCATCTTAAATGACTGGAATTTTTATTCAGGAAAAAGAAATGGAAAAGCAAAAACTTCTGTATCAACAAGCCAGACTGCATGACCGGGGTGCTGCTGAGATGGTTCTGCAGACCATCAGTGCTAGTAAAGGTAATGTTTTGTTGTACAGATTACATATTAAACCTTATTTCCAATGATCTTTGAAATGACTGTAATTCCTATTGGGCAAAACATGCAGATGTCTGGCACTAAATTTTACTTTCAAAATGCACACAAAGTTTCAAAAATTATTGGCAGCTAATCTAGAAAAGTGTAATGAATAATTCTCATGAGGTTATTGTTGTTGTTGTTATTAATTTTTCTAGTGATGATTGAGAGGAAGTGTGAAAAAGTTCATAGCTTTAGCAGTATGCAATGACAAAAAGGTCCCCAGATTCTGGGATGTGTATGGTTTTGAAGTAGGTGTAGACTTTGGTGCTTTTTTTTCCCCCACTCCCGAAATACCTACTGATTGGTGTACTTTGATAAAACATTTCAGAAGTGTAAATGATGCTTTTGTCCCTTAGCACTATCTCACTCTAAGGTTTGATGCTTTCATTGTCTGCTCTGTGATTTGTTTCTACAGTACTGATATTTTAAAAATTCCTGTTCACAAATTTCATTTACTGTAACTAAATGCTTTGGATCATTGTCATTTTCTGAAGAAAGTGGGGAAAAAAAATCTAGACTGGCATGCAGAGGAGACACACTGTTAAACTGTAAAGCTAGCTTAAAATTGTGCACCCAGCTTTAAATCAACTCTTGGATGCTCTAACAAATGAAACATCATTTATATTCATTGAGTTCAGTTCTTCCTGTCTTGTATCTTCTTTTGTGTGCTGTGTATACTTTACCTCTGTAGGCACTCAGGAGGATATTAAGTCACACCTAGAGATTATGAAAAAAAAGTAGATCTGTTTTACAAGAGAAACAAAAAGTCCTCTCCTGATAAATTGCCATTTAAGTCATTGTATGTATAAGTTAATAGAACATTCTTTTTTTTATATATGATCTAAAAGTATATTTTAAAATAATTTTAAGGTGAGATGGGGCCAATGGTTGCAGCTACCCTAAAGCTAGGGATTGCTATCTTAAATGGAGGAAATTCTACCGTTCAACAGGTAAGGTACTAATTTATTTTCACCCATTCTAGTCAGTATAGATCTTTATACCATGGTTGTTATTGTTGTAGTAGTGCGTTATGTAATGTGACTATTTGTCAGATGCTGTTTATCCTCTTACTCTCATTCACAGAAGAAAAGAGTGTACAAAAGTACCTTGTTTGCTAGGTGTATATTTCTTATTTGTATACATATAATTAATCTACAGAATACAAGGCTAAAAGAAATTTGTTTTGCACTTCAGCTGAAAGAGGGAAATTTTACGTTAAATCATTAACTTCTAGAGGAATTCTGTGGGAGGGAAGGATTTCTTGGGAGATTGCCACTGTCCTGTAGCCAGTCAAGCAAAATTGCTGACCCCAGTCTTCACCAAAAAAAAATCTTACACAACTTCAGAAGTCCTTAGCTTATGCCATGAAGAGTCTTGGTGATAAAAGCAGAGAACTCAAACTTGATTTACTAATCTATAGTAAGATAATGTGGTGAGCAGTGGACAAGTCTGATATGTTAACAGTATTCCGCACTGTTGAAGAGAAGTGACTGATAGAGAGTACATTCAGTGTTCTGTACTAGTTGAAGATTCCTGAGTCCAGAAGGCTTCATACCTGCCATTACTACATTGCTGTAGGACAGTTTGAAGAATACAGACAACTGGGAACAGTTAAGGTCCCAAGTTAAACAACCACTGAAGCAGCTGAATGCAGTCAAAAATAATGTTCTTTTCAGGTCCTATCGTTAACAGGAATTGACCAGAAAGACCACAAATTGTGCAGAAAAATATCTGCTTGAACCATTGCCAGTTCTTTGTGATGTCATGATATTAAATTCATTAGGAAAATCATTATATTTGTACACAGTTATTTAATCTGAATTTGTAATGCTACAATCTAAATTTTTTAAAATTATTTGATAAACTCTTAACTAATCAGAATGCAGGAAATAGTTATTAGTACAGTTACAATAATACTAATACTACGAGTCTAAATTACATACTTATAAAAGCATCAGTAATACAGTTAGAATTGCTATTTTTTTCAGTTGCCTCATTTCTACCCATTTTCTCTGGTGTTATGCTCACCTTTCCAATTTTCCTTTAGGTTCTAGGAACAACTCTTCAGTCTTCCTTGAGAAGAATGGTATGGGTGGGGGGAGAAGTACAGAAGTGGTTTTGAATAGTCGTCGTCCTCCTCCTCTGGAGTTCTTTGCTTTGATTAGTACAGCATTGTTGATGACGGTGTTCTTTTTCTGTGATCTTGGGTCTACTTAGGGTTATGCTGATACAGTTTGTTAACACTGCTTATGTGCTCTTTCGTTTTGGAGGTTACTTATTATCCATTTTTCCTATTATTTTTGTTATTTGCAAGAAGAGTTTGATCTCATTCACAACATGAATTCTTGTAGCATTCCTACTAAGACTGATCTTTGAACGTTCTGATTTTTGTGCACAACTGGGACCTCTGGTGTCACCCGATATCTTCACTCAACAACACATTGCGTTCTAGAATCAGAGTTCACTCCACTGAATAGCTTCTTGTTATTGCAATCTATTATCAGATAGGTATTACACATTACAATAAAGCTAAAACAAATTTTAAAAAATACTCCCATGACTACTAACAAGCTGTTGCAGCTAAAATAATCTAAACCAAACTGATGTTATGACAAGCCCAGTCTGGTGCTGAAACAGTAGTGTCAATACAAATTTGTGGCCTAGTAGTGGCAAGATTGTATTTATATTAAACACTAAATTCTGCTGGCTTTGTTGACGTTAGTTACTATCTTTATTTTCCATGTTTTAGGAAGGAATATCCAAAATGGATGACATGAGCATTAAATGTTTTTTATTTTTGACAGCTGGATTTTTCTCTGCAAGACTCTTTTATCTAATTTGTAAATATTAGAGATATTTCAAAACACTAGCATCACTAGTAATCTAGAATCCATATAGCATTAAGTTGACTAGATTAACACACAGTAGAAATACTGATTCTCTGCATTGATTATTTGTGTTTACTACAGAAAATGCTTGACTACCTCAAGGATAAAAAGGATGTGGGATTCTTTCAGAGCCTTGCTGGTCTTATGCAGTCCTGTAGGTAAGAAAATACCTACTTTAAAAATTCATTATTTTGCATTTAGGTTTTATTCCACAGGATTTATAGTTTTGGAAAGATCCTTTACATACTTTTTGCAAACAGCACCAGGGAACTGTAACGTGCTAGATTTGGGGTAAAGGACAAGGTGGTGCTCATGGTATGAAAATCTTCATCGATCTACCTTGGTAAAAGAGCTCTTTTCACAAATGTTCATGGCATTTGTGTCTACTTGAGATATACCAGAAAACAACTCCGGAGTTAGGAGCATTCCTCAGGGGCAAATTCTTAACTCTGGAGGTATCCTGTAATCCTGCAGAGACCAGGTTAATGATCAATGTTAAGTAATCACAAAGATTTTGGGAAAACCCAACTTTGTTAGAAATCATAATAGGACTTTTTAGAAGGCAGAAAAAGGAATGGAATATTCTCTTTTAATAAACTGTGGAGGTACTGTGACTTTTTTGTCTGTTCATGCTTCTTGACAGTTTATATTGATTTTATATATATGAATATGTATATGTATTTAAATGTTTTATATAAAATTCCGAAGAATGAACCATATCAATAAATAAAGTATTAATGAACATAGAACATAGGACTAAAAGTGGCTTCCTGGGTCAAGCAGTTCAGTCTTCTGTTATGTCAAGGGTACCATGTTATATCCTTTTTTCTTAATGCTGTCTTTGCCCGAGTTTCATTTTGAAATCAGTGAGGTTTCTTGCCAGCAGAACTACTGGTGTAGTTCATCTACATTCATCTGACTTTGATAAACATTCTTGCTTATGAACAGCAGTTATCCATGGCTAGCTGACATGCTGAGCTATGACAGGCAGAACTTTGCAGATTCACAAATGGAAATATATAAGAGTATATGTTCCTTAAATCTGGTTAGTTGAATACGTATTCCCCTTTGCCAGCTTCAGTTTTTCAGAACGGGGAAGGAGAGGATCACTGGATGGAACTAATAATGACATAGTTTAATGGACCTTGCTGCTTGGGATCAACTGGGCTATAATATAAAAGTAGTCAATTATATGGCTTCTTTGTAACCCCTAAAATGAGTATGTATATCATAAACACATACACTCCCTTTTTTTCGTCAGTCATAAAGAGCTAAATTCTATTGTCATTTGCAAGACAAAAGCAGGTTAAGTCTGTAGAGCTGAGTTTTGTAATCTTCTAGCAGACACATATATTAAGCCACTGAAACGTATCTTCTTGACACTAGTATGATTATATACTTAAATGAAATCACAAATCCTTCTCTGTCTTTCACAAAATGAAATATCACATATATTTAATTAATCACAGGACAAATGTAATTTTTCTCATTGCAGTGTTCTTGACCTAAATGCATTTGAACGTCAGAACAAAGCAGAAGGCCTTGGCATGGTGACTGAAGAGGGATCAGGTACTATTGATTTAACAGAAATAATCTGTGAACTTTTCTCTTCTACATTTGAAGAAGCAAGCTGAATTTGAAAGAACCCTGTAAATATATATCTAGAGGCTGAAGCTAAAATATGATTCCTAAGAGTGGTTTATATTTAATTGGCCTATCCAAGCCCATGCTTGTCAATAGTAAATCACTAGCATGTGTTGAGTTTCAGAACTGTCTCAGAGGACTCTTGTGCATCATTCTGAAGAAGCGAAGACATTATGTGTAAAATTGAAAGCAGATTCTAGTTACAAATGGCAGTGTTTATGCATGTAAAACATTTCAGAAGTCCCTAACCAGTTTCAGCATAAAATGAAATTAGGAGTTCCCACCTGATTTCTTAAACTGTCTTGGCTGGAATCAAAAACCGACCATTTAGTTAAGCTGTAAGTTAAATATTAGCGGTCAAGGGAACTGTATCTGCTGTTTGGAAAAAAGTCTGCTGGGAAAGCTTTTTCTTTGAAATAATTCTTCTCTGTTTGTCTTTGGGGAAATATTACAAAATTTTTGCTTTACTTTTGACTTTGAACCAATTTGGCTTTTTACCCTCTGTGTTGTCAGTTCACTGTCAATTTCTTTCTTCTGTCTGACAGTAAGTTCTACTACTCCCTTACTGTGATTGGAAACATTAGGTTCATTCTTATGTGACTTAATAGAGCTACCAAATCACATTTTCTCCCCTTCAGTATTTTTCATGCTGCATTTTTATGTTTAAATACTACAGTGACCTAATCTTTTAACATGTTTTTATCTTAAAAAAAAAAAAAAGGTAAAAAAGCTTGACTGTATAATCATTATTACATTTGGGGGTTCATAATTCATACCTGCAACACTGCATATCTCATTGGCTATTGTGCCTGTAGCTCTTTTATGTGGCATATTTCTTGAATATTCAACTGCTTGTCTCAAATCAAAATCATGAACTATTAAATTTGACTGAATTACTTCAAAACTGATCATAAATGCTGCTTCTCTGAAAGTGCTCCCACAGTTTAAATTATAGATCAAATTCTGCCAGACTTATATGAGTAAATAAAATAAAGTGGACCCGTGTGGATAAAATTTGGTCACAAGATTGTGGATTGAGCACTGATGCAGCTATCTGGCATATAAAGTTTTGGCTGTTACTTTCATGTTTTACTGAAGATTATTCTGCACAACGTTTTGCTCTTTTGGACAACATTTCTACTACTAAATAATTAAATTTATTATTTATAATGTTGGATTTTGAAATGGACTGTCAAGATATTGGCTCATTTTCCTTTTGACCACTGTCTCTATTTCTAGAAATGACTGATTTTGCATGCAAATATAAATAAATCTTTAAACGCTGCATAATTGACTCTACCTATGTTAGAGTATTTTTGTGCTTCCTCATTTGAGGGATTTTTTTAATTTTCTGTTTATTTGATCTTTCTCTTTTAGTACAAAACTAATTTTGCCAAAACCAATATTAACTATATTTTGTATTTGCTAAAAACAATTTCTCAACTTTTTTTTTCTTTTTTTCCCTGTTTCTTTTTCTTTGAACTAATTGTCCTGTCCTCCCTTCCTCAGTCATCACTCATGAGCGTGGTAATTATTAAAAACAACTGCCTATTCTTTATTTTTCCTGCTCTTAGCTTTGTGTCAGCACTGTACAGCTCCTGAACACCATTAGACTTTTTGTTCCTGTAAGACTGTTGTACTAGTGGGTTCTTTCCTATTATTATTACAATTGTGTATTCCAAAATTCTTGGTTTTTGTGTCAACTCTCCCTGCTTTGTTCTTCCTCCCTTTCTCAGGATTTGCACAGTAACTGGCACACTAGATGTAAGAGCAGCAAGCTTTTTTAAAATCTTTTTTTTTCTGTTCTTTTTTTATTTCTTTTCATTTTAGTGAGCCCAGTATTTGCAATGGATGAATGTTTAAAAAAAAAAAAAAAAAAAAGTATACCTATACATACACAAAGCCTTGTGCTATAGTCCTCCCGTAGTATTTATGTTGTGGATTGAATGTGGCTTTATCGCTGCATTGATTTGTGCAAGCACAGGAAATCAGTGGTGGATCCAGTGAGGATTTGAGGGTGGTTAGTAAGGAGAGGACTTGCCACTGGCTGGGTTTATCTAATGCGGTCAGCAGTTGATACAAGAAAGAGGTTGTGCATCACTGATTTAGAGGAATCAACAATTTTTACAGGTGGTTCTTCCTTGCTCTGAAAGCTACATGATGTGTTAAGGTTCCGATATCTCAAAGCTTCCTTACTTCAAATAAAGGAAGAGCTTTGTAGGAGCAGTTGCCATGAGATGTTCCTGTCACCATGAGAAATGAGAATTTAAAATACAAAATGTGTATACCATTCAACAGAAACAATAAGCTCAAACACAGCAGATGTCTTTTCATTAGCCAAATGTTGTGGAGGGGGGTGGTCTGGATTTTCATTTGTTTTCCCAGTGGAAATTTTTTATTTGGCAGATTAACAAGATTCTGCACTTAGGATCATGTGTTTTTGTTTTCTTTTTTACTGAGCAGCAGCAATGTCAAGATATGGTAATCACACTGTGTCAAAGATTTCTTGGCACAAAGGAATAATATTTGCTAACAGCACCTTTTTTATGTATTAATATGCAGATATTGAAGATTCAAGAAAACAGAACAAAACAAAGCCAAACCAAAAAGAACAGTACTTTTCCTTTTCAGGGTTACACTATTCTTGATATTATGCTACCTTCAAATAATAATTTTTTTTTATATTACAAAGCACACTTTTTTCAATTCATTGAAAAGTAGTTTACATAAGAGCTGTACAGGTACTGGTATTAATACCTGATAGCATTACAAAAGCCCAGCCAGTGTGTCTGTGGGGAAACTCCTGTAGTGAACAGTTTCGAAGTATCCTAGATTTTATGGGATACCTGAGATCATATGTCTGTTTGCAATCCTATGAATAACCATCTGTAAATACTACAAAGGAAGTACCAAAGATGTGGAAATGTTTTCTCCCATTCCTTTTTTCGAGGGAGATACTTAGTCTATGAGTAATTAATTACTCCTCAATTAGAGATAATTTTATTGATTCCCAAGGGAACGATGGGACGTAAAATGTGCACTGTAGCCTGTTTCTCATGTCATCTGAATCTGATGCAGAAGCATATTAATGAGAAATTGTCATTGAGTTTACAGCCTATAAGCTTGAAACTATTCTTGCCAAAGTCAAAGAAAAACTACTGTTGATACTTATGGGAACAGAGTCAACTTTTCCTCAAGGGCAATGCTTGTTTCTGGTCCCATGTCAACCTTGGCAATAGGCAGAAAGCCCTGTACTGAGTCAACATGGATGTGAGATTTATTGCTCTATTCCAACTGTTTCTTTGTGCTGTCCGCATCGTAAGCTCCTTGTCCTGATATTCCTCTGACTGATACTACCTTCCCTTTCCAAACCCTGGAACCCCCACTGGTAACAACATTGATGGTTCTTTAGCAAATGTGTTTCTTACTTGTTTTTGTGATGTACTCAATGTTGTTTCTCCTGTATGTATTTTGTTTTGATCGTTCTGTTTCCTTTTCAAGAAAGGGGGGCTCAAAACCAAAGACGTAGAAATGCTTATTATCTTGCAATGGTTTTTCATTTTTCATTTAACACTCATACTCTATGCTATTTCACTGTAAGTCACAAAAATCTTGAAAGTGCAATGTTTTTCTCCTTTGGAGAGACTTGTTTTACTTATCATATGAAGTAAAAAATTTAAGATGTTAAGTTTACACTTAGATTATTTTACCTTTTTTTTTCCCTGTTCATCAGGAAAGCTCTATTTTCATTTTTAATCTTTTGATATTGTATCATGGCATTATTTTGTTTCTCCATAAGTTCTCAAAAGGCTTATTTTAATAAAATACAATTTTAGAATGAAATTTGATCTGATAGTAGGTCTTAAAAGACTTTCTATTAAACTGACTGAGGGTGGTACACATGCCATATAATAAAGAGCTATAATGAGGGTACACGAGGGCTATTTTCAGCCATTAATAATGTGAAATCAATACATATGCTTTTGTCCTTCACCAACCTAGTCACACTTAAAGTGGATGTTTAAATTCTGCGTGATCCACTGTAGCCTATATTGGAGGGGTGTTTTCCACCTTTATATCACTGTATTTGAATCAGTGTTTGCATTTAAAAGGGAACTTAAGTAGCTTCAGTTCAGAGAAATTGTTATGCGTCACTCGGTGAGAAACAAGTGCTTTTCTTATTTGAATCAGATTATTGCGAAGTCAAAGGCATGCAGCACTCACAATCCGACCCAATATTGCCCAGGTCTTGTGATAAAAATAAATTCACTTGGTTTATCATAGGAGAGCTTTGCTTTTGCTTAACAGCCATCAAAAAGGAGCCCTGTTCCTTTTTGAAAGCTGAAAGTATTTCTATATTTCTGTAATATGTAGCATCAGACCAATGTTTCTGAGTAGTAACAGAAGTCAGATCTTTTCCGTTGAGGATTAAAAAAAAAAAAGAAGAGAGAGAGAGAATTACTAAACTTGGACACTTGTACTTTCAAGGAAAAAAACCCATATATTTCATTTTTCATTGAATCTTATTTTCATTTCCTACACGATACCTCTGTTCCTATATATTTCAAACACAAGCTACCAGTTTTGCGAAATCTACAGGCTTAAAGCCTTTATGTGTGTAGTCATATCATTTACATACAGCATGAGCAATGGCAGCATTTTAACATCTAAGCAAATATATGCCAGAATATACATCATATCAACAGATATTAAAGAACATGGTTTCATGACAATCTAAGTCATGCTATATGCAGCGTGTATGTTTGTAAGTACGCAATCTATGCATAACTTCGTGTGTACTGGCATGAATTTGTGTGCACAGCAGCAAAGGTTGTTCTCTTAGATTTTATAGAAAGAAATGGATCTGCACTTCAGTTCTTAAGTTGCCAGTGAGACACCTCTTGCAGTCAGTAATTAACATCTAAAAATTAAAATTCTTGTCAATACCAACACTGGTTTTAGTCAGATTTTGATCAGCTGTAGAAATTGAAAACCAGGATTATTTTAAATTTTATTGTGGCCAAGGTGTTTGAAACAGGGGTTTTTTGCTTCATCTTGAAATATGTAAAAATATTTCCAAAAGGAACGGACCTTTCAGTTTATGTGAAATGATGTACCTAGACACCTTCTGATTTTGCAGAATTTTGCAATAACTTGTGTTCATTTTGTGATTTCTTTACAGTGGAGCTAATTAAAAGAGCCTTCCAATATTAAAATTGGAATTTATTTTATAAAAATTCCTAAATTCCAGTGGGTATACTAAAAGCCAGAAGATTACTACATAAATTAATCTGCATAATCATTTTAACTTGAGACTTGTTTTCCTTCTTGGTCTGAAAAATCTTACTTGATAAGAGGGCAAGAAAAATAGAGGTGGAAAAATATTAAACTGTAACTTATTCTGTAGTCTTATTCATACAAATGGCTTCAATTCAGTGTTTCTTGATATGCAAGAAATATGTGGTTGGGCCCTTTATAGGCTTGATTTTTCCAACCGTAATACATCAGCAATTTTCCTTGTGAGTTATTTTTTAAAATCATTGCCATCCCAGCAGTCAAGCTACAGGCATTGCATGTGTGAAGGTACAGTCTCCATCAAATATTTGGCTTTCTGTAATGCTTATTTTTGCAAAATATAAATATTCATCTAGATCAACAAAGCATGTGACCCCAAGTGTAACTTTAAGCATGACAGGAGTTCAGTTAAATTAAAAAAAAGAAAGTGACTAATCCTGCAGGATATTCTATGCTCTGGCCTTTGGCCAGCCACATATGAAACTATCTTGTAGGGCTGAACCTGCATATAAGGTTGAATAATACACTTTTAAGTGCACAGGCACCTCTTGATTTTGCCTTCTTGCCTTCTCAGGCATGTATTGGATGTATACATCAATCAGCACTGACAGAAACAGTAATTTATTTCTCATTGTTTGATTAGCTGAAAGGGTTTTCAGTCTTCTGTGACTGAAAAACTATATATCTGGTATTTATAGCTGGGATGGAGAAAAATGTCATAGAATGTCATTTATAGTATTTGGCTCATTCTTGGAGAAAGAATTGTGTGCCTCTGCCATAAGTACACATCTGGAATTAGGAGGAAGAGCATTTTATCTTTCCCTATGTTACAAGAAGCTGTGTTGGCATGTTCTTTGGTGATACGTGCTCTTAATACCAAACATTATGTCTTGATGGCAACAGGAAAAAGTGAAATTCTGTACTGTTAAAATATTCATATTAGTTTTCAAAATGCTTTTGGTTCCTAATCGTACCATTGTAGTGAAACTTCTCACTTTAAAATTCACAAGCTGTGGATTGATAAGTCCATTAGCTTGAACTTTTCATTGTTCATGACTTTATGTAAAGTTAAACTTCTTATCATGTTTGTGTTTATGTATATTCCAAACTGTACTAAATACTGTTTACAATTCAGCTGTAGTAATGTAATTATAATAATATAATAATTTATAAATGTAGTCATTATAATCAGTTATCCACCAATGTAACAGTATATCAGTAATTGTTAATGTAATTATTATTGTCTATAACCTTTCTGAAAAAAGCTTTTTTTTATTTTAAATTTTAATTAATTTACTTACGCTTCTGGTTTCCTTCTGTTCACACACTGAAAATACTGTCTTTGTAGACATGGGACTTTAAAGTTCAGATAAAAGCCTAAAATATCTCTCCATTAAAAAAAATATCTTCCAAATTCTTTTGCAGTTTACTTACATTTTTATCTCCTTTCTTTTTGTTGTCTACAAATAGCACTTGGCCACATATTCGAATGATGTATATTCTTAAAAAGCAGACTTTTTTATGGCTTCCATTTTTGTTGCCATACACATTCCAAATACTTTTCCAAAGTCCTAAATGGGAATTTCCTTACTTTCAATAGGTGGCCTTTATTCTTTTGAACACCTATGTTGTTGTCCTCCTGTGTCATTTTATTAGCTGTTCTACATTTTCCTCAGTCGTGATTGTTTTCCTGGGTGAACGGTTGTTTCTCCTCTTCACATGTCAGTGTACAGAGTTAACTGTATGTATTGATGTAATTGAAATAATGGTGTGTTAATTGAGGGCTTTTTAGTATACTGTTTCCTGTGAAGAATCAAGAAAATAATTTGAAGCTTTATACATTTGGATATTAGCTATTTACCAAAAAAATGAACTGAAGGGCCTAATTCAGTAAAGCACATTGGCATTTGTTCTAGTTCATCATAACTTTATTGCTTTATTTTGTCAAGGGAGACAAATGCCCAATATCCATTTTGTGTCAGCAACAGACAGGTACTAAATCCTCAAATATTTCAGCCTAAATGATTCTTGAGAATGCACACAGCTGTAAATTTCATGGGTTATTATAGAGTATTTTAAAATCTAATAGTTTATTTGAGGAATGATTTTCATTACTGTTTGATTAAATCTCTTTCTGTATTTTTAAGTACCTTGTTTTGTGATGAATGGGAACCAAATTAATCCAGTCCTAACCTTTGTATGTAATGCAGCATTCATGCCCAGCAAAGTCAAACAAGAATGTAAATCCTGGATTATTTGTTAAATGTTGCCAAGCTCATGCTTCCATATTTATAAATCCAAAGTTAAGTTTCATAATTTTTTTTTTAACCAAATAACTATCTGCCAAGCACAAATCATATGTGCTTCAGATAGATTGGTGGTTATAAATTTTCTCTTCCCTTCTCTCTTTCTTAAAATTAAATATGGAGATTTTTGTCAGGGGCTGTGGGGTTTTACTTGGCAGCCTGTGATAATCTGCTCCCATCTGGCCTTTCTACAGGGGAAAAGGTGATGCAGGATGATGAGTTCACCTGTGACCTCTTCCGCTTCCTTCAGTTGCTTTGTGAAGGACATAATTCAGGTTTGTGGGCAGGCTGCCAGTCAGCTAAGCCAAGGTGATGGTAACTAAAGATAAAAGCTCTTCATCGCTGAAGGTTTGGCAGCCTTCATAAAATATTATGAAAGGTGGAGTAGCTGCTAGACTGTACATGAAAGGAAAATATTTATGTGGAATTAAATTGCCAATTTTTTTAATCAGCTTTAACTTCGTAGAAAAGATAATGGTTTCCAAAATGATGAGTTTTTGATCTTGACCTACTAGGAAAGGTAAATTTATATATGAAAATGTACATGGTTTATAACTTCTAGTCAGTGGAGATTCAGAGGAAAAATATAACAGGAAGGTATATTTATTGTTCTTTGGCATTTGTATGCTTTCTGGTGTACACTATTTGGCACTAATGTCAGTTAGAATTGAAATTATGTGAAATTACAACAACGTACTCAATACCTTTCTTGAAGAAGTAGCATCTATTTTAAAAATACAAAAAAATTAAACAAATACATGATATTAAATGTATTTTTATTATTAAGTACATTTCCCTGTGTTCTCTGTGTCATCATGAGGGCAGAAAAAGAAAAAAAAAGATAATTTTTTTTTTTTTAGCCATTGGACATGTTTATGAGTTTGTAATCAGAAGTTGTATCATTATGTGATTTAATTTTGCTTTTGCTTAACAAAATATATACTAGGTGTAATTATGTTGATATTGATGGAGTTCTAGAGATGTAAATTAGTCATAAATGAGATGGAAAATAAAACCAAGTTAAAGTTCTACAGATGAAACAGATAATCAAGCTTCTGGCTTCAGAAGTTCACTGGTATGTGATCTCTGCAGTAAAACACTGAAACTCTTAAACCGGTTTGTTGCCAAAAAAAAAAAAAGAGTTAAAAAAAAAAATCATTCCTTTAAGCTATACTTTCCTAGATCATGTTAAATCAGAATTAATTTGAAGGAGTAGTTTTGTAAGTCTTTAACAATTAAATAAATATAAATTAAACTTTTATTTGAAATTTTAGATTTTCAGAATTACCTGAGAACTCAGACTGGTAACAACACAACTGTTAATATTATCATTTCCACTGTGGATTACCTATTAAGAGTTCAGGTAGGTTAACTTAAATACTGATTAATTAGATGACAATAATGACTTGCATCTATACGATATTTTCCTTTTTTTTTAAATTTATTTAATTTATTTTGATCATAAGGCAGAAATTTGTATGTGGAGACTCCAAATTTCTTAATTTCTCCGTCATTTCCTCCAGCAATACACGGTTTGCTGCTGCAAAAGTTCTGTTTACAGCAAAATCAAACTTCATCCTTATCACAAAATGTTCAGTTTTATGAGAGGAGCAGATTTATTTGTCATGACATTTATTCTGGTCACTGTAGCCCATGTTGATGAGAAAGGCTGTAATTCTCCACTGGTTACAGTTCTTTAAGAGTTGGTATTTATACTGTGAGAGTCAAAGGTGAGAAAAGAGATCAGGCAGAAGGTAGATACATGCTTAGTGTATCAGTGAGTACCATTAGCCAGTTGTTGACTGAGACTACCCTGTGACTGAAAAGTTTTTTGTATTGTTCAAGTTAAGCTTCAACCAGCTGCTTTTTCATCCATGTTCTGATTTAGTCTGAACACTGGTCTGCTGTATGGATAGTCATGGGATGGCATGGAGTGAAGCATGAGAACAGCGCATCATTTTCTAAGGAGACAAAAAAAACACAGAAAGAAAAAAACAAAAGCAGATGGCTAGATTAAAAACCCTTCAACCCTCTAATTTGAATTATCTCCCTAATCTTTAAATATGAAAACATTACATTGTCACAACCCAGTAGAAAGTAATGAAAAAAAATCTAATTTGTTTCCAGACTGGAGCATGTGAAAGACATGAAAATATATTTTGTGATAAATGTTAATCATTTTTACCTATTATTCTCATCTTTCTGAAAATCACTGCACATAATAATATATTTTGTTGTGTTTTTTTAATTTATCCAGTTAAGTTTTCCCTTTAGCCATTTATTTATTGGGTCTGAGAATTCCAAGCTTTGAAAATTGGTGGATTTTAAGTTGCTGCTGTTATCAATGTTGCTTTTTATCCTTATGCATCCTGTAGAAGTTGTAGGGACAATACAATGTTTTTCATTCCGTTGCTTACTTGGTTGAAACTTTAATAAGGTCGCCTTTGGGGAGGATGGAAAGAGGACAAATGTTGCGCACAAAGCAACATTTGCTCCCACTATTGACTAGATGTCAAGCACGCAGTATGGAGAGAGATTGTTTCATGAACAGCATGCAGGATGGTAGTACTACTGAGTACTCCTTTTCAGAATGCAGGCGGTTTTATTTCTAAAAGCAGACACAAACAGATCTAAATGTTTGTGTTTTGGGGTGTTTTTTTATTTATTTATTTTGTGGTTTGCTGTGGGTGTTTTTAGTTATATGTTTCAGTTTATTTATTTTCCTATTGATTCCCTTGAGATGAAACTACAGTTCCTGAAGTAATACTTGAGAATCGTTGGGGGGTCATTTAAAACCTTTATAAAGTAAATACTTTTCAGAACTAGAATGCTATCTAATGTTATTTTTCTTATCTTGATGAATAACTGCTTAGAGGCAGTTTGATTACATAACCTCTTTGTGCTTCTTACAATTGTTTTTTAGGAATCCATTAGTGATTTCTATTGGTATTATTCTGGAAAGGATGTTATTGATGAGCAAGGACAACGAAATTTTTCCAAAGCCATCCAGGTTGCAAAACAAGTTTTCAATACTCTTACGGAGTATATACAGGTAAATTAGTTTAATTGGAATTTTATGGATTTGAAAGAAAATTAATCATACTTTTGGCATGAAGACATAAAGTAGCTAGATATAACATAGATAGAAATATAATCTAGATGCATTTATGCTTCAACATTATTTTAGTCCATTTATTTAAGTAGGAAGTAAAGTTTTGAAATACATATATAGCTGTCACTACTCTTTTAGGAATCTTAGCAATTTAATCAAATTTACAGTTATTAGTAAATAATTGTCCTTTGGTTGTTTGCAAGATGGTAGTTGTTTGGTTTGGTTTGTTTTTTTTTTTTAATTTGGCCTAGACGGCAGCAATGTTATCCACTTTAAAAAGTCTTCACTTTTAATACACTGAGAAACTAAGGTCTATGCAAACCATAGTTTCTATTTAGTCAACAGAACATTGGATTGTACTTTCTGTCAGGAATAAGGCTATTTTAAGGCATCAGTGCTGTGTTTGAAATACTGAAGTCACACACTACATTTCAGAATTGTAGAGATGTACTTGAGGTGGACTTCGCCATAAATGAGGTTGGGATCAATTCTGTCAAAATAAAAATACAGCAGTTCTTCCATGATATGTTAGGAATTCAGTGGAATTGAGTTCTGAATTAATTCCTCTTGTAAATCAGTCAACAATATTACAGTTTGTTTCTGCATATAATAAGCAGGTTAGAGAGAATCTCATTACTGTTAGGTGTCAATTGTTTTAATTCAAATGAAAATCATTATTACAAAAATAGTATTTTTATAGTTCATGAGGATGAAATGTGATAAGACTGAATAAATGTCAGTAGAGGCAGCTTATATATGTATGTGTGCATGTATTTAGTGTATACATATTTGGCAAATCACAGCATTGTTATCTGGCAAAGATCTTATTTGTTATCGTTTGAGGCCTCAAAAGATTTTTGTATTCCTGGTTTTCAGGAGTTGGAATTTTCGGAAGAATATTCTTTAGCACTGTGGTCTACAACAGCTAGAATATGCTGAGGAAAAAAGAAATCAGGATTCTGATTCTCTAATCCCTTATGCCAATTTCGCATTAACCTTCTATAAAATTATTCCTGATTTACAGAACTGCATAGGGAAGAACCAGCTTGAAGATTTGTACCCCTTTAGCATTTGCAGTTTAAAGTTGCAAGCAGATATATTTTTTTGTGGTTCTGAATTAGTAAATTGGGACTTGGCTAAAACAGGCAGAATGGTTATTAAGTATAGGCTTTGTTTACAGTCAGTGGTGTTATTAAATAGCTAATTCTATATATGTTTAATTTTTCATAGCAGTTTCTAAAGGACAGCCCTGAGTTATGCACTGCCTGTATATCTTCCTTTTTGTTTTTTGTTGAGTTTCTTGCAAATAAACTCTGCTTTGCTTTTTTTTTTTTTTTTTTTTTTTTTTGTTGCCTGAACAATAGGGCCCATGTACTGGGAATCAGCAAAGTCTGGCACACAGCAGGCTATGGGATGCTGTAGTTGGTTTTCTTCATGTGTTTGCCCACATGCAGATGAAGCTGTCTCAGGTATCTTTTTGTTTCACTTTAAGTTACTAACTTTTTTGTAAAAGATAAACAGACTTGTTAACATGTTTGAGTCATTAATAACAACAATTTATAGGGGAAATATGAGGAAAAATAAGAAACATAGGTGATAGAACACAATAGTGTTGAGGGAGTAAATTACAAAATTGTAGTGGGTGTCAATAGCAGGCCTGTAATTGGAATACTGGCCACAGGCACAAAGCTGATTAGATCAAGCTGCAGATGAAGTGTATGACTGATATTCAGAAAGAACTAGCTAGTTCCTGTCTTTCATACCAAAGTTCTGTCACAGTGTTTTCTGCAATTTTGCACAAGCCTTTTACGCAGGACCCATCTTCATTGATACGTCCTGGATTGAACCCTAGTTCATCCTTATTGAACCCTCGTTCAAAATGTGTCTGCATCTAAGCCTTTTCTACTCCTAGTACAGAAAGAGAGTAATCAGACCTTAGAATGGGTGAATTGCTTTTGGATGCGAGTACTCATTTTATAAACTATAGAAATAGTGTAGGGGACTGGCATAGGCAGCTCTATAGGGGGTTAAAATTAGGTGAGAAGAATCCTACCCTTAAGCAGTGCATTTTTCAACTTCTTACCTTTTTAAAAGAATTAGGCATCTTAATTGAATATAGTGATTCTAAAATTTTACATAATTTGACATTCTCAGAGAAAAGTGTCATAAACTTGTAAAGGTTTTAGTTGTTGTTAAGGAATACAGCTCTGAAGGCTCTGAGGTTTTTAGATTTTATTATTTGGCTCCAAATGTATCCAAGCAAGTATTCCTCACATAAATTAAAGTAGTCTTCCTCAAATGATTTTCCTCCCTGCCCTTGGGATTTTGTGGCTGAAAGTAGGCTGATTGCTTAGATTTGTAGATTGTGCTACAGGTATGCTTCTCATTCTTTATGGCTAAATAGATGTAGTCTTCCAGGAAATAGCATCACAGTGAAACCTGGTTTTCAAGAGCAATGCATTGAATTTCTACTGAAGTGTATTTATAAGTGCCTGTAGGTACTGTCCTGGTTTTGGAACATCTTTATTATTTTAAGAATTGAAAAAATAGTCAATGTTTGGGTAGGCCACTCTGGTGGCTATTGTGCTTTCTTCCGTACCACTAAAGCAACATGAAAAGCGGTATCTAAGTAGTTATTGGCAGTAAGTCAAACACATGGTAGCTATGTGCTGATTGAGAAATATGATGTGGCTTTTGGTAAGATTTGTTTTTACAGTAATGACAAGTTTATAGTCTCAGCTTTTCCCAGAGTGGCTTCATAGCACCATTTGATTACTGCATCTAGAAAATAATGATACTCATCCTGCCAGTTTAGAGAGAGCCAAGAAGCTTTGCACAACAAGATCCATTGTAGTGTGTGGAATTACTCATGCTGTTCTGTGGGATTACAGAAACACAGTCTACTCCAAATGTATGATAGTGATGGTGTCTTTCTCTTGTGTGGAGCTCAAGCTCTTGGTTTTTGGGACCTCCTTTAGGGGGCCAGCAGAGCCTTGGGAAACACCAGAATAGGCATGGGCTCTTTTGTTCATTTATATTTATTGCAATATTTTAATAAGCTTTTCAGATTCTATTGAAATACCAGTTTTCAAAGGTGTAGAGTGTGGCTAAATGTATTTATAAGGAGTTGCCATATGGCTTTTGTCTGTAACAGGCGCCTGCCTAGGCTAAGTATTTGGTTTTTGTTTTAGATCAGGAATTCCCAGAGCACTTTTGGAGAATATTTGAAACAAGATGTAAATAGGAACAACACTAAATCACTGTTTTGTTTGGTGTTTCGTTTTTGGGTTGGGGGTTTTTTGTTGGGTTTTTTTTTTTCCTTCTCTAGTCTTGTACTAGGAAGCAACAAGGTGATATTGGCAATACTTCTTCAGAAATCTCGGTAAGGCAGAAAATGAAAGTAAAATTTTCAATCTAAATGACAAAGATCATCCAGGTTGTAAGCACTTTTGAAGTAAGAAGATTTATAATGAAAACTTACAAGACAAATCAATTAGAAATCTTCATTATTTTCAACTTGTACTGTTTTCAATCCAAGATCTAAATTGCCATAAAGTACCTTGAGTTTGTTGTACTAATCACTGAAGTCCAGCAGTGCTCAAGTATGCCTTATCAACGGCATGATGCAACAATGTATCTCTGAGGAAGAAATAAGTGGTTGAATAAATCTATCCAGATAGACTCCAGGTTGAAATCATTGGCAAGTGAAACAGTAAACTTGATAAGCTGAATGAGATAAAAGATGGCTAAAAGAATCAATATCATGCCTATTTAAGGACATACTAATGGAAGTTTATTAATAAATATTTTGAAATTTTATTTCTACTTTTCTTTCTCCCAAAAAAAGTTCAGTGGCCTATAATGGAATCACTCACTTTGAATCATGTTACACTTTGAGCTCTATGTGCTGCTGCCATTGTTTTTACAAGTCTTCATAGCTGTAAACTTGATTACACCAACAGTGACAATATTTTAGCTGACATAAAACATTACAAAGGCATCATCTATGAGCTTGACATGTCCAGTTATTGCTTTAGGTTTTTTCTTCACCTTCAGTTTTCACTTTGTCTTTATTAAATTACTGTCTTCTAAAAAGATGATCATGTAAATATTTGATCCTGCAAATGTACTGTAAGGAATCAAGCAATTAAATGTATTTTCACTGTATTACTAGCTTCTTAATTTCGAAGTCTCGTTTTTACAGGGTGAACTATGCATGCACATATATAAATGTCAAAGAAGTTAATAGATATCTTATTATATGCATTGTGTTCATTATTTAGGATTCCAGTCAAATTGAATTACTGAAGGAATTAATGGATCTTCAGAAGGATATGGTTGTCATGTTGCTGTCTATGCTGGAAGGTAGTCAAAATTTAGTTTGAAATCCTCTTTCACAGTTGTTCTAACAAAGTTTTACCTTTGTGATTTTCTTCATGTGAGAAATAATGCTCCATTTTACTTTGGGTTTTTAATTTTCATGTCTCAATTGTGAGAAGAGTTGTTAAGTCTTACAGTGAATGCGAGATTTATATAGTGTAGTTGATATAGTTTATATTAATTCTGAATGTCAGAATTGTATAAAATCCAGCTCTGGCAGAAGTTTTACTTTGTTTCCATGAGCTTGGCTTCTCTTTTGACTTAGGTGAAAAGTTTTTTTTAGTATTAAAATTGGAATCCTGAGTTATAGGAACTGAACCATTTATCAGTCATTTTATTAACACCTTTACTCTATTGCATTTATTTTGGTAGTGATCTTAGGCATAAAGAACAGGCTTTGATTCATCTAGTGACTAGGTTCAAGGTCTTTTATAGCCAGTCCCTGAAATTATGATTCCCCAGAGAATGTGATCATTGTCAAGAAATGCTACTATTTCTTTAGCTCATTTATGGTATTCTATTAGTGCTTCCAATACTAGACTAACCAGACATACACATAGATGATCCAAAGATCTGTTTTTCCTTTTTGCTTCCTACATGTATCCTATCACATTTATTTTCTTGAGAGAACTGGGAGGGCAGTAAATGCAGCATAGATTGCAGCGTAGTATGCATTGCTACTGCTTTGCTTATAGAAGGTCACTGAGAAGCAAAGTAAATTCTTAGTATAGTAGGCTGCACTTCATGAGTAACCTACTGAGCTATTCATCCTAACTAATGTGACACTAGTTCTGTCTGTGTTGCACTATAGTAAAATTCATAGTACGCTGCCTCATGTTTAGTACTATATTAAATGTAACAGATGTTTCTCTGTAGGGCTTGTTAGTTCTTCCTTTCTTTAATGGCAAATATTTAGTCACTTATGTTTTTTTCAAGTCTTAGGCTAGTGTTATTAGCAAAAGATTTCTGATTTTACAGCTATCTCTCTCATGTCAGTGTGTTAGCCAACAGTTTATCATTCGTACTGTTTCACTAGTCATTATTATACACTTTTCTTTGCGAAAACATTTGCTCCCATCAGTATCTCTAACTTCATGTCATCGCATCTAGGTAATGTTGTGAATGGAACTATTGGCAAGCAGATGGTCGATATGCTTGTGGAATCGTCCAACAATGTGGAGATGATTCTGAAGTTTTTTGATATGTTCTTGAAATTGAAGGATTTGACTTCCTCTGATGCATTCAAAGAATACGACCCTGATGGTAAAGGGATAATTTCAAAGAGGGATTTTCACAAGGCAATGGAAAGCCATAAGCATTACACCCAGTCTGAAACTGAGTTTCTGCTGTCATGTGCTGAAACAGATGAGAATGAGACTCTGGACTATGAGGAGTTTGTGAAACGATTCCATGAACCTGCCAAAGACATTGGTTTCAATGTCGCTGTTCTCCTGACCAACCTGTCAGAACACATGCCCCATGATACCCGCTTGCAAACTTTTCTTGAACTGTCAGAGAGTGTGCTGAATTACTTTCAACCTTTCCTCGGACGCATAGAAATCATGGGCAGCGCGAAGCGCATTGAACGAGTTTATTTTGAAATAAGTGAGTCAAGTCGGACTCAGTGGGAGAAACCTCAGGTAAAAGAGTCAAAGAGACAATTTATATTTGATGTTGTAAATGAAGGCGGGGAGAAAGAAAAGATGGAGCTTTTTGTTAATTTCTGTGAGGATACCATCTTTGAAATGCAACTGGCTGCCCAGATCTCTGAGTCAGATCTGAATGAAAGGTCAGCAAATAAAGAGGAGAATGAGAAAGATAAGCCTGAAGAACAGGATCCTAGAATGGGTTTCTTCTCTCTCGTGACCATGAAGTCAGCATTAGTAGCTCTCAAGTATAATTTAATGACTCTTATGAAAATGCTTAGCATGAAGAGCCTAAAGAAACAGATGAAAAAAGTGAAGAAAATGACCATGAAGGACATGGTCATGGCTTTGTTTTATTCCTATTGGAGCATTTTGATGGGCTTACTACATTTTGCTTGTAGTGTCGTTCGGGGCTTCTTTCGCATCATATGCAGTTTGCTGCTTGGGGGAAGCCTCGTAGAAGGAGCAAAGAAAATCAAAGTGGCTGAACTGTTAGCTAATATGCCAGATCCCACTCAGGATGAGGTGCGTGGGGAAGGAGAAGAAGGGGAGAGGAAGCCAACAGAAGCTGCATTGCCTACAGAAGACTTGACAGATCTGAGAACTTTATCAGATGAGAGTGATCTACTCTCAGATATATTTGGTTTGGATTTGAAACGAGAAGGTGGACAGTATAAATTGATCCCTCACAATCCAAATGCTGGTTTGAGTGATTTACTGAGCACCCCCTCCTTAGCTCCAATGCCTGAGGTGCAGGAAAAAATCCAGGTAACTATCTTTTATTTCTGCTGTGTGTTTCTCTCTTTCATATGTTAAGTATAGTCTTGAAACAAAACTTGAATCTCTGTTTGTCTCAGTTTTGTGACATGTTTTTTAAGGAATCGCATATAATTACTGGTGTTTACCCTCTCTGACATCATAAACTTGAATTCCCACAGCCCTCTCTAAGTACATGGTGGTTTGATTTGCTTTTAATTCAGTGTCTAATTCTCTTCACTAATTGAAGGATCAGCTCTCAGTGTTTCAATTGTTGGTTTTTTTTTTTTTTTTTTTAAAAAGCCTAACATTCTGCACTCTGTGTATCCCTTTAACTAACTCTGTACTGTATAATAGTGGTTAGACACTTTTTTTAATCTGACTTTCTGTAGGAGCAGGTGAAAGAAGACGAAAAGGAAGAGAAGGAGGAAACAAAATCTGAACCTGAGAAAGCAGAGTATGTATTAATTTAACCTCTGATCCTATGAAACGTGGTTTCTTTCACTGAAAAAACAGCTTGGTTTGTACTTATTTATTTGCCTTAAATTTTGTGTCCGTTCACATTCCACAGTTAGGATTTTTTTTTAACCATCCTCCACATTTGCAAAGAAATGCCATGTAAATAGCATCACTCAGAGATTTTGTATATTTCCCTCTTCCAGCAGCATCCTTTGTAATGTCGATTTAGTTTCTTTTAAAATGTGTTTGATTGGTTAAGTTTTTCTTGGCAAGTCTGAAAGGTAGAAGAGAATCTCTTGGAAAAATTGTAAGAGCACCTGAGTTCGAGAGACTTGTTATCCATCAGTGGTAGAGACTGAATCTGTCTTGCCCCTCCCATTTGCTATGACCTGTTTTGAGTTATTTGGATTTTGCAAAACCTTAATATTCCAATGTAATTTTCACGAACTACTGAGTACTCTCACATCTTTATAAAGAACAAGTGTTAGCATTTGATAAATGAGAACTTTAATCTTTTTAGGATGTGTTAAAATCTAATGTTAATGAGATTAGCTCAGAATAAAAATAGTGGAAAGCAAAACATAGTGCTTAGTTTTAACCAGTAAAAAGTATGGCACTCCATCCCTGTATTTTATGGTTCCTGATACATTTACAATTCTGATATATGCAGAGTTTCTGTAGCTGATATGTCACTGTCAAAATTCTAAGTGGGTCCCTTAGTCTCAAGCTGTATCCTTTTTGCTCTCCTGGGATGACACACTTGCCCGTAACAAAAACTCTTCTTTCTAATCAGTACAGCAAATTTCTAACTCAGTATGACTTTGTGAAGGAGAGTCTTGCTGACTTTTGAAGGTCACTTCAATGTTGATTGCTCCACTCGACTGTGTGAGTTGCAGTGATACCTGTATTCTCTGTGAGGAGTGCGGTGCCTGGCACTATCAGCTGTCCTGAAGCCACTCCTAACATAAGACAAGCCTTCAAGTGAACTTTCAAGTGAAAGTTTGTTGAGTGTATTCTAGTAAGAGAAGCAGCTTAGGACATTAGTTATTCTGTTTGTAGATAGGTACAGAGAAATTAATAATGTAACTTATAAGTTGCCTCTCACTCTGGTTTGGCTTCACATGGACTTCTGTGATCCTTTCATCTATCATGCTGTCAGGTCAAATTAACTTCTAAGATTCACAGTTCTAAGTTCACAGTTCCTCAGATCATGTGTTTGGAGAAGGCCCGCTAACCATGACTCTGTAATCAGGCAGCGTGGCAATAATCACACATCGAATGCTGTCGAGCTTTCTTATTCCTGTCTCCTCCTGGAGTGGGTACTCAGGTGGGCAGAAATGCAGAATTTAAAACTTGAGGTTTAGCTTGTAAATGCAAGAAGAACCAAAGTTTTCTGCAACCTTTGTGGGAACCAGATAGTTCAAGTGCATGAAGTTGGAGGGGAGCACTTAGACATATAGGCACTCATACAGTCATACTGATGTCAGCTTACAGGCGTTTGTCAGCGCAAGTATTAGCTGCACAATTATGAAGCAGACCCTCAGGTAATAAGGTTGTCAGATTCTTGATTAGCTGCCTCTACCAGTTAGCATCCTCACTTCAAGGTGCCAAACCAGTAAGTTTAATTATCTGTAGACTTAACCAGACTGTCACCCTTGCCAGTGCTTTGGGCTGAAGAGGGATATGTCTGCTTGTTATTCATGTGTGTGAACTGCATGAGTCATGACTACTTGAGCCTCATGAAAAGACTCAATGGCCTCTTTCAGGATGTGGTTTTAATTTTTTGTTTAGCAATTTTATTAACTTGACATACTATTTTGGCTTCATTTGTGTCCTAAGAGGAGAAGATGGAGAAAAAGAAGAGAAAGCCAAGGAAGACAAAGGGAAACAGAAATTAAGACAACTTCATACTCACAGATATGGGGAACCAGAAGTTCAGGAATCAGCTTTCTGGAAGAAAATCATTGCATACCAACAGAAGCTTCTTGTAAGCTGTTCTTTAGACTACGTGTTTAGCTGTTGGCAGGGATGTGTACCACCATATTATTCTACCAATGTAAAGACAAATTTGCATCTGATGAACCTCATTTTTCCATTCACCATCATCTAAAAAGGACATAAAGGCAAAGATTTAATTTGAATGTTAGAGAAAATAAACACACAAATAACTTAGTAGACAAGATATTAATTCTTAGGAAGACAACTATTGTCCAAAACCCAGACCTTCATAGATGCCTGTCCATCACTGGAAAACAGCCATGCATTTTTATGTGAATAAAATGTCCTGAATTTTCACAGCAGCTTGTGAGTCTTGTAGGATTTGTCTTTCCCTGAGAGACAGCTTTGGGAAATGACAAGCTCTCCTATAAAAAGAATTTATTAAGATACAATCCTTAGCCTAAAACTCATCAGAAAAGATGTTACAGATTTTTTTTTTTGTGAATTAGCAAGTTATTATTTGAGAAACTTCTCAAAACCTGTGGAAAATAAGACTAATTCAAATAGTATAACTGTATCTGGGAGTGTCTCAATAAAATATGATATCCCTGAGTTTGCTGTAGAACTATTTAATATCTGTGCTTTTATTAGTTAGGAGATTCCACACATATTCTGTGAGGCTAGTGTGAAATGCAAAGCAAAAATACACTTTTGCTATATATCTAGTAGATCCAATTGTATAGGGACAGCCTACTTCTAACATGAGTAACATAGCAAAACTACAAAACTGTAGTCACAATCTTAATAAGGAATTAGGTGTTTAAGTTTTGGTTTTGAACTCAGTTTCATTTTTTAGGCTAATCATGTAGCAGTCATATGAATTTCATTTAATTTTTCTAATAGCCTCATTTAATAATTCACTAATAGTCATCTATGGTTAGTGCTGAAAAATGGAGGAATTCCCATGTGAGAGTTAAAGCATTCAAAATGTGTGCTAGAAAGGTTTGTGAATTGTCAGGAAGGGAAAAGGTACCTTTCTGCAATCCTTTTGATAGTATCATAATGTGAGAGAAGCTTTCTACTCATGGTACTTAGGTCACAGATGAACTTCTTGCTGATCTGGTAAAAACGCAGTTGATTTTGGAATAGAAAAAAATTTAAAATATAGTTATAAGCAGACATTTTTGTTCCTTGGTAAAAGTAACAATTTGCCATATGCAAGAATATTGAGGTACAGGGAAAACAGAGATTTCTGTATTACTATTACATTACTATTACATTGTGATGTCTCTGTGTTGTCTCTAAGTGTATTGAGAGGATAATGAAAAAAGTGTAAGAGGCAATTAGAAATCCTTCATCCCTTTCTACATGGAGTGAAACAAAAGGTCCTTTATCCATTATTGCACATATGCAGTAGGAGAGAATTTGTACAATACATCACTCAAAATGTTTGGGTTTTTTCCTTATTTTTTTTTTCTATTTATAATTGTATTAAAAAGCTCCATAGGGGAAACAAACAAAAAAACCCCATGCAACAACCTAATAATGATTGTGGTATCATTATTAGGCAAAGTGTATTTATATTCTGTTTCTGTTTTCAGAATTATTTTGCGCGAAACTTTTACAACATGAGGATGTTGGCGTTGTTTGTTGCTTTTGCCATCAACTTCATCCTGCTTTTCTATAAGGTAAACTTGTCAAAATATTACTTTTCCAGTGGTATACTGAAAAACATTCAGGTTTTGTAGACAGTAAACTATGGTAAAACTGCCTAGCCTAACAGATTAAACACCTGCTTCATATTGCCACTTCAGGAATCTAACACAGTGAGAGCTGAAGTGTTTGTGTGAAGTAATAATAGACTTCCAGTACACAAATAGCTATTTACAAAGTTCTGTGCTGCGACAGAAGCGGCAGACTGAAAGGCATACCCATACCTCAGATGCTCCATTTCACAGTACAGTGACCTAGCCAAGCCCAGCCTTCACTGGCCACTTAAATTAATACATGTCAGCTAAGATGTTTTCTCATGCCATTATGCTCCCCTGAGAGGGTGTGTACAGCAAGAAGTCACATCATCTTAAGCTGCCTAGAATATCTCTGATCTTTGTCAAGACTTTGGGTGTCATTAATACAATATAGAGTCTTCAGACTTGAATCAGTTTCTGATCAGCCCTCCTGATAAAGACTACATGTGGGAATGTCAGGAGTTGACTGGGTTTCTTCCGAGGGGGCTATGCCCTTTCTTGAATTTAAGGTGATAAAATTCAGCATGGACCAAATTTGCTGCCGTGGACAGAGTGATAAAAACCCCAAAACTGCACACTATCACAGATTGGTGTAACAAGACAGAAGGATCTCTGTGAGGTATTCTCTGTGGACATTTTTATGCAAAAAATTCTTTCTTCACAATTATATTGTCCTTGGTATCGTTGTTTTCAGTTATACTACTTAGCGTGAAGTAGTGTAAAACTCCTGTCAAAGGAATACAGCTGCAATATTAAGATTAAGTGGTTTAAACAGGTCTCCACCTCTGCTGTGACAGAAGAAAAGGAAGTTCCTGCGGTATCTGCTGGTGAAAGTACCAAGTTGAACAGCCTGGAAAGCGACAACCAGAGGGTCATTGCAGTGCATTACGTCCTGGAAGAAAGCAGTGGCTACATGGAGCCCACACTGCGGATTTTGGCCATCCTACACACAGTCATCTCATTCTTCTGCATCATAGGGTATTACTGTTTGAAAGTAAGAAAAACTGAACATTGTTTTTTCTTCTAGCTCCCAACTTTTTTATCCAATGAGTGGTATAAATTGGAACAAAGTCATAGCAAGTTTGCTTAAGCAGGTTGAGGGACCGTGTAAAGAAATACTATTCTGCTAGTGTAACCTACACAGAAATTGTGCATTAGGTGATGTGTGACTTCAGGAAGTTACAGGCCAGAGCCTGATTTGCTGGTCTGACACTGGATCATAGGATCAGCATTTGCACCATTTCCATGTCAGCCAGACAATTACAGCAGTAACCTGTATCAGAAGCTGCTTGTGACTGCCAAAGACAAGCTGTGAACACGTGGCCAGAAGAAGCTAGATGACACTGTCTGCGTTACTAGTCTGTCAACTGGGTCATTTGAAAAGCATGCAGCATTTTGGACTACCGCTACTGCATGTTGTGGCTATAGACAATGCCTACTTTTCATACACACTCTGGTGTCAGTGTTTTGGCAGGAACTTAAGCATCTTTTGAAGGAATATCTTGCAGAAGATCTCTGTTAGGGATGTAAGAAATAAAGATGCCACCTTTGTTGGCAAAATGCTGCTTCTGGTTTAGGAAGGCCAAATGCCATAAATCGCTGGATCTGGGAGGAGTATATCTGAGATGCGCTTCCCTCATTTTTACACTCTTCCTGAGGCAAAAAATATAGGTCAAAGTGCAAGATAGTACTAAATTAAATGAACCTTTGCTATGACCCAGTATGGCTGCTCATTTGTCCTTACAATTGTAATTTCTTTATTAAGCTTTTATGTGATCCTTGATGTTTTTCTTTTCCTCTTTTAATGGATAATACTTTTTGTATGCTAAAAAGACACTGCATCTGCATTTGTAGTTGAGGCAAATGGTCATCATACTGCTGCATTAAGTGGTTGATTTTCATCTCTACCTTAAGTGTCTCTGCAGGTCAATAAATATTGAAACACATTTTCCTGTTTCACTGGTTGGCATGCAGCATGAAAGCTTAGATTTCTGGCTTTTGAGATGTCCTCTTTTCCCACCTCATAGCTTTTGTTTTTCCTCTATGAGTTTTTATGCTACTTACTCACGTTGTTTTTTTGAACTACGTTTATTCTTTGACTAGAAGGGAAAGGCATTATTATCATTATTTGCCATAACAAATTGCCTTCTTTCCAATTCTGAAACCCTGAAGTAAAGACCAAATATGGTTTCAGTCTCTGTCTTTAGAGATATACTGCTTTCAAAATTAAAAATCTTCATAACTGCAGGTCTGTGTATGATATGTTTGATTCTGGAGATTGCTCTGCATGAAATCCACTAAATTTTTCTCAATTAGCTGTCTGAAGATAAGATTGGAACTATTGTTATTGTATCTAATGCAATCACCATGTTGCTTTGAGTAGTCTAATTTTTATTATTGCTATTTCAGTGTACTCATGTCCAGTCTTGACTAGTAATACAGTCAAGGTGGGTAATGCAGGGTGGGTGAATTTTGGGGACCTGTAAAATATAAAATTCTTTGAATGCCATCCAGCTGATGAAAGAGAGTTGTAGGTAAAGCCTGATCCTTATTGCTCAGGTGTCTCAGCTGCTGGCAAAGAATTACAGAGCACAAATCAAGTATATGGAATATGAATGTGATTTAAGGATTTTTCGGTTTACTGCTTCCAGTCCTTCTTTGCTCTATGCTGTGAAACTACTTTGCTTCCCACTGTGAAACCTCAATAATTCTTTAAAAAATGAAAGGCAACCTCTAACACCTCTGGGTGTCAAAATGCAATCCAAAAGTGTAATCCCAAATTAATATTTTGGAACCAGAATTTCTAAGCATTTAAAAATTGTTTTTATTTTAGCTGTCTTTCACTTGACTAGCTCTAATAGCCCCATAGCACTGAAGAACTATTTTTATTTGAAGGATCCCTTTTCAGGGTTTTTGGCCATCTTTTACAACTGTGTGGTACACTGTAGTTATACGATGCTGAATGACCTGGTCCTTCTGTATCTATACCTTTGCAATGTTCTGGGCAATTGTCAAGTCTTTTAATTTTTTTAAATACTATTTTTGCTTTGTTCAGTTTTCATCCTTAATTTTTCATAACAACCAGGTTGTCTTAAAAATTTGCAGACATGTCAGTGCATTTTAAATAATTCCTGGTATTTTTTTCAACTGCAGGTTCCACTGGTTATTTTTAAGAGAGAAAAGGAAGTGGCAAGGAAATTGGAATTTGATGGGCTGTATATAACTGAACAGCCATCAGAAGATGATATTAAGGGACAGTGGGATAGACTTGTAATCAACACACAGTGAGTTTTTACCTACTCTATCTCTTTATAGTTTTGGAAGAAATTGTTCTTCAATCTCCACAATTATATTGTTGATCATCCAGCTTGTCCGAAATAAACAATTGTGAGGGATGTATTTCTAGCAAGGATATAAAAAATATTTCAGGCACCTGTTGTGCTAATGTTTACTATTACTTTTTAATTTTATTCATTCCCAGGTTTTTGCTTTAAAATTATTTCTGTTCCATAAAAGAAAAAAAATGGCGATTCATTTCTTTTGGCAAGCACAGTAATGGTTGTGTATTGCTGTCAGTTCAAGAGTGAACTGTGCTTTGCATCCTTTTAGCATCTCTTGAAGGCTCTCCTTTAGGAACATATTTAAAGTCCCAACTCTCTGCCTGGTGGGACTGTGTGATCCAGCTGCTTTAGAACCCTGTCTGCAGGCATTGGCTCTGCCGCTCTTTCCGAGCCACACTGACATGGCAGGCTGAATGCCATTTGGCAACTTTCATTCCAGTGACTTCACAAATGACTAGCTGGTGATAACAACAACAAAGAGTCTCTTAGAAACAAAATCAGTATGTAATTTTTATGATGTCTTAGTAAGTACTGCATCTTCTCATGATTGTCTAAAATATAATCTCGTTTATCTGTGTTTTTCAGGTCTTTTCCAAATAACTATTGGGACAAATTTGTGAAAAGAAAGGTAAGGCTTATTTTTAAAAATATATATGACATTAAAATAAAGTTTTAATGCATGTTTATTTTCATGTTTGAAGAAATGTGGACTACACTTCTTTGAAATATAACTTTGATTCAGTGTAGATTTCTGTATTTACCATTTTAAAATACACAGAATTCCTTACTCACGTCATGCTTACAACTACTTTTGTGTGGTTTGGATAGTTATTCTTTCAAACTTTTTCTACATACAGCTTGTTGTATAAAACAGGAATTCAAATACATTCATGAAATTCTGTGGAGAATTTCTGTGCACACTTGTATGTATATTGCAACATATGTAAATTGTTTTGTCTGTGTATATTTATGTATTCACCTCCATGCACACAGAATAGAGCCCCTCACCCAGGAGAGGGTTAGAAAGGAATTTAATAAGAAGATAGGACAGACTGAGAGGGCATAGTCAGACAACTGTACTGACCAGCAAACTATATACATGCATCTGGCTCTTTTTGTTCCTTACTATTCTATTTTCCCACACTTGTTCCTCCCCAAATCACCTAAATCCATCCCTTTTCCCACCTTTGCTTCCTCTGTATAACATCCAGTAATGTTCTGTGCAATCTCCAAATACTCTTCCTTCACCATCCCATAATGTATCCCACATCCCTTGGCAGTAACCCTTAGTCTGAAAGGTGGTCTGGAGAGCTACTCCCAGTGACTCATCTTGATGGGTTTCACACCTGGACACTGGAGCTGAGGCTCTCCTGGGACAGCCCTGGGAGGGACCAGGCAGGGTGTCCATTCATTGGGAGTCTGTAATTTGTGTTTCTGCCTGCCATTGTGCCCTGTGCTCCTTTATGCTTGAGGAGATGGGCCTTTAATGGGCTGATGGCTCCTGTGATGGGCCTGGGAGTAGCTGGGCAGGGTATTCTTTGGACTCTCCCCCAACCATTGTCTCTCTGTGGTCCTTTGTGGGTGTGCAGATGAGCTTTTATCACGTAACCTAACAACGTCTGTCTCTCAAAATAGTCCTCCATAAGCAGAGACTGTTGAAGTTCATTTCTTATGAACGTTACGTCAACTGTTTTCTCAGCTCGCTCTTAGAAAAGAAATGTTATGTGTGTACCATAGCTTACAAGAATAATCTTCCTAGTGCGTTTTGTCACAATTGAAAAAGAGGGTGTTTATGTTGTTGGATCAGATTTACCCCTCCTTCACACCATTTAATGCCAATCTTGAATCACACTTTTGGAAATATGTCTTTTTAAATACTAGTAGCTCTTCTGCTTCATAACAGTTTTAGGTCAACCTGTCTAAAAATGCTTTGACTTGTGTATTTACTTTGCTGTTGAAAGTATTTTTTTGCATATTTGAAGTTGTTAGATACATATTTCTATCTGTCTATCTAAGCAAAGAGGAGGGAGCTTGCACAGAGTACTCAAGAAAGAAAATAAAATTCTATGTTGCTCCTGTCAATGTAGTAGGTCACGGAAGGTTCCTGTTAAAATGAAAGGAGCATGGTCTTAAATTGTGTGGAAGGTTTGGTACTTTATCTTTGGATGAGGAACTGCTCTGCATAGATTACGTGCCTTCAGATAAAGTATTTTGCAAAGAATGTTTTCTCTATATATATTTATATATAAACATATTTAAATCCCCAGCCTAGTGAATGATCCACAGTCATGAAGCACTGTTTTCAGGCATGGGACAAAGAAGGCTTGTCTCTCAAAATCTGCAAAAATATCAATAAAAATTTAAAGCATTGCTTATTAGAAAGCTGGTAAAATACCACTTCACGTGCAGGAGTCATTCAGTTATGATCTTGTTATCCAAAATTTTGTATTTCTTTGAGTATTCTTTTGAAAATTAAAAGAGACAGATAATATTTAGAAAGCAACTGTGTGTTCAGTGAGAATGAGAGCAAGTAAATGTTCATTTCCAGAAAAGTTTCATATGAAACATGTTAAATTTTGTAAGAAAAAGATGGGGGATAGTTTGAACTCACAAAAAAACATTTTTAGCTGTAACTCTCTGTTCAAGATCTTTTGATTCCTACATAGTCTATGTGTATTATAGTTTCATTGCATTATTAACTAACAAAAATAAGATCATAAAATTATGCAATGGAGCTAGTTAATAAGTGAGAACATTTTTCATTACTATTTCAATGTGAAATACTTCCCCTTAAAAGAAAAAAAAAAATCCAAAATTCCCAATCAAGACGTTCAGGTTACTTAAAAAAACTTTTTAAACAGAACAAATGTGTATTTTTTTTCTTAAAAGGAATAACTAGTAAGGCTGAAATACTGTCTTTGAGAATCTTATTTTAATCAGAGCTTTTCCTGTAGATCGGATATTCAAAACATCTCTTTCCTGTCTGACCTCACAGTGTATTTTTTATCTGTCAGTGATGATATTGATGTAGTTGTTCTCCTTCTGCTGGGTTGCTTTCCTCTTCCTGTTTCGATTAAATGAGTAGGAACATCTTATCTTTGACACCCACCTCCTGCCTCTATTGAATTGATTGCAATTGAGCAGGGAAAAAAAAATATTACTGACTCATATGATAGTTGGAAACAGATGAAAAAGATCGTGTATGTTAAACCTCTTGTCCTCAGAAACAGCTGGCCTACCCAACTGATTCTCTTGTCTGTTCCTCCTAATTTTAGGTCATGGATAAATATGGTGAGTTCTATGGCCGTGACAGGATCAGTGAATTACTAGGAATGGACAAAGCCGCTCTCGATTTTAGTGATGCTCGAGAAAAGAAGAAACCAAAGAAGGATAGCTCCTTGTCTGCTGTGTAAGCATTTGCTTCTGGTTTGTTTGTGTGATTGTTGGGGTTTTTTTTTGGTTGGTTGGGTTTTTTTTAGTTTTGGGGGTTTTTGTAAGTTAAAATCAAGCATTCAAGGTTTGTTATTCAGCTTTGAATTTTCTTGTTGCACTTTTATGTATAGCTGTATAAGATAAATCAATTCCTAAGTCGAATGATATAGTGAATTTATTTCATTATAGACAACATATATGCAGGACTCCAATGTTTTTTATGTATGAAGATTTAATTTAGTGCACAGCTGCTTGAATGCATCACATTCCTACTGTTTTGATAGTGTCATTACAATGGGGTTGAAAACTCCTTTTCATAGTTCTCTCAGTTCAGCTCAGCTGGAAAGAATGGGCAAAATTGGCACTGCGTGTTCTGATTATAAAGTAATGATGGAATAAATTTAAGTGATAGCGACCAGCAAAATCTAGTAAATTGGATGATTAATCTTCATATCTTTTTATAATTTGTTTCCTCTAGACTGTGTATTTGCCTATCATCTGAGAGACAGACTTGAAAGAAAGTCCCTAGACATTCAGAGTAATTTCATTCATTTTCCTTCTTAGGGAAGGGACATCCTCAGGTTTTGTAAAGCACTGCAAAAATGTTTTTTCCAGTTCTATGTTATAAAAAAAAGATACTCGAATAGATAGAATACATTTTAACAGATGGACTTTTAATGCTACAGAGATTCTAGTGTAAGGGTTTATTTATAGCTTTCTTTAAAAGCAACATTTTATCAATGGGTGTGCAAGGATTATATGAGGTAGACAGTGGGACCACTAGTAGATTAGAATTGCATTGAAGCAAGGGCTGATTTTGTAAAGATGGATCTTTAATATCCATCTTTCGTAAAGTTGGATAAATAAACCTGGAGTCCATTTAAACAATTAATCAGGTGCAGTGTTAAGGCCCAAGGACTCTGTGACATTGCAATACTAAATAAAATTTAATATTGTGGCAGAAGTACTTTCCAGAATACTTTCTTACCTGCTGTTTTGCTGCTGGATTATAGTAGGACCCATGCTTGAGTTTAGAAAAAAAAAATTGATTTTTATTACTTTTATTATTGGTATAAAAAGAAAATGAAACTACTTTCCCTTCCCTTTGTGCTCATGAATCATATTTGGGAAGAAATTTGAAATAATGTTTCTGTGAATACTCTTGAAAAAACAGACCAGAATGAAGCAGTTGGAGAAGGCTGATGAAATACTCAATTTCAGAATCCGACCTGAAGGATGCCAGTTTTTTGTTACATGTCTAACATCTACTCCATGTTATATACGTTAAAAAAAAAAAAAAAAAAATTACAACCTCATCAGTCTTTCATGTTCTCCCTGCAGAAATCATTCCATACTTATGACAGGTGAATATGCTGTGGGAAAATAAACAACTATGACAGAAATTTACAGAACCATTTACATAAAATTCCTATGCTTCAGAAAGGTACATGTATCCACTTTTTACCAGTTTCAAAAATGAACACTAATGAAGCTACTAAAACTTAGGCATATTCCAGATTCAACATTTGAAATATATTTACAGTGCAATGAAGAGAGAGGTGGGAAAAGCACTGGAGTTGAACCCTTACTGCACCACTTCAGGGCAAAAAAAAATAAAAAATGAAGAATGGTATGACCTGGTGCGGATCCCAGCTCTAGTGCCTCTGCTTCTGCATGTGCCAGCAGGAGGTGGCCCAGACTGAGGGCAGACCACATACCCACGTCTCTCTCAACAGAGAAGGGAAATGCAGCATGTAGCATTTCCATTCCCATTCCCAATGCAAATGAACCAGGTTTTTCTTCTGTCTCCTTGACCCCTAGCTCCTACTGTTTCTTCCCCTTTCCTGTGGGCAAATAACCTGGGATTCCCTTCCATCTGTCTTTCTGCAAGGGACTCAGAGCACTGTACTTGCAAGTGACCATGCTCCTTCAGAAGCTCCTGCCTGTCCCACTGATATACTGCATAAAAAAATCCTCAGTGTACAGTTACATTTTAACTACGGAAGAGCCATTCAGCTTATGGATGCAGTCTTGAGTATTTTTTAAGTATATATATTTAAATTTATAAATATGTATTTAAATGTTTAAATGATTATTTAAATATAGTGCCTGCAGAGACTTTGTGTAGGATACCTTAAAGTAGTAATCTGTTCTATGTGCTGTATCTCCAAGGCAGACCGGTAACTTAAAGACACCGAGTAACTCATTGTTTTGTTTTGGTTTTTGTTTCGGTTCAATGCTTTCTTTTTGTAATGGTCAGCTGGCACCATTCTCTAGAACATATCACCTGCTGATGTTGTTCTGTGCCTAGCGCAAAAGGAGCACTATTTTGACACAGTGCAATAAAAATGATAATATTTCCTACCGAGTTGACCAATTAATAAATAATGAATATTTCTAATCTGATGGGATGCTTTCTGTTGTACAAATAGTAACATTAACAAATCTTCCTAAACACCATCATTGAAACTCCATTAATTGGTAAGAATGATCATTTTTTCATTAATGATTTTCCTTACAGCTGTAGAAAGATGGGTCGTGTTTCTGAACTGTTATCTCTGTTAGATTAGGCTCCTGAAAGAAGCTGAAAGAACCTTTAACAGAAAATTTCAGTGTCTGCTAAGAAAATTAATCTGAAGAGCTAACTAATTAAAACTAACTCTTCCCAGTTTTAGTGTGTCTGTCATTTTGGAAAAAGGTTACATGCTGCTGCAAGGCTATTTTTCAGTTTGAAGTTAAAGTAATGATAGTGGTTCCTCAGCTGGCAATGCCCTGTAACTGCTCTGAACAGCTCTGATGTATGAACATTAAAATGATTCAGGCTGAAAAGTTCAGAATTTTCTGATTCCAGTTAACATTAGTACCATTTGATTGTCTGAGTGTTGGTTGTTTTTTTTTTTTTTATAAGGGAACTGTTGAAAACCTACTATGTTCTACCTGGAACAGCTGACTGCAGTATGCCTTAAGAAGCTGTAAAAAGTCTGGGTGTTGTTGAAGGTGATGAAATACTAGTGCAGGGTGCAGCCAAACGTAATACAGGCAATTTCTCACAATTTTCCTGTCATTTATTCACATTGTGCATTCTCACATTGTGCCGTTGTTCACCATCACTAAACTCGGCTACTACAACTACAGCGCTACAGTGTATAACAACCTGTTCAATGGTGCAGAAAGAAGTCAAATAAAAATTCATTCAGACTAGGAAATTAATCCAATATAAAACTAACTAATGATAGTCCAAGGGAAATTTGAAACCATACTGTTACTTTTTGATTCACAGCTGTAGCGCTTAATTTTTGTATGACCTCATATTCTTTTAAGTCTTTGAGCTGCTTGACAAGGTAGTGAGCAGAAATAAACAGGAGAATGCAGTATTATGCATGTTGTTATTCCTTTGCTATCCATATCAGACTTTAAAAAATGAAGATACAGAAAAATGAACAGTTCCTTTTTCCATATAGGTCAACATTTACACTATTTTTAGGAGCTCTACAGCTATTGCTGTTTGTAAAATACAAACTCATCAAAGTAAATCAACTAGAGATGAGTTCCTCTGGTGCTGGTTTTTTTTTGCCATTTCATGAGAGTGTGTCCTGCCTGTCCATAAGCAGTTCTCTCCATGGTGTTTCATACGTAAGACAATTATAGTTATGACTAGGTGGAATGTATTGACAAGAATATGCCTGACACTCGAAGTGAGTGGTGTTGGGTCAGAATAAAGTTAGAAATCAACTTGCTACAATAATATTTCCAGAAATAAATTGCAAAAGGTTTTGGTTCATTTTACCGCCTGAATATGTTATTGAACAATATTTGAATGAGAAACTGTTCTTAACATTTTTGACCTTTTTCTCCCCCTTTTCTTTCTAGGACAGAGTTTTCTATAGACTTTTATTTCTTCAGTAACTCAAATTTGGGGCTAGAAAATTTGCTTATAGCTTGAAGTTTATGAAAATAGTATCAGCAGCTCTTAGCTGTGCTGGACTGTTATTGGAGAAGTCATTTGATTGTTCAAGAAGCATTCCTAGCTTTGGTGAAATGACAGAATTCTAGATTTATCTTTGAGTACTCTATGGTATCTGGAGCATAGCACAGTGTGGGGACCTTTGAGACTAGCATGATTCTAATAATTTCTTTCAAGATATAATGTGAATTCTGTTATGGATGCATCTTTCCATCCTTGTAAACTTGAAAGCCTGTTAGAAAAAAAACTTGCAGATTTTATTTTTCTAGTGTATGTAGTTTGTTTATTATGCAAATATCATCCCTGCTATTCTAATCAGACAGTAAATGTCACCCAGTGACTATGACCTGAGTCACCACGAAACAAACTGAGGTGAAACCTTAGGCTTTAGTTTCTACAGAGTTGCTGTCTACCATGAAGGGAATAATGAAGCAAACCCAATTGCTGACTGTGCCATCAATGTGCCCAGTAAACTGTGAGTTTCATGCCACCGTATGAGAAGTTTTAGATTTAACCTAGTAATTTGCATTTGCCAATTTTAGAATTTAGAAGTTTTAGATTTAACCTGGTAAATTGCCTTTGCATATGTAAAAAAAAAAAAAAGGCAAATGAAATGATAAAAAAGAAAACTAAGGTCTGTTGAATCTTGTTTAACTAGATAATAGACTCTAGAATTCACTATTAGTCTCTGTGCTTATGTTATTTTTGTCTTTATAGAGCATTAATAATATAATTGTGCTCTTTTACCTGCTCTCAGCTAAATGTATGGTCCTGTGGAAGTTCAGTGAAGGCAGAAAAGTATAATTCACTGTGAATAAAGGGTAAAAAAATTAACCCTAAATGAGTCACTGTATCATCTAAACGTTTTCTGCATAGAAGTAAAATGTATGTATGAAAGATGTGCTGTGTGTAAATTTGAGAGCAAGGGTCAAATCTTTTGTAAATTAGAGAACTTCTACTACATTTCTTCTGCTTTTCCCTTTTTGTTCAAGTAGACTAATACACTTCAGAAGGAAAAATGAATTCTTAATTAAAATAGGCTGTAGACTATTTGGAGTAGAGGTCTTGATCTAAGTTTGATTTAATGCTGTTTTTCAATTGTAGTAGCTCCACTTATATCTATGTAGTGTTTATACTATTATACAGGAGGTTCAACTTGAGTCTTTTGCCTTTTAGCTTTATGTGTAAAAATGGTGTTAATTTTTGGTTGTATTAAAGAGTAAATACTGTTGTGTTTAATACAAGTAGAAGTTTGGTATTTTGATGGCAAAGTATTCCTTGGGAGTGTAATATTCAAATAAAACTATTACTTCTATGTGGTTAGTGGCTCTGGCTATACAAGTAAGAATTTTGGAAATCAGACCTTGATAGACCAGGGTTTAACTCTTGGTATTCTATCTAAGGCCTCAGGTAATTCCATATAAACATCTGGCACAGAAGTACCACATGCTTTCATATATGGCAGGTGTGTGACATCTGTCAGCATTATTTCTACTTCTACTTGTTTAGTCATTGCCAGCAGGTCTTCTCTTTCAGGAACACTGAATTCACTCACATTTTAAGGAGAAAAGTAGGACAGATGACATTTTTCATTCTATTATTTATATTTGTTGCTGAATTGTGATCCAGGTTTAGAATTTTTTTTGAAAATATAATACAGATGATCCAAACCTTTCCAAAAAAGAAAAAGTCAAAAACTAGAGAGGATGAGGTACAGTTACAAGGAAAGATGGTATACCTCTTTTTTGGTAAGTTAGTTGTATCACTTCTCTATAGAGGAAAAAAAAAGTGCTTCAAGCAAATTAATGGGTTTAATTCTAGTGCAAAAAATGTAGCTTAATGTTGAGACATTTATTTGTGTTGATAGAGTAAGACGAGAATTAATACCTAAAGATAGTAATTAAGGAAATACAAGGAAAAAAAATGGAGAGAATGGTTTACAGTATCAGTCTGTATAACATAAAAGTTTGTTGAAGAGAGGAGAGGAAAAGAGGCTAACTGGCTGATATAACAAAGCAACAAAAACTGTGGAAGAAACTGGGAGCCCACACCTGGACCCAGCACTCCAGGTGTGGCCCTACTAGTGCTGAGTTAGACGGGAAGGATCACCTCCCTCGACCTGCTGGCAATGCTCCTCCTCATGGAGCGCAGGGTAACATTAGCCTTCTCTGCAGTGAGGGTGCATTGCTGGCTTATGTTCAACTTGCAGTCCACCAAGAACCCCAGGTCCTTTTCTGCAAAAGCTTTTAATATACATTTCTCTTTCATTCACATTTATTCCTGGTATTAGTGGGAAAAGCAAAGGACACAAGCTTTGAGATTCATTTCGCCTCACTTTGTCTGTCTTTAATTTAGTCATCTAATTGTATCACACAAGGTATGCTATCATAACTAATGGTAAAGAACTGGCATTTTGGGGTGCAAATTCTCTGGCCTTTTTTGACAGCTACTTCAGGCTTAGATGGGTCACATCATTAAAAAAAACATCTCTTTTTCTTCATGGATTATAAGGACAGTTCACTTCACTTGTATGTATATAACATTGTAGACATCGATCAGCATTAGGTCTGCTGAATCCAAACCAGTATTTATTTGTTTTTCTGCCTTTTTTTTTTTTTTTTTTTTGGACAGGTCCATTCCAGAGTAAAAGTGTGAATTAGAATAAGGTTCTGATGTATTTCACCTTTTGAAGAAATAGATCAGCTGTTGTCTCCTGTGTTTATGTGGCAATACACTTCCTACAGATTGTATTGCGTATTTTCCTGTTGTGTTTTGATATAAAATGCAATTTATTTATTTATTTTTACAGGCTAAATTCCATTGATGTTAAGTATCAGATGTGGAAATTAGGAGTTGTTTTCACTGATAATGTAAGTTTATCAGTATATATATAAATATTTATACACACTGTATATATTCACCTTCTAAAAAGTAAAAAATAAGTCTCTAGGCCTACAGACATCATGATCTGTAAAGAGTTAGAACTTGTTCAGGATTAGGTTTATTTCTAAGGGAAGGACTGTAATATCTCTTATAAATATGTACTTGTCTTTAAGTCCAATAAAAATTAAATGATAGAGGAAAAGATGAAATTAACATTTGTAGTAATAGTTAGTAAACTATTTAAATAATACTTATGTTTAAGTAGTAGTTTTAGTAGTTTGAATTAATTATAAAATTCCTTTTGTTGCTTGCAGAGTCCTTTAATTTGTCATTAACCACCTTAAGGCTTTAATATTTTGATGTATTATTATTTAGAAATTCATAAACAAAAGATCATTCAAATGAGAAAAACTGTTTACATTAGAAACATTAACAAATAAGTTTTTAGCAATTTCAAAATTGGTTTTTACAAATTAAAATCTACAATATGTCAATTTTGACCATGTCTTGTGAACTCTGTATTTGCTGATTTAATATTTTTTCACAAAGAGAAAATTCTCAAAGATCTCTAGCAAATTCTATGTAAAAAAAGAATCATTGTTTTCTATTTAAAGAAAAACACATTCAAGCAATTTCTACCTTTCCTTAGTGTTTTGAATTAAGTTAAAGATAATAGCCATGAGTTTTATTTTGTGATGTACTTGTTTTTTCTGTTAGTCTTTCCTTTACCTAGCGTGGTACATGACCATGTCAGTCCTTGGCCATTACAACAATTTTTTCTTTGCTGCTCATCTCCTTGACATTGCAATGGGATTCAAGACATTGCGAACTATCCTGTCATCAGTGACCCACAATGGCAAACAGGTATCAACTGTCATCCCTTTTCAGCTTTTTTACTTAAGGAGTACACAGGAAAGATCTCTTCACGACTTAATTCAGCTGCTCTGCAGATTGACAACAGAATTGTTCTTTCATCATGAAGTTTAGAACTTGAGTCAGTGGGGAAACTAGCCAATGTAATTTATAAGTATAAGAAAAAGGGGCTAGGATGTGTGACAGTCTCTAGCTGTTATAAGCAACTGTGTCATAAAGTTGCTATTTAAAATTTTTTCAAGATTCATCTAAGGAAAGGTCCAGTTGAGACCCATTTCTTCTTTCTGTTAGAGGGCTGTTTGAGAAACTCAGGTCTTTGATAATAAGAAATCTTTTCTCAAAGAAGCTACAAAATCAGAAATTGCATTTCTGATTTAAGTAAAGAAAATAGCTAAGGCTTTTCATCTACTGAGATCTGTTGTAGGAATGGCATTTAATGTAACCTGAGACTTAGTGTTCCTCAAGTCTGATGGCCTTCCTAGTTCAAAGGACCTTTGTAAACAATTTTTAATGATAAAGAAGCCACCCTTGGTCTGCTTAGAAAACCTTCCAGCAAGGCAGCTAATGTAATTCTTATTCAAGTGGGCTGGGAATGGTAACATAAAGGTCTTCTCTGTTGTGTATGCTTATGTGCTGTTGTAGTAAGATGGAACTTGAGTTCTGACTTTATACAGTGTGGGTGCTTTAGAAGTCTGGTGGCAAGTGCCATTTCGAAATTTATCGAAAGTTATTTTTTAGGGGTTTTTGTTTTTATTCTCTTTTGTTTTAAGCAAGTTTAATACTAGAGAAACGTAAAGTCATTAGCAATGTTTTTTTTATAAATGCAAAAGGTGATTGATTTAATTTAATTCTACCTCCAAATGCGCTGTCCTTGTCAACATTTTTTAAGAGGTAATACACATTTAAATGTACACAGTTTATATTTCAAAATAGCTAGTGAAGCACATGACATGTAGAAGACTCTTAAGTATGAACTCACCTTGACAAACTGTTATTTGTTTTAATTTATGTGGCAAACTTAAGTTTCATTTGTGGAACAAAAATTGTGTCTTGAAAAGCTACAGAAATCAACATACTGCATTCTTTGCCCTTTAAAGAACGGAATTTCTTAAATTCTTAATTCTGATTTCTTAAAAGAACACAAAAGCAAAAAAAAAATCAGTCTGCATCTGAAAAAAAGTGAAGTATTCTACCTTTTAAAAATAGTCCTGAAGTTTTAGCCAATTATCTATGAAGTAAGGGGGCATTATTTATGATAAGGAACTTTTTAGGTCTGGCAGCTATGCAAGCAAAATATGAATTTGCAGGATATTGCAGTTCACTTCCAGCTGCTTTCCATAAAGCTCAAGGCAAAATTTTAATGATGCAGCAGTTGAGCAGTGGGGTATTTGTTGCTGCTTCTCTGAGGTAGATATTAGAATATTAGGAACAGTTTGTTTTATATGAGATTTCATAGATGTAAATAAAATTGTTTCAGTATTAAAGTAGTAGAAATACTATATTGCAGTTATATAATAGGTGATATTTAATGGTAGTACTATTAGGTAATAAATTTTCAGATATTTTTGTCTGATTGTGTGGGTTTTATAGGATTCTAATGGATTGTTTGATTGTGTATGTATGCACTAGATTTTGCAAGATTTGTCTTTGTAATCATGTTTCTGAAGCGTACTTTTCCGTCAAAATAAAACAGCTGAAATGCTCAATCTTTGCATGAAAATATGCAGATATATTACCAAATATTACAAAGATATGCAAAGAGACAGAGAAAAAGTAAAGAAAGTTTTCCTTCTGCTAGTACGTATAGATTATTGTTACTTTCCTTCTCTTTCTGCAAAGAAAATTGTATAGCATAATTCCATGGTGGTGGTATATACACTCTATAATTTTGTCTTTCAGCTTGTCCTAACAGTGGGATTACTGGCAGTAGTAGTATACTTGTATACAGTAGTGGCATTCAATTTTTTCCGCAAGTTCTACAACAAGAGTGAAGATGGTGATATGCCAGACATGAAATGTGATGATATGCTAACAGTAAGTCTTATTTTGCTTTCTGGATTTTTTCTTAAACTGTTATGTTTTTGCCCTGACCTTCTTGTAATTCCTATTCATACAGTCGTATCATTAGCCAGCAACAGGAAAAACTGTAATTGAAGGCGAAGGAACAAATATAATGAATCTCCCTAACAACTAGAAATACCCTGTGTATGTTAAACAATCACATCTATAAATTAATAGAAGAAATGTGATGGTATTCTCAAAAGACGAAAAGCAACTACAAGCTGTGAAGCTGAGCTGAGTCAGTTAAAGGGCAGTACTTCTGAATCTTGAGGTTCTACAGGCCATTCAGGAGGAGGGTCAGTTACAGGCAAAGACATAAATAATTTAGGTACTGAAATGCTTTTTTAAGCTTGGAAATCCATCAGTTTCCCTTAGCATGAATTGCCATGATTATCTTCAATTGGCAATTTTGTTACTGAAATCTCTCCTGTGCTCAGAACTACTGAAAATTATTTTGTACTTACTGAGACAGAGCCAGGCTTTGCAGTTGTGAATGGTAGGTAGAGCTTAAACATGAAGAATTTCTAAGATGTGTTGCTGTTAATATCCTTCTAAAAGCAATCACGTAAAACAAAGTTAAATATATTTCAGTATGTTATGCGACAGAATAATTTCCAGGGAATTGACACCATTAAAAAGCCCAATAATAAGGTAAACTGTGGAAGCAGACTAGTATGTCTATGTTTTTGTCCAGTTTGGGACATTCAGTACAAGACAGACATAGATAAACTGGAGCATAAACCAGTGGAGGGCCACTAAATTGTCAGGTGCTGGAGCACTTGCCCTGGGAGGAGAGGCTGAGGGAATTGGGCTTGTTTGGCCTGGAGAAGAGAAAGCTGGGGGGGGGGGGGGGGGGGGGGGGAAGAGTGTAAGAGCATCTCCCCAGTGCCTGCAGAGAGGTTATTGGGAAGACAAATCCAGGCTTTTTACAGCAGTGCATGGCAGGAGACCATGGACATAAAGCGGAAAAAGGTGTTCCGACTGAGGAGAGCAGTGGATCAGGTTGCTGGGAGGTTGTGTAGTCTCCATCCTTAGGAGGTTGTAATGACCTGACTGGATAAAGCCCAGAGCAATTTTGTCTGAGCTTATAGTGGACTCTGCTTGGAGCAGGATTTGGACCAGAGACCTCCCGAAGTCCCTTCTGACCTGACCTGCTCTGTAATTCTCTGAAAGTACACTTACAAAAAGGCTATAATAGAGTACACGAATGAGTTAGAATAACATGCGATGTCCTATAAAATCAAGGTTATCTTTTGTAAAAGTGGTAAGACTTGCAACGGGATGTTAAAAAAAAGAAAACTAAAGTACAGAGAATGTATTTCTATTTTTAGAAACAGAAAAATAACTTAAAACTTTTTAGATAACTAACACTGCATTCACTCATTAAGTTAATGATCGACTTTCAATGGTGAAATAAAAACTGTCTCTAAAAATTGTTGCATTTTTCAGCCATTGGTCACTCAGCATTGTATGTTACTATATCAATTTCTTATATAAGGGGTTTTGGGGGTAAGTGTGGCATAGAAATAAAAGAATGGATTTTTTGTATGGTTTTGTTAGTTATTGTTATCACTACTTTTTGATAGGGAGTGAGAACCCTGGACCTGTAGTTTGCAAAGCTACTTGAAGAAAAAGAACCAATCCCCTGCTCCAGGCCTCTGAGAGTGATATCATAATTTTCTATTAAATTATAGCATGATAAACTGGAAATTTTGCACTGTCAGCATCCCACACAACTATACCAAGAGACCTATTATACCACTTTTCAGATTGTAGTTTCACAGTATTAGTCTCATTTTTCCATCATTACCCTGTCCTCTGCACAAACATTCTCAAAGGTTTTTTGTTTGGTTTGGTTTGTTTTTTTTTAATTTTTGTTTGAAACACCAAAGATGGGGAAAGTCATTCACTTTTGAGCTAGGAAAATGGAAAAGGAGATGGCTGTAGTGGTAATGGTATTTCCTATTTGCACATTACTGAAATGATTGTATGTGAATCATGGTGCGCTGCTGGGCTTAAGGTAGTTGAACCTTTAATCTTTTAGAACTGCTACATAATGACAGAACACGAAATACTGCAGCTTCAGCTGTACAGCAGCATTTCACCTCCTTCAGGAATGTACATAACCTCAAAGGGGAGAAAAAAATGACTTGACATAGTATAGTTGCTAGACCATAGACCAGTTCTGCCAGTTACTGAATTTGCAACAATGGGTATTTTTACTTTTAGCTGCAGACAAACTTTGTATCCCTTTGTGTTGTGTTTTCTAGTGCTACATGTTTCACATGTACGTTGGAGTACGTGCGGGTGGAGGCATTGGTGACGAAATAGAGGATCCAGCAGGAGATGAATATGAAATCTATCGGATTATCTTTGACATCACTTTTTTCTTCTTTGTGATTGTCATCCTGCTTGCAATTATTCAAGGTATATGTTTGTAACCCATGGTGAGACTGAAAGTGTTCTTTAGCAGAACAGAGGTCTTAGTGCTATGGTAATCACACACCTAAGATTCAACCAGGACATGAGGGCAGATCATGAAGCACAGATTTATATAGTAAATCACACACAGCTGGCTTTTATCCATATGCTGTTCTTCGTAGTCTGTAAAATCAACAGTCTCTAACTGCATCAGTGGAAACAAAAAAAGCTCTTTGCTGTGAGAATAGTGGTGTCACTACAGTTTCTATCTTCTCATTGCCCTTTCTAAAAGCCTCCTGTAAATGATCAGCAAGAGAAGTGATTAGAAAGTGATTAGAAATCTTGTGGCATACCTTAAAATTATCTTTCAGCATAACCCATCCTTTGTGAGCTTATGTGGACAAAATCAGTAGCGGGTGCTGTCAGTATTCCCCCTGCCAGCATCTAATGTTCTTGGCTGTCTGACAAACCTTGAGATTGGTGGTAGTGGTGTGAAAATTGGAACATAGCTTTAAGAGGTTTAATCTTTTCTTACATAAAAACCTCTGTTTGGTATGATGCCTGCTTACTTGAAAAAATGTCAAAGAGTAAAGAAAGGTGCTTGATAAGAAACAGCTTTAGTATATCCTGGTTAATGACAATGGAAAGTCAGTTGCCATCAGGTTAGCATCTGAATTTGAGTGAAACTATTTGACTCATAGTGTGGCTCACTGTTGTAATCCGGATAGTGGATACTGAATTTTGGGAAGTCAGGATTTTTTCTATTATGTTTGTATTAAGGATGTTTAATGTTATTACCTAAAGTACTTAAAAGCCCTATCTGTTTACATATAATACCTTCAAAAGATTGTCAAGAATGCCCAGAAGATCATGTTTTATTAAAGTTTGCACAAATTAACAGAAGTATATTCTTGATTTTGGAAAAACATGTAATGATTTTTGCTAGGTCCAGTTGCTGTTATAAATAGTGATACCTTATTGCTTTCTGTCAGCTAACAGCTAACTTATGATTTTGACAGCAGTAAGGATGCTTTCTCACTTCCTACAGGGAAGTTTAGAAGGCGACTCTGAGCTTGTGGTACATTATTTATAACTCTTATTCAAGCAATAAGTTTTTTGGCTTGGGGAGGGTGCAAATTTTTTTATAGCCTGAAGTGGCATATCTCCTACTGTTTGTTTTCTCATTTTTTGAGTGGCTGAAGAGTAGAGGCCTTAGCTGTCAAGCTTTGAGTATAATTCTCATCTGGTATTCATCAGTTTTACAGCACAGTAATGTCAATAATGTTTGTGGAGTTAGTCCTTATTTGTATTGGTGTAAGTGAAGGAAGAATCATAAAGAATTTATAATCTGAGCCATAGAGTCTGTGGTGGTTTTTGTTCTTTCTGTATCTCCTTGAAATGACCCCTTACATCTGTAGAGCTCTGACAGTGGAATCTTGTACTACATGACAACCATAATGAGAGAGGATGCACAGAGCTCTGGGCCTCTCTGCATCTGCCATGTAATAAGCCCCTGAACTCTGTTAAACATACAGTAAAGCCTCTATAGTAAAGCCTCCGTCACTGTAAAACCACATGCATCTTCATGTACTGAGTCAAGATTAGAGCACTGTGAATACAACAGAAGTCTGCTTGTCCCATTTTATAATTCCAAATGTACTCCCAGCCATGTTACTGTAGCCATATTCTTTGACTTGCTCATTTTTCTTCACATATTGAGTTGGTTTTGTGGTCTTTGGAATGTATATTGGCTTCTATTATTTCTGCACGGGATTCTTGTTTAATATTCTTTGTCAGAGTTATCCCTGGATTTCCAAATATCCTTTGTTACAGTTCTGTTCTTGAACATTAACTATTATTTTAACTTAAACCCTAGGTTTAATTATTGATGCTTTTGGTGAGTTAAGAGATCAGCAAGAGCAAGTTAAGGAAGACATGGAGGTAAGAACATCCAATTGCTGTTTTCAGGTTTCATGAATATCTGTTTCCAATCAAAATGTGGTCTAGCTAGTGGATAGTTCTTTAAACTAAGAGGAAAATACAGTTCTGTACACGGTCTAATATCATACAATGTCCTGGATGAGATTCTACTCTCCCATCTCAGTTCGTTAGATGGAAATAATAAATAGGATTTTTTTTTTACTGACTTTTTTTGTATCTATTAAAATATAAGAACTTACATAAGTAGTTAGTACCCAATAAAATTCTTTCTAGACAATTTCATGAAGACAAAACTCTGCTGGCATCCAGGTTCTGAATAGCATTTACCATTCTTTGCTGCCTCTTGTGAAAGAGGTATGCTGTTCTTTGACAGGTGCTAGCTGCTACTTTGCATGTCTCTTTGCATGGGACACAAATCCAGGTTGTCTAAACTGATATTCTATTCTAAGCATATTTTGGATTTGTTTGCCAATTACGAGTATGGATTTTTTTTAATACCTCCAGATCAAGTGTGGCCAGTTTTTTGCTGTCAGTGATAAGCGAACAAAAATTCAGACAAAAAGCCTAACAGGTTATTTTCTCATGACTTTTTAAAGTTTAGACTAATCCCTGTATCTTCATTTTTGTAAACAAGAAAAATCTTTGTGCATTGCTGTATATTATAATGAATTACATGTCTGTAGCTATTTAAGTCTTTTGGATCTTCAGACTAGAGGTTTCTAACACAGGGTGTTAACACTGTCATGTTACAGTTCATGTCAGATATAATTTTCTTTGGGTAATCTATGTGTATAAGTATCCTGTACTTGGTGGTTTTCTATTCTGTCATTTAACTATGACTATAAGAACTCAGAAAACTGTTGCAAACCTACTCTGTTTTGTAATCTAAACTTTGAGCATATTCAGTTTCAGCTGGACAAGGACAATAGGCATTGAGGTAAATATTGCCATATATTACAGTGAGTGCTACTTACAGTGAGTTCTACTTACAGTGTTAAAGGAAAATAAAAAATCAGCTTTGACTGTTGTATGCCATTCTTTCTCTTGATACCTGTTCACTTACAGCTGCCAAAGCTTTTTATTTTTTTTTTAAACAGTAAGAATCTATTCTGGTGGCAGTTAATCTTCTATTCAAGTGTTTTGGCTGAGGTATCCAGACCCAATCATTAAAAGAAAAGCCTTTTTGTTCAGCACATATTATACATGATACATTGCCATTTTCAAGAAAATTGTTACATTTTTATTGTCCGTTTCTCAAAGGGGGGCAGGGTTATATATAATGTTGAAGTGCTCTGTATTCTTTCTTTTAGACAAAGTGCTTTATCTGTGGAATAGGAAATGACTACTTTGATACAGTGCCCCATGGCTTTGAAACACACACACTACAGGAGCACAACTTGGCCAATTATTTGTGAGTACAGTAAAAAATTAACGCCTCACTAACTCATGACCCTTGCAGCCTCTGCAAGTACCTGATCAGCTCTCTTGCCTAAGTAAGAGTCAGTACTGTTTGGCTTTGATGTGCATTCATGCTGTCTGAATATATGATTCTGTGACAATGGGAGCAAGGAATGAACAAACTTCATTACCTTGTTTCCAGCTTGGTTGTGACACACCAAGTTTGTCTGAGCTAGGAGATGGAAAGCGGGAACTTAGTATGTGGCTGTGGAGGCATTGTAAAATTGAATGTGTTGTGTAAGGTACAGAGGAACAGTATGACCTGTCCTGGAGACTGATGGAGAGAGTGCACAAGCAAAGCAATAAGGCAAAAGAGGGAAGACTTACATTGGACAAAATATTCTGAGTGGAGTGCTGAGGCTGACTAAGAGAACCCGGGACAAAGGGAGGAAGGGGAACTGGAACGAGGAGCTAGAGAGGGGAGGGATCAGACCAAGGGCATCAGGTCCACCTTTGGAAAATCCAAGCAGAGCATCAGTGACTGCTAAACTTGGTCTTTTTAAATCTGGAAATAAAATTATTTATCAGGTCCACAATCACTGTGTTATACTGTTCTTCTCCTGTCAAATAGATCTGAAAATCCAGTGCCAAAGTGTGTTTTATACTAGTGCTGTCAGTATGAAACAATGGATAGATTGTGACTTTGTGTCTATAAACTAGCACTGTATGCGCACAAAATAATGAGACTTTAAAGTCAAACATCCCTATAAAGAACTTCCACCTGAAAAACAGGTTGTGGAAACAAAATACGTTAAAAGTACCATCATGTGGAATTTTGTTCCTGCTTACAAAGTACTACACAAATAACGTAGTATGGCATACTTACTCTAAGTGCATCATCCTAAGGAAATGTTTTTTGATATTTTTGTGCATGATGGTATTTTATATTTTTACATATGTTTGGAGAGAATGTCTATTATGAGTGAAATTTTGAAATCATCACCTAGTGTCTGTCAGATATCTCAAAACCCCAAGACTAATGTATTTTTTAAATTACAAGTTCTTTTCTGCTCATGTTGATCTTGAGTTACATACACTAGTAAAATATCCCCAACCTATAATTTCAATAAGAGAAATCTTTTAATCATCAGCAGCATTTCTTATTCATTGTGGGGAGAGGGAAAAAAAAGTTCCAATGACTATTCTCTGTCTAATTCCAAGCTGGTGTTCATGGGCAAGAAAATGTCTACTATAATTTCCAGATTAGAAATCTTAGAAAAATCTTCACTGAAATGGAGTTGCTATTTACTGTAAATCAAACTGAATCTCTTGCATTTGAGCATACTATTAATTGAACGAGTAAATGTCAACAGTGTCAGGAAAGTATATTTAATGCATCTGGGAATATTATCATAAATAGAACTCTGGATTTTGTAAGTCCATGAACAGCATTATCACTGTACATGCTGAAAAATATCCATCCCTCTGTGGGTTGCCTAATGTTTCCAAATATTGTATTCATAATAGGTGTTTCTTTGCTTGTAGGTTTTTTCTGATGTATCTTATTAATAAAGATGAAACAGAGCATACAGGACAGGTAGGTTGAACAACTCTATGAATGTCAACAGTTATTAAATAAGACTGATTCTGAAATAAAAATCATTCAGGTTTGGGAAAACTATGAGTATTCTAATTAATAGCTCCCTATATGGTATGTAACATAATTCTCATTCTTCTAAACAGCTCTTAGGGCTTTGGTTGCTTAATGTTAGATTGAGTATCAATTCTGTAGTAGTTTCTATTCCTGTTTTGTTATCTGACCTTTTATTCTTAAATTGTTACTTCCACAAAATATAAATGCAGACTATAAACAAAAATGAGAAACAGAACATTTTAGCATCCTGTGAAAGCAGCACTCTTCATTTCTCCCTGTTGATTCTTTTTTAATAGTCTTCGTCCTTTATTATTATGCATATGTGATCTTCTATGTCTACATTCCTGGATAAATCCATGTGAAAGAGCTTGTGCATATATTTAAAATGAAACCTGTGAGAGGCATTTTCCCTGAAGGTTTCTTCTTTGCTGTTGTTCTTTCAAACTTCTGGTGCTTCCTTCAACTTCTTTAAGTATACTTAAAGTCAGTAAAAAATGTATCAGATTTACAGACTACTGTTTTTTCCTAGTGACAGTCTTGCAGCTGACTAAGCAAATGTTCCCATGTTGCAGATCAGAAAACAAAAAACCTGAGGAGCACCATATACGTAGCCCTACAGATTTGGGTCAGAAAGATGATTTGCTATAAATCTATGCAGCTTACTCTTTCTGAACTCTGATGTATGTACTGGGCAATTATAATCATCTTCTTTGCATAAATCTTCTCAGCCCTGTCCCGTATCAGATTTTATGTATTTGCTTTGCTATTTTTGAACATCCAGTTGTCATTTGAGAACTTCATATTAAATCAGATGTTTAAAAAAGTCTTTTTTATTTGTGTTTTCTTTTTTTTTTGGCATACAGTGTATCCTACTATATTCACTGAAGCCCGATTTCTACTAACCATTCAGTTTTGATACTGTTAGTTGATAATTTGAAAATTGAGAGTACTTCATACTACATAACTTCTAGGGACATGGTTTAGTGGTGGACTTGGCAGTGTTAGGTTTGCAGTTGGACTCAATGATCTTAAAGGTCTTATCCAACCTAAATGATTCTATGATTCTATAACTTATGTAACACATGTCCTTTCTACCATGGAATTTGTATAATAAAAAGCATATTTAAACGGTGTGATTAAATTGGAAATAAACTGACATATCCTTTACTGTTCTCTGGACTGCCTGGAAACAGAGCCTTACCTGAACAAGTAATCAGAAAGAAAACAAACAAACAAACAAAAAACAAAAAACCACCACCACTGATGCAGAAAATGTTGCTCTTCTAAGAAATACCTTTAAAGGCCATTTTGGTTTATGTATTGTGTGTAGGCATGTTTTGAAATGACTGATGCAGAAATTCAGTCAAATTTCTATGACAGAAAATATTCTGCTTACCCTGGTATTTGTCTTGTGACCAGCTTTAACTGAGCTTTACAGTGCTCCTGGATGTGCAATAAGAACTAAACTACCTGGTCCTCTTCTATGTGTTTCTCTAGCGCTTTTTGACTAGGTGACAAAAATCTAAAACCTACTCTAAACTGATCAAAATCATTAACGTGATTTTGTAGATTGATATACAACGACCTGATATGCACAGAATCAAAAAAATGAAGCAGTATATAAATAAAAGAGAATGAAAAAAGTCATGGCTGGTGCTTTCTCATTGAATGAAGTTAAATTATGTAAATTGTGTTTCTTTCAGGAATCCTATGTATGGAAAATGTACCAAGAACGGTGCTGGGAGTTTTTCCCTGCCGGTGATTGCTTCCGAAAACAATATGAAGACCAGCTCAACTAAGCAGAGATGAGGATTTCCAGACGAAAATATGTCCATGTATTTCCCAACTCTTTTGGGAATGTCTAACAGATTTCTTAAATCCCCAAAGCTATGTGCTTTTTGGAGCACCAAAGCTCTGTTTTTAATGACCCAACTGCGCTTTTATTTTCTTGTGTATTTGCTTTGAGAACACTGGAGTGGAGAACAATGAGAAATAACAGCAACTCTGGAAAACAAACCAACCACTTGCACACACAAAAGATATCCCTATAGATAACATGCACACATAAGAAGAGACTTGAGACAGCTTATTTCTGAAACTGCCAGATGATGCTCTTGTCTATAAGATCACACATGGGGTGACATGGTAGCAACACTCATTCAATCTGTTTATTTCATCATCCTGGAAGGAACTATATGTAGTTCACAGAGCACTGTAAAAGATTGTTGTGGACACTAAGTTGTGGGGAAATAGTGCCTTACTATATGTGGGTTGAGCTATGCAGAAGATGAGTGCATGATGACATCATTTTTTTTTTCTTTATGTCTTCCCTTTCTTCCAAGTTAATATTTATTTTGTGGCTTTGGTGGGTTTGGGAGGAAGGGATTTGATTGTGCACATCTTTTTAATAAGACTGGAGTGTCTCAGGACAAGATTAGGTTATTCTCATAAAAATCATTTCACATTTACCTTCCTCTTTAGCTTTTGCTCTTATTTTGGTAATGCTCTGATACAACACTGCAACTTTATGAAATCTTTGTATGAAAACAAGACGACTGCAAAAAACACTTTAACAAGAAATGTTTCATTGCATGTTTATTATGCAAGTTTAAAACAATCAAAAAACAACCTTCAGAAGCAAGTTGATCAACATGAAAAAAACATTCACAATAATTATATCCATAGTAATAAAGTGTTGTGGGCTTTATTGTACATCTGGAACAAGTGTCATCAGCCAACAATGTATATGTTATGAATTTGACAGTAGTTTTGGTTTCTTTTCTTTTTCTTTCTTTCATTTCTGCCACCTGTGATCGATAGTGGAGTTGAAGATTTTCTTGTTAAATTATTTTTTAAAAGCAAAGCTGAAGCAATATCCATTCAGGGATTCATCAGTTGCATCATGAAACACCAATGATGTGTACATCACTCCATTTTGAGTCCTTTTCAATTGTAATGCCAGTCTTTACAAATAAAAAGAGAGATTCAGAATGGACACAAGCTGGTTTTGGTAGCATTTGAGGTCTTTGTTATGGAGTCTTTTTATTAATCTCTGAATTAATTGCATCACTTCAAAACAGGGTTAAGCTGCTGTTTCCTTAATGAGAGCTTTTTGGCTTGTTTTTGTTTTTTCTCCTGGACTTCTTGCTGTTCTGGTGCTCCACCTCATTTCTTTACAGGCCACAATTTTGTCATAAAATAAATTGGCTGTATCAATAGTCAGTTATAACAAAGAAAAATTATAACTAAAGAAATAATCCTTTAAAAATACTAATGCTGTATTCTTAAAAGCCAGGCTTTCAGTTTAGCAGACTGTGAATATTGCTGCTCTGAAAATGGGATCCTGATGAGGATTCCGGTAAAATTCTCTCAAATTCTACAATATCTGAGGCCAGAGGCTGGGCAGGCTGGTGATGGTGGGAGGGGCAGGTACAGCAGCTACAAGTTGTGTTCAGGTTTTTAACCACCCCTACCCAGTTTGGAGTATTCATTCCAGCTTTGTTTCCTCCCTATTTGGCACAACTCCATAAAGCACTTTTAATCAGCCTTTCTAGGATTTACATATAAGATTGGGGATTGCAATGATGTTCCTTTTTTGGTGTACAACGTGAGAATAGTTGTTGTTTGACACACAGGCACACACACGATTTTGGTTTTGCACATTTTGTTGAGAAATATGTAGCTAATGATTCTGACCGATATTTCCAGGTCCCTTTGTCTTGAAAAAAAAATTCAAATGGACTTTGTAGGCAAATACTGGAATAAAAGTGCGTCTTTCAGGATGAGATCTACGGATTATATGGTGATGTAAAAAGTTTCTTTTTAAGTATGAAAAGTCTTCATGTATTAAATTAACTATAGTTTTCACAGAAGCAAATTCCTACAGCTAAGAACTAGTTCATAAGAGTTTGCAAGATTAATGTTTGCTGCTGAAAAAGGACGGGAGCTGGCTTTGGCAGACCTTCAGAGCCTGGTTCATGCTGTGCCCTCTGCAATGGCTGTAGACTTCTGTGAGTCCCTGCAACTTGGCATTTCCTGTTCCTTCCGGTGCACAAAACTTGCAAATGAGAGCCTGTTTCTTAACACATCTAATTCAAGAAACTCACTTTGAAATTAAAAATAAGAGTACATGTCACAGGAGACTGGTTTATTTTAAAAATATGTGTTTCCTGTGACTCACTGTTTCTGACACTAATGTGCACTTTTAAAAGGCTAATATTATTCAGGCAGGCCACATACTACATGATACAGACTGTGGTGTCCAAGTTAATACTGTTTAATTTGGTTTAGACTTAGACAAAGTTGATGTGAATTCTTAGATTTTATTAAAAATTACTGAACTTACTGTGACAAATGCAACTTCTTCAAATTTTTGTGTTGTAAAAGAATCAGTAAAATAAGCAATATGGTCATATGAACACAGCCTACCAATACACACAGTTCACTGCTTTAATAGTTGTATCAAAAGAAATTAACATTGCCACATGTGTCCTATATACTAGCACAATATACAAGAGCAGGTAATAATATGTCACTTGAAAACTGCAGTTTTAAATCTAAAAAATTCAATTATAGTACTTTTGAATGTGATAGATAAGATTATACTTACACGCATATTTGTGTCTGCTAATGTTTTTTTCAGCTGTTAGCTGAATTAACTGATTGTGTCAGTAAAACTGTAATTTTCAGGAGGAACTCTTGCCCTTTATTGAAGATAGCAGAGAGAGAATTATTGCTGTTTACCCTTGAATGCCCAGAGAATTGAGAAGAGCTCTAGATGATCCTAGTGCATACATGATGATTTCAGCAAAGAAACAAAGGAATGAATGGCATGGAAAAGCTAAGTAAAGTGGGAGAGTAGCTGAGATATGATTCATTTGTGGAAGTTGTTACCTGTTCATGTATTGTTCCACTTAACATTGAGTTACCCGACATTTGTTACATCTTCTTCCAATACTCTCTTCCTATGTCTTTCCTTTCCCTAAAACTTTGAAGCTTAAGTCTGTGTTTTTTACTGAGACAATCACAGAAAATAGAAGACAAGAAAAGGACGTTGTAATATCCTTGACCCATGCTTTACTACAAGACTAATCCCTTCACCTTGGCCACTAATGTGCTATTTAAGTAGTTGTTGAATATTTTCATTTGCAGTATCTTCCTACTGTTACAGGACCCTTACTAATGAATAATAGCATTTTGCTTATGAATTGCGTTAATGTTTCTTTCTATAACTCCTTTGATAACATTCCTACCATCTTCAGAGGCACTGAATAACTCCCTTTGCTTACACAATCACCTGTAAAGTATTCATAGGGTATAATATTTTCCAGATTTTTTTAGTTTCTAAAGTAGAGTGTGTATTAAATTTTTGTTCGTTAGCCAAAACAAATATAACTGTGCTGTCCAGAACAGTCTCTGTCAAAGGGTAAGACATCTGTCACAGAGACCATGAGTGGGTATGTTCTTTGATTAAATCTGTCTAATATTTATGCTTGTAAATGTAGCTCCTTCAATCTCTCTTCTTAAGTCATAGCCACTTTTATTTGTATATTTATTTGCTTCTTTTTCAGTTTTCTTCAGCTTTTCTAGAGTGATGCTAAACCATAGTCTAGGTTGCAAATGGAATTTCAAATTATATCATCTTACAATCACTTCTTACTCAAGATTTACAAGATATTTAAGCACAAATATCCATTTATAGGGAAGCTTTTTTTTGCAACTGCCTCAATTATTTTTCTTTTTTTTGAAGGCCCTTTTTATTTGTTTTCTGGATTAGGGTTTTCTCTGTCATCTGCATAGTGTTTTAACTATGTATGCAATTTCTTCTATCTAGTTTTCTTCACAGTTATCTTTTGGGGTTTTTTTTGATATTTGTTTAGGCAAAAGGATGTGTCTCTCTTAGGCGGTAAAGATGATCCTTCTCAGCAGCTGTTGAAGATCTCTGGCAGCCAAACAGCATCATTCTGCCATGCCAATGGAGGTCAAGAGTTGAGGCAATTTTTTATATGAACAGCTTGCTTTTGTAATAACATAGCTTTGGGCTGATCTGCAGTTACAAAGATTTGACCTATACATTTTGGTGCTGGATGGGAAGATGGGAGCTAAAGTTCTCCTGAAAAAAGTTTTGAAATTACTGAAATCTAAGGGGAAAAAGCTCAAAAATCCACAGTTACAACAAACTGAAGGACTTTGCTATCGATCCATTGTGTAAGTGCTCCAAGTTTGCATACAAGATATAGTTGCTGTGTTGCTTAGTAGAAATTGCAGTTATATAGACTAAATACCTCTCTCAGGCATATGTTAAATAAAGACCTTTGGAACACTGGAAGGTGGCTAAATGATGCTGGATCATGCAGTTTGAGATTTGAAATAAATCAAAAGGTTTTGATTAATTGTTCTTTACGTGGTGCTAGTAGGATAGAAGGAAACCGCATGAGTTGAATGCATTGAAAAAAAATAGAACCACCTAGGGAGAATTAGAGCATGGAAAGTCCTGAAGTAAAAGAAAAAATGACTAGATGAAAAAAAAAAAAAAAAAGGCATGAGAAATAAAGAATGCAAAAGAAAGGTATTTCTTTCATCTGTTGAGAAGTGGGATTTCATCATGAAACCTTCGGCGAGCTCTGCTTCTGCACTTATTGTTGTGATGGAACTTCTGTGTTTCCTGTTAAACTCTTAAGAATTGTAAGTATTTTTCTGCGATACTAGATGATGTCTAGAAAATACACAGATAAAAAGCTTTTCTAAAAATAGCTTTATAAATTAGAAAGGTTGAAACCCAGAATTTTTATGAAACATTTTGCTTGTTTGTTTTAGGTAGATATAGATTAATTTTTAAGGTTTTCATGATTTATTTAAAAACTTTTTTGTGCTATAAGCGAGCTTCAGGTTCCAAACCAAGAATTAAGGTCTTATGCTGTCAGCTGTCATACCTATTTGCAACAAAACTATAGTCTCTAGCCTTAAAGATCTGAAAGCCTCAGCAAAGGACAAGAAACAATACATAAATTCAGTATATGGACAGGAAAGGTCACGTTTACAGTAGGATAATATCAGGAAAAGAATAGATAATGGTGAAAAATTCATTCAGCTCCCTACTTACTAGGTTATCTGCAAGCAACATAACGGAGAAGAAAAAAAAATTGTAGGTGGAGAAGTCAGTTGGCCTTATGCATAGCAAGCTTTTTTGAAGCATATTCTTTTTTCTGTTTTGTTGTTTTGTTTTTTTTTTCCCTCCAGTAAATTACTGCTGCATAAAATCCCTCCAGCTCCATTTCATTACAAATAGTTTTTTCATTTTTAATCAATATTCACTTAGTGTATGAGATTTAGAAAATATGCTTGGTTTTAATCCTTGGCAAACATTAGCATTTTTATAGCTTGCTGTGTTTGAATTTCAGACGAAGATGCATGTTTCCACTGTTTCTCCACTCTGTGTCTTTGAAGGAAAAATATCCTGCTATTTAACCACTGTGCATTCATGAGCAAGAGAAGTTCCTGAGTAGTGCTAGCATCTTTTCTCCTTCCTGCTAGCTTTTGAGATATGTTAGAACAATGCTATGAATTGCTTTAAAATTAGGTATTGGGCATTAACCCAGATCTGTCACACTCCCTTTTCTCTCAGCAATTACTATGCTAAAGTCTTACGATCCTGCAGCTTCATCTTCTGTAACACATGGTGGCAGAAGGAGAATTCAGCAAAGTATGAGGGTTTTTTTACTTTAGCATGTGATAATTATGTCAATGGGCTTGAAGGTTTTGTAAAGAAATGGCAGCAATGTGAAAGTAATTTGAATTGACTGGGAAAGCTGCTAAGAACTGACTTCACTGTGTTACAGTTAAGTATGCATTGTAATGAAAGGTGGATAATTTGATTTTTGAGTGTTTATAAAATGTTACTGTGATAAAGTAGATAGTGAAGTTAGGTAATATCCAGGAATATCAAACTCCTTAAGGAGTTCCTAGTAAGTGGACACCCTGTATCCTATGAAGACATCACAGTTGTTTTGCTTCCTGCAGTTTAAGGAATGGAAAAATAAAATGAAAAGGCTTGAAATTATTTTAAATCTTGCAAAAACTACTAGTGAATAAAACATGATGTGAGCAAAATGGAAGAAGTAAAGGTTCATGAACTGTTGTATTTCTTTGGAGATTAATACATTGCAGTAATTGTGAAGAAGGTGTTCTTCTCAGCTTTGAGCCACGCTGTGCCCGTCATGCAGATCAGCAGGAAGGTAGCAGAATGGATGATATCTGGCTTAAAGAGTGGCTGCTGCTCGTCCTGTGGTAGCATGCCCAAGCTAGGCTAAGCACATCCGATTCTGAAGGAGTCCCCTCCCGGTCTACCTCGGTGCCAGGGAAAGGACGACGACTGACCATCTGTGTTTTCTCAATTGCGTTATTGGCTCTGTCCTCTGGCAGTGGACTGCATACTGCTGTAACTGCTGATACACAGACACTTGCAGACACTTCCTCATAAGAAGAAATTAAAGTTAAATTAATTAGGCAGCTGCTCAGTGCTGACAACAAGGCATATCTTTTTATCATGTGGTCCACCCTAATGGAAGGAAAGAAGTATATCCACTGACTAGGAAATAAACTAGTAGTATGACTGGACCATATAGCAGGCAGTTGAGTTTTGGCTCTGTCCAAAGAAGATAAAATTTCAGGCACTAAGTAAAATATTGTAGACATTTTAGGTATCTACAATCTATATTAGAATAAGTGGCCTCATAGATTTGATGTAACTACTGAGCTGTTTTTAAATGCTTCATAATGTTACCCTAAGGTGTTTAATAAACCAAGTTGTTGCTATTGAATATTAATATAATGTTAAAACCCAGAACTTGGTATAGTTCCTAGCTACTTAAAAACATTATTATCCTTGAAGCTCATCTATGTGCCCTGCTTTAAGCTGATTCAAGTGATAGGTAAAATGATTATCTTTCTCTGGAGCACAATGTTTTAAAAAATAGTGTTTTATAGTGTTCTGTGCACATCTGGAAAACTGTTCAGTGTTTAAATAGAAGTGGCAGAATGGAATGAGCTTGGGACAGGAAATATAGACACTGAATTTCTTTTCTTCATTGGTTCTTTATGTTTGGACAAGTGCAGAATTAATAATAATTTAAATATAAGAAGGTAAAGATAGACCTATCATCTCAGAATTTGCCTATCCCTGGCTCAGCCTTCATTATTCTTGACTGTAATGTGGCAAGTTTGCTTTCTATTTGCTCAGACTTCTGCCCCATATCAGGATGTTAATATCGCATACTTTACAGTACTTGGAAGTGATTATATAAAAAAGCCAAAATAATCCTGGATTATTTCAGAGAAAAATATAATTTTCTTAACTGTTAATCTTTTGCAATTTAAGAAGCCTATGTCTTGTTTAGATTTTGCTTGTACAAATGATTTCAGATTCCCTCTGGAGAGTCACAGACTGTTATGGTTAATATCCAGATGGAAATAATTCCTTTTATCTTTTTCCAAATCTTTACTTGTCTGGATGACCCTTAGCATCTAAATAGTATGTAAATATAGGATAGTTAGAGACTTTCCAGTACTGAGTGCTCATGGCAATCGCCAAAGTATATATTTTATGGTCTATAAAAATGTTGCTAGTATATGCTTCATGGAACCAATGTATAATTAATTACTTTTTTGTCATAAATATAAAGTTTTTGTAAGGAATCCTTGTGCAGTCTGCAGTTGCAGTAGCCTCATATCTGGAGTTATTTGATTTTAAAAAAAATCAAGGTAATTATTATGCTTGCAAGACTAATATGCGCATTTCACCCAGATCATTTTTATGCAGTCTATGAATTCCTTGCCACAGGAATCCAACAAAGTTAAAAAAGGCTGGCTGAAATAAGCTTCTGAGGGGCAAATCTGAGTAATACTGCTCAAAATGTGCTTCTGCCTGGAAGAACTGTTAGAAAATAATTCACATTAAGTTTTCCTCCTATTGTTTGCTGCTTAATTTGTGAACTGGGGCAATGTAAGCTACAAAAACTAGAGCTATGGAAGGAACTTACTGTACAAGGTTGTTTTATAGTTAATATTTTGCATATATGATCAACTCTTGATGAACTATGGTCCAATTATCCAGCTTGCAGATTAACCATGATTTGCATGTAGAAACATCTATTCTGGCTTTGTTTTGACCAATTTGGACCTAGAACCAGTAGACAAACTTATTTGTTGTGCTTGTGGTCTTACTACTGTAGACTGATGAAACTCAGATGTCCCTGAGCCCTAGTCACAGTATCTGATTGCTGGTTTTGCCTTTGCATGTTCATTGTATCTTTTTGTGGCTTAATTTGCATTCCCAGGATTTGGATTATTTTGGTTACCTTAGATCCCTGTTTCTTTACTATATGTAAATTTTTATATGCTCCAGAAATGCACAAGACTGTAGCCAGCGGGGCCTAAGTGATGCACTAGAATTAACCTGATGTGGAGAACTTGTTGGGGCAAGATGAGTTCTGGCTCAGGCAGCTGGGTCTAGGGTGCCATATTTCTAGTTACAAGTTCCCTTTTCCTCTGTGGATGTGACATGCATAGAGAGATGATACATACCTGTCCAGTTGCATGGGAGCAGTGAAGGGTTCCAAACAGTATAGCAGGCAGGAGGTGGCAATCCTGAACAAATAAATGAACCAACCTACAAAACTTTTATGGAATCCTGAATGGCCCCTGAGGAAGTAAATGGCCAGGAGTGGGAAAAATGAATTTTTTTGGCAAAATGAGCGTTATTCCAGTTACATGCTTAGCCAAGGACAACTGAGAAACATGTAAGAAGTAATGTGTGTGATGAGGTTTAGGGAAATCTCAAACCTACTGTATGTATTCTGACTGTCTCTACTATGCATATATGGTGGAGTTGGTTACATGGCAGTGAAAACACTCCTACCTGTAAAATAGTCTCTGGCCTGTCCAGCTGGAAAAGGGAAATTCTGGCATAAATGCTAATTAGAGAAGAATTAACGCTTTTTCTAATGGAAAAGGAGCCTGTTTGATGTATACAGTTACCATTAGATACTTTATTAATGCTATTACATGGTGAAATTATACAGTACCCTCTTAAATGAATATTCAAAATGAAATTAACTTACTCAAAATTGGACCTGAAAAGGTTGATGTTTCTGTATATTGCTTTTGCAATTTGCCTGTATTCTTAATATGATACAAATTAATCAAGCTGGTCTACTTTGGAGGCATAAAATATGCTTAAGAATAACGTTAGGAAGAAAGGTTTATTTTATTTGGAGTCTTGTAAAACCCATACCTGTTTACAGTTTAAGTGAAACTGACTCTCCCAGGTTTTCTTACGAGTAATGGTTACAATAATGCATTACAGCCCCAAAAGTTAATCCATTTCTAAGGAAAACAGTGTCTTCATTTCTAAAAATTCATGAGGACAGTATTGGTCTGATAAATATTTCTGCTCTTCTCCAAAGAGAATAGCCTTTGAAAAATGTCAATATTGTGTTTTTAAAGATAATTTGGGGGTGGGGGGGGAAGTAAACAGTACAAAATAGAAAGCTTAATTTCATTACAGAGAGAATAATATAATTGTAAATAGTAATCCCTTTTCATACTTAGTTTTGTTAAAGGTTTGATTAACCATCTTCTAATGTGAAAATTCATTTACTATTTGGAGTTTTGTATTTGTTGTAACTGCTCATCATTTATTCGCCTTTCCTATATAAGGTGGGTTTATTTCTTGTTTTGCTTCAGCAGATTAGCATTTGAAGCATTTAGAAGAAAGTGTGTCCATGACTGGCTTTCTTATTTTGAAAATGCATTTTCTGAAGGGAAGATTGTTTAATTTCTCCTAATGAAGTTCAGATTCTGTATCTGGTTGAACCTCTGTGGAAGCTTGTTCTGCAGTCATAGTTTGTGTGATAGAAACATCTTTACAGTTCTCCATGTTTTTATGTAGGTTACTGATGCTGGCTCCCATTCTGTGGGAGGTATTCAATGGAGTTTCTCTAAACATATACCTCATTTTTGGAAGGTGTTAGTGGTTTTTAAGTGTTGGTTTTTTTAGTGATTACTTTTCCTGGTAAAAATTCTATATTCCAGTAAGACCAAAGGAATTTCTTTCTCCTACAAAAGTGGAAATAAAATAGAGAACACAACAGAGAACATTGTTATGCCACTGTATAAATCCATAGTTTGTCTACATCTTGAATGCTGCGTGCAGTTCTGGTCCTCTCCTCTTGGAGAGAATGTAATAGAATTAGAAAAGGTTCACAAAAGAGCAACAAGGGTGACCAAAGGTATGAAATATCTTCTGAGCCATTTACAATAGCTTTGTAGAAAGGACAGTTGCATTGGATGGGATTCTTCAGTCTATAAAAGATATTACTTGGGAAGAATATGATACAGATATAACAGAAGTCTAGAAAATCATGAGAGTCCTGGTGAGGGTGGATGGGGTTTGGTTGTGCTAGACTATGTACAAGGGACAAAGGGACTAAATAGTGGGTTTTGAGGTTTAGTCTGAACATTAGGAAAAACCTTTTCACTGGGAGGGGAGTGCAGCACTGGAACAGGTTGTCCAGGAACCCTCATCATTGGAGATTTTCAAAGTTCATCTCTGAGTGGGAGGCTGGACTGAAATGACACCCAAAAGTCCTATCCAAGCAAGATTTCTTTGATTCTGTTAGAGGGAGACATCAAATGTGTTCTTATTCTTCCCTAAGCATCCAGTTATGGAGACAATTCATTCTGGATACAGAGTGCTGGGCTTCGTGTCTATTTAGTGAGATACAGTACAGCCACTCCACTGTTGTATGTTAATATCTGTCCTAAAAGTCTCTATAGGGCTTTAGATCACACTGTGATTTAGAAAGGTAATGGAAATTACACACTGGAGTAACATATTTTAATTTTTTTTACCTGGAATCAATTCATAAGTTCTCAAAAAGTTTGAAAATAAGTCTAAGATTTAAATTTTACTACTATTATTCATTTAGAGGAATGGGACAACTCCCCTTGAAAGGTAATAATCTGAGTATATACTTTCTACATCACAAAGCCATAGTTGTGGTTCTGTGACCGTTTTAAAGAGATTGAAGTGCTGTCTAACAGAAGTGTTAGTGATTCTAACAGAAAGCTGTTATGAAACAAATTTGACAATCTGCTTTCATTTCTGTTTTCTTCTGCTCCCTGTCAGCTGTCTGCTCCCTTTACCTTTCTGTTTCCCAAAAGATCCTTCTGTAACCTATCACATTACTATCACAGTATAACCCTGTTTATACTTATATCTGGAAAGAACAGCCAGCTAAAATGTCCAGTATTCTTTTAACAAATGCAAATTGTCACCTTGTCAAGATTCATTGCAAAGAACACCGTCACACATTGATCTTGCAAAGTACATTTATAAGAGTCCTACAGTGAAGACAAGTTTTATGGGATAGAAAACCTTTGTTTTAGACAAGAATTAATTTCAAAATTAGACAAGAATTAATTTCAAAATTTATTGTTAGTATTTCCTGAAGGCATAAGACCAGAAAATAAATAAATTGAATTTCACTATAATTTGACATCAGTACATATTTATTCTCAGTATTTTTAAGCTACTCTTAATTAGGCAACTCAGAATCAGAATCGCATCATGTATTTCCTTAAATTAATTAAATGTGTACACTAATAGAAAGTATAGCTTCCATATTAAAACCAGGGAGAAATAATTAATTTTTCTGTCTAATTCCGAGGATGAACCCTTATTCTGACAAAAATATCAGAGAAATTGGCATTTTAATGTTAAGCAATTTAGATGTGCTTTTCTTTTCCTATCTGCATTCTCCCTTTGCTTATTAGGACAGCAATTTTGGTTTTCATTTTCCTCATTAATGAAAAGCATGTTACTCAAAAGATCAGTGAGGGCTGCCAAGTATGTACACAATTTTCTAAATTACTTCAGTGCCCTCACTCTTTTCCTCTTTCCTGTTTAATGTTTGTAGATGACACATTAAAAAAAAAAAGCTAATAAGGCCATCGTGTCTGTAAGCTGCCAAGTGATTCTGTGATGGAAGATTAGAAAACATGTTCATACAAAAAATCCACTTAAAATTATTTTTACATATTTAAAACACTAATTTATTTTATATTAACTTGTATTGTACCTCCAGTAAAACTAACTTTTATAAGAAGATCAAAAAATATTTTGAGAAGTGGCAGGCTTTCTGCATGGGGAAGGACATATGGAGACACTGGCAGCACAGTCCTCAAGCAACACTGAGGACTTTGTTGAGTCCTGGACAGATTCTGTTAAATCAGCCCTTGGACTCTCATGAGGTCGCTCTGGAAATGTCTGGGATGTGACAAAGCTGCTATAAGGGCTGTAACACCACTCCTTAGAGAGCAGATGTGCAGTTTATTGTGCCTTATGCATATCTCTCACGTGTCATGGAATGAAAGAGCAGAACCAATACTACTCCAGTATAACAACTTTATTGGCATGCAGCAAAGTGCTATGGGTATATTCTGCAGGAATTTAACATAAGACGAATGCTTATCCTCATCTGAGTGGAAATCTCTGGTATACAGGGTTCTAATAAAAAAAACCCCAAAACACAACTGCTTTTATTCTGGTTTTGCTGATCTCCTTAGCTTAAGCTGTGGTCCTATAAACATGCCCCTTTCCTCAGAAGGAAATATGTGTGGGCACCATGGCACAAAAAGCAACCCAACTTGTGTCTTTCATCATGTGACTCACAGCTGGCTCTTGCATCTCTTTAGAAACCAAAGATCTCATCGCCTTATTAATAAATTAAATATAAACTTTGCAATTGTAAATACCAGTCTCAGAATCTCTTCTCAGTCAGTCAGTGCTGTGGATACTTCAGCATTCAGCGTTCTTTGGTTTGAGAACTTGTGAAAGATGCAAGTGCCTCCAGTATTGAGACTGTGAGCATTAGATGTAAGGTACTGTCAGGACCACTGATGGTCAGTAAGCGGAGAGAGAAAATGCCTGGAAACACTGAAGCTGTTGAAGCCCAGGTAACTCGTGTTGCCTTGAGCCGTGGTGTCCCTGCCTATGGTGCTAAGGCGAGAACACCTGGGCTGTGGGATACCCCTGAAACTTCCCTAACACAAATGGAAGCAAATACATTTAACACTGCTCATTTTCTGTTGCCAAGGGATGTGCTTCAGATTTGCTGAAGAAAAATTGCAGGACAAGAGGGCGGAGGGAAGATTGTGTGCCCCTTTTTGATGTGGTAAAGGCATGACTGAAAACATCCTATTTTCTGTTACTTGTTCCAGTTCAGGACTTGTGAAGTAAAGGAATTTTAGATATTTGTAGTGTAAAGACATGTTTCTCTTAAAATCATTTAAAGTAAGCCATATGAATTAATGTGTTGTGGAACAGAATCATTCTCTGGTACATTTAAAGGCATGCAATATCTCTTTAACATGCTGCAGTCATTTAAATGATTTTTCCACAGTAATTTCTCCTTTTGGCTGTGTTGTATTCAATCTCATGTTAATTGGTCTGAATGCTCCATTATTGCTGTCTTACTTTTTATTGATTCCTTGCAATGTTATCTTTTTAAGAAGTGAAAATACTACTACAGTGGCATCTTCATTTGTCACATTTCATAGCAACTCACAATTCCTTTTCATTACAAATACTTTGGTTTTCCTTCTAAGGTCAAGTTAATGGACAACAATTCTAGAAAAGACCTATTAGTACATCTAGTTTATCTGCCTATTCTACAATTTCAAGATGTTAGCACTTTTAAAAAGCTGTTGGAAAAGTATCTTATACTGGTGCTAATTCAGAGATTGATTTGTTGATCATGAATTATGAGTGTTCACATTATGAGAACAGGTTGTCTTGGGAGGCAGTCTAAGCATTCTTGAGGTCACAGAAATAAGTAGATGAATTCATTAAAACAAGATCCACAAACTAATCATAATCAATGAAAGAAAAGATGATCAGTAATTATGATCAAAGCTTTTTCTGGGAAAAAGGAATGACTTAGAAAATGTATATCTAATGACTTAGACAGCTAGGTGTCTTCTGTAGAAGTGTAGAAAAGCAATCAAAACTGAAAGCTCATTTATAAAGTAGTAAAGTTTCTGAAATGTAATTGTTGCCTTAAGGGAAAACATTGAAAATACAGGATTTGTATTACACTTACTTAGAATGGGTCTTTCTAAGCAGAACAAGGACCCAACCTCTAGCTAAATGGGACTTACAAAATAAAACTAGAATACAATGAGAAAATGGTTGTGTTGCAACAATTTTAAAAATGGCAGAATTTGCTAGAGGGCAGATGTATCCCTGAGCACTGTTTGTGTGGCAATATTCTCGCATGCCTTCTGGTTGTGGCTGAAGCAATTCAAAAGCCGGATAGTATCTGGCCTGCATGCTGAGAAACACTTAGCTTATATACTTGACTGTATGCAATCACCAGGCATGCAGCAAAGGTGACTGGTGGGGAATTAGAAACATAAGCATGATCTTCTCAGCTTCTCTGGCTTGTTACAGACACAGGTAGAACACAGTTGTTATTGAGATTTACCCGCTGGGAACTCTGGAGGCTTTGTAACCAAAATGACGCCCCAAAATAATTGAACCACAGCAGCCCCACTGTTAGAGTTCTGGAAGAAAGCTGAAAAAGCAAAAGGCTTCCACGCATCTTACAGGTTTTTGGACAGACCTCTAGCTTTTAAGACAGTGGGAAGTATGAGGAGACATCTTTGTTTTCTGAAAGGACAATGAAGGGTTTCTCTATTAATCTGGTGAATGCTTACTATCAAAAACTTCCTTCCTTACACTATAATACATGATAGCATAATATAAAAGTAGCCTGGCGTCTCCGATTAATAAAAATAATAAAAAAATAAATAAATTGTATATATAACATTTGAAATGGGATATCTTCTTAGTAACCTCAGTCCTTTTGATAGCATGAGTATTGCTTTAGGAATGAAATAGAAACAACAATTTTTTTAAGGAAAAGAAATCACCATAAAATCACCAGGTAGTTAATATTTCCATTAAAAGAAAGAAAACATAACAGGTTACAACAGCTCCTGCATTTCCATCAGATCCATGTGAAGTCAATGCTGGTTCAATATTAAGGCAGATCTAAAGCAAAGCATAGCAGTGTTTTTTAAAAACAGTAGAGTTTAACCTCCAAAGGCACAGCCTAGACAATACAGCATTTAAGACAAAATATTAATCAAAATATTAAAGTTGGGGAAATGTGGTGATATAGGCAGTGCCATGGGACATTGGAGATTTACGCTCTCTTTCTGGTTCTTCTATGCACTTCCCATAAATTTGTCATTTTTTTCCCCTCAATCTCTATCTAGGCCATTTGGCTCGTTGTGTATCTGATTCCCAGAGTAAGGTGAGTGCCTAGCTGAATCTGAACTTCTAGTCAGGCTGAGACTCAGGTGTGCACCATCGCCTGGTTTCTGTGGACAATAAGCAAAGACCCTTGGGTACAGTCTGCTGGGGCTCCTGATGTGTTGGTGTTGCACAACTCAGTGAGATGAATGTGGCACGTTAAATGAGGAATGCCTTGGCACACTGGAGCGGAATGTGGCAGTTATTCAGCTTTTAGTTTTTCCTTCATTGTTTCAGAAAGAAATTAATTTTAAAACCAATTGTAGATTCTTGCAAGTTGGACAAGAGGACGATCAGAGTTGATGCTATTATTACTTCTTACCTCCCAAGTGCTTTACAAGTGAAGCAGACTTTATCCTTCCTCGGTTGCTGAAGAAAACAGCTCTTTAGTGAAAAATGGCAAGCATGTAACAGTAATCAGAAATACCCAACCAAAGATGTAGTCAAGGGTAAATGCAGGTACGTCATGTTTGCCCATTTCTAGTCTGGTGGCCATCAGGTTTACCAGGGCAGTACTGCACAAGCTGACTAACTTATGAAATAAAGAATACCAGATCCTACTCCATAACTGCAAAGGAGTGCAGAACTGAATTAATTTAAGAGTCTTGGGTTGGGTTATTTCTCAGTTGTCTCAGAACAGAAGGGTACTCTTCCTAATTTTTTAGTTTGAAATTGAAGGGAGAGAAGGTATAATGCAGCCTGATGATGTACCACTAATGATAAGCAAGTTTTCCAGCACTGTTCTAGTATCCCCCTTCTTCCTCTTATATCATACGGATGGCTATGGGAGAAAAAATATGAAGTAAAAATGAGATAGCAAAGAGAGAAACTGAAATTAAATATGAGAGTTATAGGAAAAGACTTCAAGAAATTAAGAAAAAGCAGAAACATGTAAGATAATGATGAGAGAAGAAAACATAAACGGACAGAGAAATCTGCGCTCCCCCCCGCCAAAAAAAAAAATAATTGCTATGGGCCCCAGCTTACTGATGGCCAGAAGCTCCTGGTCAGATCTCTCACTACTTCATCAGAGTTGATGATAAGCGCATGCTTGTGTGCTTTCTGTGCTCATAGTACTGGTTTTAGCTGTTGGCATTCTTATACAATACCTCTTCTGCGACCAATTTTGCTTTCCTCGCATGACTAATTTTAGCCCTGACTACTTATGAGGTTCTTTGTCTTTTTGATCTTCGGGAACAGAATGGATTTACACAGTAAAGTGTCCAGCTGCATTATATGACAGCACTATTATACCTATCGTAGTAATTTTAAAGTAATGTACTTATGAATCCCACGTGGATCATTCTACAAAGGCAGGCCAGAAAATGAACGCTACCTAAAGCTTGATGGCAGAAAGCAGCATTGATCTAAATATGTCTGAAACCATTACAATATATGGCTGTGTTGTCTAAGTACCCGCACAATACTTACTTTCTCTCTGTTCTTTGACTAGAAACCCTTTCTTACTGTTTACAAGCTCTGCAAAGAGATTCTGATTTTTTTCCCGTTTACTGATTTTCAATGTGTGAAAACTGCTGTAAGAATTTTGCTAGATAACTTCTTGACTATCAAAAGGGGGAAAAAGGTTTCTATTCAGAACTACCTACCTTTTCTTGAAACTCCATAGCAAATTTCTGTGAATTTGCTTCTAATACTTTCTTTTCCCATCCTTTTTCATTGTTTCAAATATTAACTTTTTTCTTTATCATGTTTTTGCTTGGTTAGTGGTTAACTTTTTTTCCTCTGAGGATTCTGCCAGTCACAAGGCTGTTCAGCTGTCTTTTGGAAACACAGAATTCCAACTTTTTCACCTGAAATTTTTTTTTCTCATTTCTGTATTGTATTTTTTGTATTTCTATTAAATTTTTGATTATTCTATAATCTCTAAAGTCTCTGTGGATACTAAAGTTTTCTAACAAAAATTTCAGAATAACATACACACCACTTTAATTAATGTAATGTGTATCAGACATGAAGGAAGAGAATCCAATTAAAAATAAATAATCCAACACCATTCCCAATTCTTTATTACCTCCAGCAACCACTAAAGTTTGAATGTTATCACATACTTATAGCTGTGATAAAAACACATCTTCAACAGAGTAGGGTATAGTGTTCCTGCTCTGTTAATATCAGCTGTGTGTAGAGTTATTTATACAACATTTTCACTTAAAGCTTTAAATATAAACAAATTAAGCATATTTACCTCTGTAAGATTCCTTTCATGCTTCAGAAAAAGCAATGGAGAAGAACAAATGAGTCAGAAAATTGCTTATTTTTTTTAGTATCTTTTCATGGTTCACTTAACTCACTAATATTGATGGTTATGTAGGTTAAAAGCAATGAAAGTTTATTTAATGTTCATGTAATATTCTTAGAAAAATTCCAGATGTGTTGATGTGGGGTGGCTTTTCTCTTATGCGTGGAACTGAGATCCCAGTTCTTGATATGAAAAAACATAAAAGAAATCATAAATCATGATCATGAAAATAATAAAATTCAGATTTTTTTGGGTCTTTACATTTCATCTACTATCTTTATCAAATATTCGAGATATCCTTAGATATTGTGCCTATTTTATGCATTCACATTAGTTGGCTCCTGCAATTGCTTGTTTTGGTTCAAGCAGGACTGCAGGTACATGAACCTTCTGTAGCCTTTTATAGCTAGGGAGGCCAGTGACAGCTTTAAAGGAGGACAGGTTGTGAAACAGGGCAGCCTTGGAAATTTGTAAATTTGTATGACTACTCTGACCTCAGTCCTTGAGAACAAGGACTTCCTGATAATGTTGAATTCACTTTCATTCATATATATTTTAAAAGGAGGAGAGAGCATAAATCCAATATTTTTGTCTAGTTTCTGTATAGCATAGACTGTTTTATTTTATACAGTTGCGCATAACAAATTGTATTTGAAGAAAGCATATCTCTCAGAAACCCTGCTTTTCTGACCTGAAGGTAGCAGACTACACAGAATCGGACTTTACCTTACTTATTCCAATGCTTGATCAGCCTCAATTATAGAAATTAAAACGTTATTTATAATGTTACTTCATCAAGTACAGCAAAAAGTATTTTTTTGTGCTTATCTAAAGTATCTTCTCATATCCTGTTTTTTTAATGCCCACAAAGGTGCTTATTCGCTGTTGAGTCATCTCCCAATTTTCATTTGATAAACTGAGCACACTGGATTCTTTACATCTTTCTCTGTTAGATGATTTCTTCAGACTTCATTAACTGTGTGTTTTGAAAAGCATATTTTTTTTCAAGGATGGGCAGCAGAATACGCATTGTGGAGGCACTGTGATATATCTTTATCTAGTCTCATATACAGAGAGAATCAAGTGAGCATTCATACGACATACTTATGCTGCTAGGGTTTGCTTAAATCCTTTTTAATGAAGCATCATGTTGAAAACATGAATATATTTGATTGAACAATATGACATTTGCATATTTTCCAAACCCACTGCTTTCCAGGATAAGGTAAGATTGTATTCCTTATTCATGAACCTGTGACTATTCAAAATGACCGAGGAAAATGACCAAACTCTAAAACCTTATATGACTGTCCTGCCCTCATTACTGTCCTGATGTCATCATGTAAGAGTCATTGAGCTTTGTGGCCTTTGCATTGATAACTGTTTAAAATAGTTTCCAGTAAAAGTACTGCTGGCTACCAAACCAAATGCTGTTATCCTGTGGAATCCGCTACAGAAGCTTTTACTTCTGGGTCTTCTGAAATGTGCAAGAAAATATTCTAGGTCAATTTATGAAAGGAAAATTATTAATAATTTATGCTCTGTCTTTATTCAAGTAATCAGTCTTTCATAGAGATCTGTAAAACCTTTGGATATCAATATTCAGTCCAACAGCTCTCCATCTCACCTGGCCCAACTATCCCAGGACCTTTAGGCACCATGATCCTGCCTCCACTAGACCCTCCATGCTCCATTTCAACAGCCATGGGAATCCTTGGAAGCCCATATTTCCTTCCTTTTCCCTTCCCTCTCCTTTCCCTTTTTTTTTCTCCCCCTTTTTTTTTTTTTTTTTTTTTTTTTGAAATGGCTAAAGAGCAGGGTGAAGGACCACCAGTGACCTTTCTGGGTTGCTTGAGGCTCTGCCTCTGTGAAGAGATAGCACTTGAAGGGAGTGTCTCTCAGACAAAGAAAACTTGCTCTTCGTTACTGCCTGGGCTCTCTATGGTTCTTGTACCTTTAGAGGACATTTTCGTAATGACTTCTAGATGTTGCGAGCCCTAGGAACTTCATTAGCGCGAAAAGGGTGCTTCACTTAGCATTACTTGAGTTTCCTCAAAGGGGCTGATTATGCAATTTCAAAAATGATATTATGAATAGAAGCCATACTGCACCTCTTTTGATGACAGTTTCTCTTCAAAGGATTTGATCTTTCCATTGACATCTATTATTGTCCCCTTCTGAATTCCTCTTACAATGTTTAGAGGGCCCAGAGGAAAAGACATTTTAGCTGACATTTGGAAGGCAGGTTTTTTTACTTATTTAATTTCTTCTTCGGTTTTGCATGCCCCTCATTCTTATTTCCATCCAAATTAATTCCTGCTTATTTAGCTGCACTGATATTTTGGCTGATATTTTGTGGCACCAGATGAATTACCTGTTGAAGTGTGGCAGCCACAGCAGTCTGTTCAGGAAAGGCAGTACTGTCTGTGGGATAAAGCATATGGCCACGTTGCCAGGCCTGCCTGCCTCCTCCAGGCTCTCTCACTGGTAGTGAATGTAAGTTATAATGTTCATGTGTAAGTATTAAAGCACCATCTTCTGCCAAATTTCCCTTGTGGTGCATAGCAGGGAGACACAGAGGTCAACATCTGCAGTACCCGTTCAGGACTGCAGAGGTGCCATCAATATCCTTGCCAGCAGTGTTCCTTCCTCCATACTCTGTCCTTACTCTCCCTCTCCTCAAATACTTATTTACTCTTTGCAGTGTAAAAATCTTTTAGCAGGTTGGAGTTGTCCCTGCCTCCCTTCACAGCAGTTTGTGATTGCACTCAGAGCGGTGCTGTGGGAAGCGTGAGATGGAGCATGTTCTTGGCAGATGGCCATAAGCACGCCAGCCCTCTGGCCAGGGGAAAACCAGGTCACACCACCTTGGGCTGGTTTCAGAAGGCCAAACCTACTTTTGCATTTCAGAACGAGGAGCTTCATTTCCTTGTGCCAAAATTCAAGATGTGAATCTTGACTAAAGAGAAGTTACCCTACTAAACCCCCCCAATATAAGTGAGATTACTGTTTAACTACATTAGAATGAAAACTGCTTATGGGGAGAGTTTTTTTGCTGTAATTTAAAAAATTATGTGAGGAAAAAAGATTAAAGTTTGTGAGCAGAGTTGGTATGACTATTTATACTCTTAGTCAGTGACTGAAATGTGTATAAAAAAACCCCACTGTTGTCTTGCATACAGTGGTTAGAAAACCAAAGTGATCTCCTCAAGGCCTGTATACTTTTGTCATTTCAAACAGTAAGATACATGGTATCTCACTTATTGTCCCTACTTTTGCCTGCTTTTTCACAGTTGTTACCAAATGTAGCCATATTAGTACCTGAGGTTTCTTGTTTGCAACACTGAGAAGTTGACATCATTGACAAAGTAATTTTTAAAGACCCAAAAGTGGAGCGCTGTTAGTTTTTTTTGACAATTTTGTTAATTAAAGGAAATCAGCAAAAAAATCTAATAAAGTTGAAAAGTGTGCACGGGGAAAGAAAATGGAGTGATGAACATCAGATTTCCCTCTGAGACTGTTGGTCCCAGAATATTAATCTGTGAACTGATGCAATTAACCATCCACCAGCCTGACTGGTTTGGAGTGGCATCTTTATCATCCTGACAGAAACAGTGTGTTGTCCCAGCATGAAAATGAGCCTGTTTGCAGAGAATGTACAGGAAACCTTGTCACAGGTTTGGAGGAAATCTCTGCAATGGCTGCTCTAGATGTACTGCCTATGTGAAGTGCCTGCTTTTCTCTTGTATACACAAGACCAAGTAGTTGACAGAGTGCTGATGGAAATGAAAATGTTTTTGTGTGGGTCTGGCTGAAGTATATTAATGAAGTGACTGCAAATGTTTGTTGTGGTCACTCCTTCCCTAAGCATTTGGTTCTTCAGCTTGGTTGATTGCCCATCTTAGGTTTCAGTTATCCTAGAACTCCAAAACCAATAACAAAAATCAGCATTTTTTAAAAAATTCTTGTTGTGTTTTCTTAAATTTCAGATGCAGACAGTTGTGAAAAAATTACTGGAAGATTTTGAGGTAAAAAACTTCAGGTTTCTCCTTAGAAATATTCAGATGGAAGAAATTTTCCTCAGCACTTTTCACAGTTTAAAATGTGAATACCTACCAGAAAGTATTCTAATATTTTTATTACTAAGAAAATATTGTCATTAAAAGGCCCAGAAAATTTAAAAAGAAGTGTAAGAAGTGATCTGTGGAGTGCACCATCAATACACACTTTCTAGATCCTATGTTTATGAACAGTTGTATTTTGCATCAGCAACATTAACAACTGAACTCATGTACTACTAACGCTAATAAGGAGATGTCTGTTTTTCGCCTGCATTTGGAAATAATGAGTGGCAAAGTTCATTCCTGAGAATATATTGCAGTAATCATTTAGATTTTATAGCAGACAACTGGAAAAAAACCCCAACAGGTTTTCTTTATGTTTTAATATTGTTGTTTATAATCTCTTGAAAGAGTTTGTCTTTTAAAAGTTGCTATGAATATTATTTTCTTCCACAAACCTCAAGATTTTTAAATATTTCTTTTATTCTGTGTTGAAAATGTATCATGGATTTATTTGTCATATTTTGAATCTTTCTGTCTTTGTTCAGTTCCTTTGCTGTAGTCTATTGTTCAAGTAGGTGCTAAGGTAATGCATATATTTTATTTACAGATCTGTAATTAGAAAGAAATTGTCATTTCTCACTGAGCACCTTTTAATTTATGTGAAATAAGAGCTACTTCGGACCTGCAGTATTTAAGAGGGGACCAGAAATTTTATGAGTGTATAATCTGCTGTAGGCACCCTGGATTCATTTCAGAGAATCCTTAATGAATCAAAAGGTTAAATGTTACCTAACTAGTGATATCATTAATGCGAGTGAAAACTGTACTTATTCTGGCTTCCTTTGTAAGTACCACGCCGCAATGCCAATAGCCCCTAGTAGTATTCTATTCGATGTTTTGGGGATATTTCAGTAGACATTTTATACATATCTCTTCTGTGAACTTTGGCTACCAACTTTAAACATTACTTGTTTGATTTCTGTTACTTTTCTTTGTGTTAGAAATGTGGTACCCATCTCCTGACCTCTTGACATGAATACTTCACTGTAATTCTAAACCAACACGTCATGGTCATATGGTGTTTTCACTACAGATTCAGAAACCATTTAAAAAATGTACTTTATAAGTTGAACCTGATTCTAAGGGTCATCCAGAGCTTGAAACAGAGCAATTTCACATGTGAAAATAATTCAGTAACACATTGGTTCTTAAAAATAAAAAACTGCATAATAATTAAAGAGCTTAGGCTTAACATCATTTAATGGTTCTGACAGAGCTGCTTGAGTAAAGATGCCCAGAGAAGATTAATGACTGCAGTAAGTATACGACCTTATGGCATCTCATAAAATTGTTCTCTGAAAAGTTTAATGTAGACTTAATAAAGAGTAATTATTCCTTCCTACCATATGGTTGATACCAGGTAGGTGAGGGCGGAACGCACTTGAAATACTACTCACAGGCTTGGGTAAGTTGAATAAAAACATTAATTACTTGTATCATGAAACATAAGAGGTGATTGCTCCTAGGGGATATGTCATGCTAATAAAAATACTTGATTTCAATGGCAAAAGAGTTGAGAAAAGTTAAGAATTTTTATTTCCATAGAGCTTTCTTTGTGAGAATATCAAAGCATTTGAAAGATGGGTAATTATTATTCCATTTTCAAATTAATTAATATGAGAAATCAAGAAAATAAGGGCCAGAATTTAAAAGTTATTTTTGTATGTAAAGACAGAGAAGCATGTGAAAGATGCTAATTTCCCTAAAGTGTGCCTTAAGATTTTGGATGTTTATCCCTCTGGGCATCCATTGATTTCACTGGGAGCTGGTCAAAACCTAACTCAGTGGCAAGCTAAAGACCAGAACATATTAACAGAACAATAACTCAAGTATTTCAGACTCTTCTGGAATCAGATTACAATATTGCACACCAAAAGCAGGAGTCCAAGCCCTGGGAATTAACTGAATTTTTCTGAAGTTCTTCATTATTCAAGTTGAAAGTAGGATTTCAGATTGCTTAACTTTTAGTGATTAGCAGAGGTGATAGGAGCGAAGTGGTCTCTGTAGGCTGCGTCTGTGGAGCGTCCTTTAGATTACCTGGTCTGTCCTCTGGAAAAGGCTGTTTTTCTCTGATTGTGTTTTTAAAGTCACTTCAGTCCATATAGTTCTCCATGAATTGCTTGTATTTTCAGCATAAGTTTTTAACTCAGTGGAAAATAATAGTTCAAAACAGGAAAAAAGAATTCAAGAAGTACAGTACCTTACTTTATTGTACCTTATTGTATGTGTGCAGTAATGGTATGTTTTGAGTCAATAGCACAATAATATAATAGTAGAGTAATGCTCATTCTCTTCTATGCTTTTTTGTTGTTACTCTGTCTTAAAATGCTCCTGCGTGGTTTGCATTCCCTGTGCTTTACTTACTTATTCAGAATCTCAAAAGGGTGAATGTCAAATCATACTCGTCAGCGTCTGTCAAATTTATTTATCCTCATCTTCTCTCTTCAACCAGAAGCTTGTTTTCCCCATCTTGTTTTTGCTTTCTTTCTTCTATGAAAGTGTGTCAGGTTTCTCCTGTAATAAAAAGGGTCAACAAAAATTTGAAATGAGAGTTTGACATAGTGCCCTTTACATAAATGCTCTTTCAGTGAGTTTATAAATATAGATATACCAGTAGCGTTCTAGTTTTGTGGTCAGAGGTAATATATCATGGGTCGACACTAACTGAAGACAAATTGGATCCCACTGTTTAATTCAGTAGGAGCTGAGTTAGTGTGTGTCTGTTAGTCATTTATTGCCCTTCAACGGAGATGGATCTAGCTAGATTAGCTGGTTATATTCAGGTATTTCAAAGTACTTTTTTGCACATGTAAAATTTGTACGCTGTTATCTCGGCTTTACAGATCAGATGTACTCATTTTAGTGGAGCCCTGGGCAAATTTGTCCCTGTTGCTGTTATGTGAAAGTTGGAAATTAATTTATTGTAAAAGTTAATCTTACTCTAGTGGTTTCTTACTGGGAATCAGATAGACAAAGTGATGAACTATCTTTCAAATCCTGCTTGCTTCTGTACCAGCTGAGGTCTCACTGAGATTAGTCTTTCTGCTCTCCATTCTCTGGGGCTGGAGTAGAGGGGAGGACACACAGTAGTGCCAGACTTCAAGGCAGGCCAGATAGGAAAAATCATGGTGGTGTTCAACAACCTGCCCAAGGACTTTTCCCCTCTCGGTGGAATAGCCTTCCAGTTGTTACCAATTTACTCCGGCTCAGTGAGAAGACCGTTACTCATAATACCAATCCCAAACCTATTTCTCACTTCAATTTCACATAATTGCCAATCTGAAACTCTAAGTGTCTTTTAAGTAATCTTTGTCCTGTTATTCTGCACTACAGGAAATCACACTGCCCCATAACTGACTTACCAAGCAAGAAATTTAACATCTGTAAAAATATTCACTGAAAGTATTGCAACTTTTTTAACAGCAGGAGAAGAAGCTGAGTTAAGGTGAATGTTTAATAACCACTGTTATTAAAACCTTGTTTAATAAGTAGTTATTTACTCATTTATACAGACACATGGATCCTACAGTGATGGATATAGTGTAGGAACTTGGACAGGAAAGAAAAGATCTTTAATAACAACATGAGAAACTGAAAAATGTTGCAAGTGAAATCTTTTGAAACATGCAAGAAGAGATGCTCAAATGAGAAGAGGAAGGAGCGTGATGCCTGCTGTGCTCCTTCAGATATGCAGATTCATTTACTTCAACACATTTTTGTATCTACTTTTTCCAAGTGGTGCTATGTTATTTGATTCTGTATGTCAGTAATGCCAGAGAGATGTAGTGGACAGTTCATTAGCCTCATTAGACAAGGCAGCTGCAGCCCAGGATAATAGTGAATGAATGACTCACACTGGCAAAACAGAAGACAGGCAGCATTGCTTCACTGGCTTCATTACACTTTTCTGTCACTTCTGGTGGGTGCTAAAATTGATACTTGGTTGGAAATTGCTCTGGTTAGCAAAGACAACTATTTGCCTTTTCCTTCACCTCCTAACAAGTGTTCTGCTTTGTAATGGTCTAAATTCTGAGGGTGGCAGAAAGCCATGGACCACATTCCAGGTGCCTGATACTGACGGCTACACAGGCCTCATAATAAAAATCCCGTTAGAATGCAAATCAATTTATAAACTAACTACTCCTCTCTGTAAATTCCCCATTGGCTCTATAATTATCTTTGCTACTTAATTATTGATTACTAGTGTGCCAAATCCTGGCTTAATTTGGGTGATAGGTATAGCCACTGGCAAGATAAGGATATAATTTGGAGGTACAAATGCACATTCCTATTTAAAAAGCAATCTTTGCTTAAATGTACCAAAAAGAGATATTTACATTGTCTCTTTCTTCAGCTGTATATTTTGCAGTAGCTGCTGACAGACATACATTGGCTTGCAACAACCAGATGAGAGAGGTACAGGCTGTGGAAGGTACAGTTCAGTGTGTATGCAGCTTTATCTTACTTCTGTGAGATCAAGATTACTTTTTACTCAAACTTTCTGCTTGACGTTCATAAAAATCTTTTAAATGAACCTTCCAAGATTGAAGATGAAGAGTCTGGGAAGGGCAGGGGCTGGGAAAATTTCATTTTTACATTGTTGAACTGTAAAGGGGCTATGGTAGAACAGTTAAATGGGATCTCAGTTGCATATACTTAGAAAGGGACTTGATCTGCTCATTGATTTTGGTCTAAACTTCTCTAAAGCATGGATTTACTCATAGTCAAATTATCTATTTTGCTTTTTCCTTTATGATGAGTATTTCAGTCAGAGCTTTTGGTGGTTTTGCAATAACATTTAAACATCAGCAAAAAGAAACTCAATGTGTGCTTACACAAAGCCAAAGAGAAAAGCAGGATGAGATCTTGTGGAGTGAAATAAACCTAAAGTTGGCCAGAGTAGTGTTTTGTCTCTGGAAAATGCCAACAAAAGTATTATTTTTATTCCAGAAAAGAACAAATAAATAAATTCCCCTGAAAACAGATTATTTTAAAAAAGAATAGTCCCAGTTTTCTTACTTAGAATTTTAATTTTTAACAGATACAAGAAATTTGAGACGTTATTTGGAACCAAGGAAATGCTCTCTATTTAAGTCTGCTCAAACATACATGGCGGGATAAGAGGGCATTGGAACAGATGCAAATTATTTTTTCAAAGGCAGAGCATTGAAATTGGCTTTTTGCAAACAAGAATCAGACTTTTTGCGCCTTTCTCACTAGAGGAAGTCATATAATTACTAAGGCGTGTAGCTCTTTTTCGTCTCGGTAATTAGCACCAAGAAAACGTATTACCATAGTAAGGGGTTTTCCCTCTTCTTGAAGTATTTTGGAAATGAAAACTAAGCACTTTTTTTTCATTTAGCAGTTCTTATTTAATGATTTAATGTACACGTATGTGAAATTCAACTGATATGTATTCTCTCGGTGTGGAGAATGACTGTTCAGCCTTAGTAGCATTATTTATGCTACAGGTAAATCTCATTTGTTTCACAGCAAAAAGTAGTTTTGTAATGTCTCTAAAATTATCATACCTGTCTGTAACAATCATTTATTACCAGCACTTCCCTGCAAATAAAAGAGTTGTCCAATAAACTCAAGCTTATCTGCAGGATTTGTTCAGCAGGTAATTGTATTCTTGGTGTGATTCTTGATGTTAGTCTGTTATTTACTGCTATGTTTCATTTAAAAGAAGTGATGCTAGTAGTTGTATAAAGTACTACTGATCAAAGAAAGAAGTATCTTGTTCTGTGCTGGTTGATGTCAGTTATTTTTTTATTTGATAAGTAATGGTAATTTTGCAGTATTTTTCTGCACGAATAAAACATTACCTCCCTTACTTCTGAGTCTCAAACAAACAATAACTTGGTGTTAAAGATTGCACTCAGGAAAAAAATCCACACTGCAAGTTGAATGTACCCTTTTTAAACCTGACAGACAGCACCAGCTCCACTCTCCCAGGCTTGCACTGGTTGCTGTGGAGGCTGGCTTCTGCAAGGTCCATGGCAAGGATGCAGCCACTCACTCCAGACGTACTCTGTGCCTGGAGAGCTGCTGTGGTGCTCAAAAGCTGACAGTGGAGCAGAACCACCTGTGCTGCAGCTGTGCAAGGAGAGAAAGGCATGTCTGCATGTTAATACCATGGTTTGCCTTCGTGTCGGACACGAGAAAGAACATGCAGAAAGCAGGCTGGCTGCTTGACTGACCTAAGGGGATAACCCTTGTCTGTTCCCAGCTCCACTGAAGTCATCGTCCAACTCTGTCCTCTGCTGCTGACACTTCTGCAATGCTTAATTTGTCACGTTTTATCTGCAGGTGACTTTGGTCAGCTGTCTTCCTCACCGATGACTTGATGATCTCTCTCCAGCACTACCTCATCTACCTCTGTTCCGTCCTGCAGCCCAGCCTGTCTCTTGGGTATCTGTTCTTGAGCATGTTTTGTAAACTTCAATGTAACTTGAACAAACCAGAATATCCTTAGCTTCACTGAGGACAATACAAGCAGTTTTTCAGATCCACCTGCTTGTTACCTTTGTATCTTTCCTCTCTGTTATCCATATTAGCGACTATCCATAGTAACTATAAAAACATTTTCCACCTACATGTAACTTAAACTTTTCACTTTGTTCTTTTTTGGTCTTTACAGTGCTTTGTGTAGACTTCACCTCCATTTCTGTTGTTCTATCAATGTCCTTCCACCAGAGAATTTATTGTATTTTATTTGCAAGAAGCCTCAGCTGTTTATGTAAAATCACTTTTTCATAACTGCCTTAGTTGTGTTGCTTTATGTGAATCAGGTTGACCTATATGGATTACATATTATTTTCCCCTTTTCTCACATCTGTCTGCTTGTCTTTTTGCCCTTGCTTTATTTTGTGCATCCATCAATGTAAGTATGATGATTTTCTGAATGTTCAAAATGTGCTTAGCACATAAATCTCAGTTCCTGATGATGCCTCTGGAATAAGGACACTGATTAGGTGGCACAGTGCTAAGCATTAGCACCTATTGGATTGGCTTTCATATATGTAGCTGTAAACGAGGGAAGAGGGTTTATTGATCTATTTGTTGAACAAGAACCCACCTAGTTTGGCAGTATTTCAGATTTGCAAGAGTTGCCCAACAGACTTAGGGGTTTTCGCTCCTAATTTTTTTTTTTTTTTTTTTTGGACATGCAGCCTTTTGTATGGTATATGTTTCATTGTGTGAACTCAGCCTGTGAAACTTCAGGTCATTAAGCTACCTGTTTTCTTATTCTTTCTAGTGCATGTGATCCTGTTCCTTAACCAGCTCCATGCCTCTGGTTTGTGGTGTCACATCCCCAGAACAGTTAAGTCTCTCTGGTTGGGTTTTTTTATTATCTTTTCCATTTCTGTCTTATGAATCTTTAACATTATTCTGTCATGCTCAGAAGCTTTGTTTCTGTCAGCAGCAGTGGAATTAGAGCTCAAAATTTTCTGATATGTATTAGTAAAATCACAGTACCTAGACAGACAGAAGTAAACAAACTAGCTGTATCTTGCAGGGACCTGGATAGAATGGGATTCAGACATGGTAATGTGTAATAGTGGTGTATTGTAAAACCATGGGATTTGAGAATAATGTAAGATTTTCTGGGGTTTGACTTCTGATAATTCTGCTCATTTTTCCATGCTGTCCTTCACCCCTGTATATCTGATACATGCCAACTACTTTTATCCTGTCTAATAATCGCTTGTCAAATCTCATCTAGTTCTTGCAAGGTAACTAGCAGGTATTTAAAAAAATAAAGCAAGCTAAACTTAAAGGGGGACTGCTCCTATAGAAGTAATACCAGACCTCTTACAGGTACATTTACTTTTTTATGGATCCACAGGATTCTGCTAACTTGGTTTTGTTTTCAAGCTGATTTTGAATAAGAAATGGACTTCAGTTCTCTTTATTATTATATTTATTATATTATTATTTATATTTATTATTATTATAAAGTTTAAGAGTTTTTTTCTAAATTTGATACAACTTAATCCTGAAATTAGTCTTAAAGAGTTCCACTACATCCACCTGCCCAGTACAAAATTCTGCTTAGGAAACTGGTGAGCATGGAAGGTTTCATTTTCCTCATGTCTGACTAAACCCCAAAGAAATAGGAATATATGGGTTTTTTTCTCCAGCTCAGGACATGATGACTAATTGCACAGAGTGCTTTGTTACTGATCAGATATCTTGAGGTACATAGGTACCAGAATGAGATAAAAATCTCAGCATTTCTGAAATCATGCTTTAGCCAAGTACAAAAATCTGCAGCATTTCAAAGAACTTGAAAGTAGATAGAATGCTGTATCTCTTCTTAATAGTGAGCCAAATGCTCATTAGATTTTTATTCTTTACTAGTTAGATAATGAGTTGCAGTGATTTTAACAAAGTCTGTTTGAATGTGTAAAGGTGCACAGTGGGCTCTGGGATTTATTCTATATCTTTACTATAACTGAAGAGATTTCTGTTGCTGCTAATTTCATAAAATAGTAGCCCTGCCATTTAAAGGAAACACTTTGGCTAAAGGAGAAATACTGAAATATTCTAACACTTCCTTTTCAAAAATACATTTTGTGATGGGTTGTAATGTTTAAGATTATAGTAAGAAATTATCAAAGACAGAAGGATACATGATTCTTACAGTAAGAAGCAATTAAACACAGAAGGATATATTGAAATCACTGCTTTATTTCCTTTCTCTGCCTACACAGAAATGCTTCTTTTCTCTCAGCAGTGATGACCCTCTGGCTGGGTGATGCTTGCTTATCTCTTACTGGCCCTCAGCTTGCTCTCCAGTCAAGCATACTTCAGCACTTTTCCTCCAAAGGTCACCCAAAGGGCCACGTGCAGGCAATTCCACAAAAATCAGTCTGATAGTAGAAACCGAGATTGGGAAAAAATATACTGACACTACAGAAATCACTATTTGTAAATGAAAAAAAGCACCATTATTTGGAGTTAAAGACAACATTTGAATTACAGCTTGAGTTAACAGAGCTGTGAAGACAAGCCATCTTGTTGACTAATGATCTGCAAAGGATGCTTTTCAGTATGCCTGGGCTATTCTGAGGCAATCAATGCAATGTTGCTCTTCTCCAGATGTACCTATTCATCTGCAAAACTTTTAGCACAGATTGTTCTCCTATTTGTAAACAAATTATTCAACAATCCCAGTGTATCACCAGAATGACAGACAAACAGATGTGATGTGCTATCAGAAGTGGCTAATTTGAGATCCAATAATTCTTCTGTGCACACTGCCAATTAGCCTTAAAGAGTAGAGGAATGCCTGACGGAAAAACACTTCATTTTAAAACCAGCTGGTATGTTACTGGGCCTTGGGAATCTTGTATATCTTGATGATAAAATCAGAGAAGCAGTTGTAATACCTTTCCTTTCTTCTTCTTCCATTCCTGTCAATGTAATTTTAAAGAGCTTAAGTGATTTATGTTGGGCCTTCTGGTCTTACTGCAAATTTGCCTCAAATTTACCTTGTTAAGGGAAAAATTGGAAAAGAAATGAATGACAAAACCTGACATTCTTCACCACTTGCCATTGCTTATAAGCTGTCATTTTCTTTATAGAAAAAACAAAGCAAAAATCTGTATTTATTTCATGGTCTATTCTTAGGCATCCTATACTGTGTGTAAAAATTAGTTTTACAGCCAAACTAGGTTTCTCCCTAGAAGACAGCAAAAGACTAGATTTTATGAAATACGTATTTGTGTGTATGTTTCTGGAAAATATTGTGTTTCCACTTTTTACTTCTAAACATCCTTCTTTCTCTGATTCTGAGATTTAAAGTAATATGCTTTAGATCTTGTTTGTTGTCTTTCATTTTGCCTGGATAATAGATGTCCATATGTGATCTCATAGCTTAAAATGTATTATTCTCCATTTTAACGAATTTTAGCCTTGCTCCAGATGGTTAGATATTACTTTGAGCAGGGAAAAGCTAAGGCTGTCTAGCTTAATGGTTAAAGTCCATGGCTGAGAGTTGAGAAGGAAGAGTCTGGGGGCTCTGTTTCCTATGCTTTTAATGTATTACACATTATATTAGAAACTCATCTGGAAGCAGATTTCATCACCGCTTGCTCTCTCTTTGGCTATTTTCTATTGTATTCTCAGCTGCATGTCGCAGTGGAATCCCCCTGGGTTGAGAAAGGGCCTTAAAGGTGATCTCCCTTTGGCTACAGAGAGTGGGATTTCATGCAAAAGGTAAGCAGCATTTTTTAATGAAAGTGATTAAACAACCTCACTTCCAGTTCCTGTCAGTATGTGGTGTAACTCCAAATTTTAGTTACTAAGTCCAGTACCTGCTCAGGTCTGCGCTATCTGGCAGATGGCTCTGACTCGGAACCAGACATCTCACCACATCGCTATTCAGCCCGTGTCATTTGCTTCTGTGCACAAGAGTCTCATGTCAAGGAAAATGTCTCAATCTGATCTGTAAATGCCAAATCTATGAAAGCCCCTTATGTTTTCTGGCTCCTGAAGCCTGGAATTTGAAGATCACAATCTTGCATTTAGGATATGAATTCCACAAATTCCTGTGTTAGCAGCTTGTAAAGTCTTTCTGGATTATTTTCTGTCTAAAAGCTAAATGCATTAAGGACACTTAGGCTCTGCTTTGTAATGTTTAACTTGAGGCATTCAGAGTCCAGATTCCTAAAATAAATAACCAAGATGTCTGTGTAACAGCTGAGTTAGGCTACTAAATGTGGATACATAAAAACCATTAAGAGATTTGAACAGAGCAGAGATCGGGACCTGGTTGGAACCCAACTGCTGAGTGCAGTGAAGAGGTAGATATGGCTCTCTAAAGCTGTTTATTTTGCATAGGAAACATATTTAATGGAACTGGACCCAATGACATTTTTCCTGCATGGGAGTACTAGTCATGAGGCTGAGTGACTTGCTTAGCTCTGACCTTGCAAATAATTGCTTGTACATAATACGATAGCCTCATAAAGGGAAATGCCTCACCTCTAGCTTTAGTAGGTTTCCTGAGAAGTGCTTTCATGTTCAAACGCTTTGTAGACCAGAACCCCTTTTCCTCAAATACTAGACTATGCTTTGGAGGAGATAGAGACCAGGAAAATGCCTTGTCTGAATTTTTTTCAGTCAGGAAAGAGGTAGGCATTAAGTTGTTTAGTATTGTCATATGATGGTGTTTACTGGCAGGCACATAAGTAACTCCGGGATTAAGCAACCAAAGAGTGGCTGTTTTGGGCATATAAACACCAGGCTTAGGCTTTGTGCGCATAACTTTAGATACTTGAATCTCTTTGTTGATCTAGCTCTCAAAGAACTATCTTGTTCTACCAAGTGAGAAAAACAAACAAGTCTTCATATAGGCCCAGTTTTGTTTCATTTAACTTAAAAAAGGGTAAATGAGCAACAGAAGTTGATGAAATTACAACTCTAGATCCCTGGTTGAAATACGCTGATATAACTTTGATGAAAACAATGTTTTTTCATCACATTATGTTGCATGAGATTTTATTTTAGCATTGCAAACCAGCATGAGTCACAATCATCCCTACAGTGCTTGAGAAAATAAAGGAAGCAGTGCAATAATGAAGATAACAAATGCAACCTTAAGATGCAAAGTAGGCATAAAATAGTAATAAGTACTTGATTCCCTTTTCAGCTAGAGTTCATCTTGTCTTATTTCTGATATGTACTTTTGGTACATGGCCAGAAATATAAAGCCTCTGATTCTTTTTACCCGTTTTGTACTTAAGCAAGGCGTTAAAAACAAATTAAAGCTGATTCTGTCTTCAGTGAGACCAAGGTAACTCAAGCATAACATAGAGGAGGAAGCAGAGATATACTGTTATAAATTCCTTGCCTAGGAATGAACCCAGACATTGATTCACAGGTGCACCCAACTTTGATTCCTGTTGTTCATTCTCTCAAAAAAGCAAAATAAATTCCATGTGGTTTGCTGGCTGCTAAATTTAGTTTTAACTGTCCTGCAGACAATGAATGAGTAATGAGGGACGGATGTGGATCTTTTCCGAAGACTTGCTTTTGAGTTTTGCCTTTAGTGGACTTCTGGAGATTTCTTGAGAGATTATTGGAAGTATAGTTAGTCATGATGAATGCTCTTGAGGTGGACTTAAGAGATTGCTTCACCAGAAGGAATTTTTCCTGAATGGAGTTTCTGCAACCTCCAAAACCCACCAGTAATTTGTCTGGATGTTACACTGCCTGTGGCTTTTATTTTCTGCATAATTTTCCTTGACAGTTAAATGACCGTGAAATAAGATTTTGAAACTTTATTTCTTTAAGCAGTAATTAGCAGAGAAAGGAAAAAATAACAGTCTCTGATGACCGTGTATTGCTTATTATGTATTCATCATCATTCATAAAAACAACATCTATCTCTTTGCTCTAGGTGCCCTTTACATTATTTTCAATACAGTCATCAAAGCATCATTCACCAGTTCCACCTAATCCCCAGAAAAATGCAGGACAGTGAAAGAAAGAAATATTTATCACCATGTCCATCACTCCTTTCGTAATTCTCCTGCCTCTTTAAAACTTTTGGGAAGGGGAAAGAGGATTCTGCACTATGTCCTGGACTACTCTGCCACTGATGGAAATAAACCCTTTCCAGAGGTGGACTCATAGTCACTGCATGTTGTACAGTCATTTGGACTGCATGGGCAGGGGCAAGGTGTGAGCAGGTGGGCAGTGGCCCGACAGGAGTGGCAATACAAGTAATGCGCTTCTGAGCAGTAGAGTGACCATCATTTTGCCAGGCTGTCTCCCTGGGCTAACAGAGAAAGTTGGTAAAGATTTATGCTGGCCACCTGTGTGTTCAGGTTTGCCAGGTTTAATTTAGCCACTCCTAAAGGTTTATCATATTGCTATTGTATCCTCTGGTGCTATAACCCCAGGGGAAAGTTACACTTTTTTTCTGCTTGTTAAGGGTGTAACTGCTCTTTGGTGCCAGTATTTTCTGTCGTAGGCAGCCTGCACTGATCTGTAGGACTGATGGTATTCCACCTTCTAGAAAGGCTGTCACCGCAAAGGTGGATAGGAGAGTTGGAGGCTGTCTTGCATGTCACACCATCTATGCTGCTAATAGATGTGCACTGGAGGTTACTGTAAGCACTGAAAACGCCCGAGATTTTTCCTCTGCAGATACTAGTCAGTCCTGAGGGCACATCAACACGGAAGCAATTGACTCAGGCACTTATTTTGGGCTGGGACTGGCTTTACACAACAGTGTGGATGGAGCTACAGAGATCCAACATTGTTCTTGTCCTTACACTATTGACATCATGGTGATTGTATATTAATCAACATTTTTACTTATTGACTATATTTTGTCTTTAATTGAGCCCATGGCATTCTGAATTAATTGATGATATGTGAATAAATGCAGACAAGATCCAAATTTCTATTTCACTTTCATAACTCTTATTAACCCCAATGGGAGAAAAATATGTGTTCCTATTTCTGGTGTAATAAGATCCTTAGCCTGTTACTTGAAGAGTAGTCCTGAATCTAGCATTTAATTTCATCACTAGCTAAAGAGTATATAGATTTAATGTCCAAAAATACTTTCACATTAAGCATCTCAGTGTTAGAAATGCATGTTATTTTCCCTTTAGATGATAGAGAGTTAAAGACATAATTGTAGTTAATGACTGTAGTATGGGACAAAAGAAAATTCAGTCATTAAATTCTTAAAGTATCACCATGCAAGCATAGTAGTTATACAACTGGGAAGTTATACAACATTGCAGGGGAAGCACTCTATAAAGCAATTTAGCTTGGTTTTTTTTTTTTGCATAAATAGTTGTGTTGCACTAAGGGCTTTTGGGTAACACTTTTTGTTTTCCAGATACTTTGCTGTAAGTTTTAGCTTACTGTGAAATTTTTGTTTAATCTTTCTTTAAATAGCGTGGGTATAATTCATGGAGAACTCTAATCTGAAGTACTTAATGTGCCAACAGAAGTGGGGTGATCAAAACTTGTTAATGACCCTTAATGTTCTATTTTGCTAAAAGAGTCTACATTTGCTAAAAGATTCAACTCAGTTTATTTATTTATTTATTTATTTACTATGCAAGCTTCTTAGAATTATTCTTACAAGGCATGTCTGGTAAACAGATGGCTGGGCTTCTGATTTCCCTTTTGTATCTCTTCTGTTTTGAATCATTATGTTATATATATGTAGTACATTTGGGAATGTAATGTAATGCAGCCATTACCTGCTATGTTTGGTAATAACACAATTTCTGAATACCCAGACAAGCTTTCTTTGGTGAAACATCCTGCTCTCAATTACCATCTTTTCTGGGTGATGGAACTAATTATTCTTATTCCAGTATCATTCCTTCTAGTGTGGAAAAATCTCTCATTCCAGTTTTGACTTTCTGTCTTCAGCCTTATAATGATTATGGACAGCTGCCTTGTTATGCTTTGGATAACTTTCATTTCTTCATTCTAGTTCTTTATAGGATGAAACATTTCTTTCATCTTCCGTTCCCTCAGTGCATGCATAGCATAGACGATGGTGCTCACACTTGCCATCTTCCTTTTCTCTTTTAATAGCAGATCAGTTTGCTGTTAGTTTTAAAGCCCATACCTTGTGATAATGTAGTGCCATTTACTCTGAAACCTTTTCCAACTGTGTGTTTTACGCCCTTCAGAGACCCCTTCCTCAGGTATCTTATCACTTGTGAAAAGGCAACGAACATGTGTTCTGCTAGCTTGTTGCAGAAAGCTTTTGGTCTGCATCGGCTCCAAATGTTCCCTTTCCATAACGGAGGTAATTTAGTGATATTGCACCCATCCCACTGCGGTAACACAATCACTTGAAAGGGTAGAAATGTTTTCCTATGGAACAATGTAATACCTTAACGAATCGGGTATATAAATATTTACATATATATATCAAGATACTACCTTTTGTTGCCACATCCAGTCTCATTAATTATATTCTCAGTCTGATATCAGGGAAAAAAAAACCCAGTACATTTGTTTTCATTTTTCAGGATAGTTGTTTACTCTTCAGAATTCAAGCTACTGTAATTTGTAACTGTGTGGTTGATTTTGGTAACAAGTTATGTTTACAGTGCCCAAAGTTGCATGTAGGAATCCCACTGAGGATAAAGAAAACTAAAATGTGAATGTAGGATTTATATTTCAAACTTTCACCCAAAAAAAATTCTGAAAGAAAAGCAGTGTACAGGCTGCAAGGTATTCCTTTCTACTCTGTTTTATTGCAAAGTTTCTGTGTACTCCATTTTATCTTACAGCATATAACAATTGCTCTACTACAATTACTGTATTTCTTTCACATAAGCAGGATACTTCGCCCTGAATGGAGGAAATCAATATGCTGTTACTGCAAGACTGTCTTCAAATTGTCATGAAACAGCTTATCCCAAAGTCTGAATACTAACTTCTCAGTTATGAGTATGTTTTCTATTCACCCTGCTCCGTTTATTGCAGACTTCACTTCTGTTAGCACTGAAGCACCTTTTGCTTTCAAACTCACTCTATGTAAGCTTTTTTTTCTGCTTAGCTCACTATCCTCTGTCTGTCTGTCTCTCTGTTTCTTCAAGGAATTAGTAGCTTTTTAAGGCAACAGGAGTTGACACAATGAATCAAAGCCCGAGTATCTGCAGGTCTCTAAACCTTGTCCCTCACACTGTGTGCTTCCTCTCCTGTCTCTCCAGTTCTTATTTGAAACTGAATTTCTATTACTTGCCTTAGAAAATCTAGTCCATACTCTAATCACCTTTTTGGAAAATAAGTTTCTTGTCCATTGTCCTAGGAGCCTGCTCTGTCTTAATGTGTCCTGGTTTCAGGTGCGATATAGAGTTAATTTTCTTCTTAGTAGCTGGTATAGTGCTGTGTTTTGGATTTAGGATGAGAATAATGTTGATAACACACTGATGTTTTGGTTGTTGCTGAGTAGAGTTTACACTAGTCAAGGACTTTTCATCTTCCCACGCTCTGCTGGGTGCACAAGAAGCTGGGAGGGGGCACAGCCAGGACAAGTGACCCAGACTGGCCAAAGGGCTATTCCATACCATATGATGTCATGCTCAGTATATAAAGCTGGGGGAAGAAGAAGGAAGGGGGGGATATTTGGAGTGATGGTGTTTGTCTTCCCAAGTAACCGTTACACGTGATGGAGCCCTGCTTTCCTGGAGATGGCTGAACACCTGCCAATGGGAAGTAGCGAACGAATTCCTTGCTTTGCTTTGCTTGTGCACACGGCTTTTGCTTTAGCTATTAAACTGTCTTTATCTCAACCCATGAGTTTTCTCACTTATACTCTTCCGATTCTCTCCCCCATCCCACTGGTGGGGGAGTGAGTGAGTGGCTGTGTGGTGCTTAGTTTCTGGCTGGGGTTAAACCACAACGTAATGTTCATGGTTTCTACTTTTTTCTGAACCTACCCAATTTTGTTATTTATTTTCCTGATAGCCTTCAGTCCTGTCTCAAATTCCTCTTTACTAATGAAATTGGTTAGAAGCATAGCTCTGATTTAAAATTTCCTACTGTTTTTCTTACAGAAGGATGTGAGGAGGCAAGTTTGAACTGGAGACAGTTTGGCCTGGCTCAACAGAACTGGCTTTTGAAAACTACCTCTTGCTCATCTCTTTGAAGTGATGCTGCCTGCAACCATCAATCCCTGATTTCTTGTCTGTCATAGAACATGGTGTAGGCATTTCTGTTCTTGTATTCCCACTCTGATGTCTCATACTGAGGTGGGATTTACTCAGCACATATCTGTGAGCCTATTTCTGTGAGAACATCCAGGAAAATTAAGCCTGATTAGTTTTCTAAGTGGATTAGCTAAGCAATGTTGAATGCCTGTATAGATGCTTCAAGTCAGAATAGAAATGGTTTCAATGCTAGTCACTTGAATTTACTTTGGAAATAATGAAGGTAAATTTAATTAAAGCCACTTCAATTCTGAATTAGTTTTTAACATGGTATATATAAACCACTATGAAAGAACACCTTTAGTTAATTTGGATTCATTTTCCTCAGTGACTCCATGTTGGCAAGCCCTTTTTTACAAGATTCCATCAAGAAAAAGTCTCTTGATGGTTAAGTTTGTTAAATCATTCTCAGGTTTTAGCAACTCTTTTTTTTTTAACAGCTGTAAGGTCATGCTAAAATGTAACAACAGCATGTTATAATTTATATGTAATGGTTTGTGAGGTTAGGAGCTGATTATTTCTATTGGGCTTTTTTAAATCAATATCCTGCTGTAGTCAATGATCAAAGGCAAAACATACGATTTTGTTTCAAAAATTGTCTTTGTGTGTAAACTGTTTTGGACCTGTATTTTTCCTAGATTATTACAGTTCCATTAAGTAAATGCTAGTTCAGCAGCTATACATATATTTCATTAGATGCAATGGCCTTTTGCATTGTTTCCTGTCATGACAGAATTCAGGTTCAATGTGACCTTTTAAGATTTTAAGACTGGCAAAGAATCCAAGACAGGTCTATGATAATTGTATCTAGGTGGTAACTGTCTGAAAGGTATTTTCTAGTGATTTATGAAATAAGCTCCCTTATTGTTCAGGGGTACAATAGTGAGCTGACAAATAGGAATATGATAAAACAAAGTTGCTTGCAAAGTTAACAGACGTTACCTGCTTTTGACTGTTATTTTAGCATGGGTAGAAATTTTTTAAGTAGGTAGAATGGGAGAAAAAATAAAACCCATATAGGTTTGGACTTATTTTGAACAAATAAGCTCAAAGGGTGAAAATGCAATTTGAAGGAAAACACCACTGAAAAAGAAAATGTAAACACTTATCTGATTAATAAAAGTCAGAAAAAGAACTGGGGAGCTTGTGTGCCTCAGACTTATTTTATCAATAAGGTATAAGATCTGAAAGCAAGTTTTGAAATGACATGAAGAAAAAGTGGAAAAGTAATAATTGTAGAAATTCTGAAAATGTGAGAGTTTTAGATCTGACTTCTAGCCTCTCAAGCAAAAGAGTATCAGCCCAGACTTACTGCAGTTTGTTTCAAGTTATTCTAGGAGTCTGGTCTCGTATATATAGTGGGGGAAAAAACAGAAACGTTTGCATGTTTTATCTTCCACCACCGTGTATGTGCCCCAGTAATGGCTGAATATTTACAACAGAAGACTCACCAAGAAAAATATCTCATAATGGTTACTTTGCTGAACTGCAGAAATTGTTTGCAAAAAGAAGGAACTTCACAATTCAGTTACTGTATGCTAGAGAAGAGGAGGGAGAGAGATTTGTATCAAGGAGTTACCAACCTGACTTTTCCATCCGTTTCAATTTTGTCTTGGCATAAAGAGAAATAATGACCCTATTTCACTGGCCAGCAAAACAATTTCTATATGCAATATGTGTAAGCAGTATGAAATTTAAGTGGTTTGTGATTCACCTAGATGAAAGATGCTACAGAGATGTGAAATCATTGTGTTCATTACGAAAAAGGATCATTACATTGCAAACAGTATGAATCAAAAGAATGGCTCAAAAGACTGCCTGTTGGCATCTGATAGAAGTGCTTTGGATAGTCCCACAGTAAATATGACAAATACACCCACTATACTGTAGCAGAGATTTGTTCCTCTGTGCTTAACTTTTTCACTTGATTGTTACTTTCTCTCCATGATGATATGTGTGTCTATAAGGTGCTACTTTTATTTTTTGTTAACTTCTGCAGGTTTGAACATTTCTTTATACACGTTGATCTAAAACAGCAGGGAAATATATCTGTGCCCATCTAGTCCATCCTCTACCCTGGGGCAGCTTCTCATTATTTTTCAACAGATCTTCTCATAATTTAATCCAATCTATATAATATAATCTTGGAGACCAGTGAAGGAAGCCTCTAATCTGTAAACCCTGAATATCTAGAGACTTCTCAGGAGTGCTGAGGACCACCAGGTGCCTCCAGAATAATGTCACCTTGCTGTAAAAATGGGCACAATATCACCTTAGAACTAGAAACACTGAGTATGGCATATAACTTATGACAAAGATACTGAGGGGAAGTCAAACTTTTCAAATCCATTTAATCTATTTTTACCCCGGGTTGGTCAATTACTATTGTATCTAGTCTCAGTCAAAAGATGATCATCAACTATGAAAAATGCATTTCACTTACAGGTTAGATACCAAGTGTATGTGCTAATGTGCAGGCTACAAAGCTCAGTAAACTACCAAGTGCACTACAAAGTGCAAGAGAAATTTCACATTGAAACATGAGTTACCAAAGAAAGGAAAGGAATCTTACCTTTAGTTAAGGAAAACATGGATTTACTGTTAAATAGATGTGATGTTACCTAGTTTCAACACAGAGACATTTCATATTTTGCTGTTTTCATGCCTGAAAGTAGCAGCTTTGGTTGTCATCAGAAAATTATATGCTTTCTATGGAATAGATTATATAGCCCAAATTCAGTGTTTTCTTAGATCTTTATTTTACTTAAAGCAGCTTTGAAATATTGAATAGGTTAAAATATGTGAAACTAATATATTGCACATTCACCAAATCAGTTAAGAATTTGCTTTAAATCTAGCTTTTATAAATAAGGTTTATTTATGTTTTATACTAGGCACAACCACAAACACAGGCCCTGTCATCTAAGCATAACAACTGCCAAATATAAGTCCACTGAAGTCACAATGCAATATACCATATGAAATAATCAAGACAGAAAAAAAGAATCTGCACAGGTGACTTTTCTGAATGTTCTTGGCTTTCATGTACTCAGAAAAACTTGATCATCTGTGTACAACAGAAACACCTATCGATCAGCTGTAACAAAAAGCCCCAATGGATTTATTCTTATTTTTACAATGTCCAAAAACTTGCCAAAAAAGAGTGCTTTACAGAAAAAAACAGTGCTTTATAGAAAAAACAGAAAGGCATACTCCATGTTTGGAAGACTTACCTTCCTCTTTTGTTGTTGACTGGAGAGTTAGTTAATTTGGCTTATTGGAACTGTCTCATTTTTTTTGATGGTGCTTGTCAGAGGTTGCTGTTAAAAGAGTATCTTTAACAATTGGATAAAATTGGAAAAAAAGGGATAAAGAAAGGAATCAAAGTAGTAACAGATTTTTCAAGAATAGGTTAACAGCAGTGACCTTTTCTACAGGCTAAAATCAGAGGTTAGCCAAGGAAATTAAAAGGCAATGTTTTTCAAAATAACAAATTCTTTTTTGCAATAGGAAAAGGAATCTGAGAAGCTCAGTTTAGAGATTAGGAGTTTAATATTATTTCAGAGGGTGAGATATTTGGATGGGCAACAGGAATGTCATAGTAAATTTCTTAGTTAGATTGTAAAAGATATACTAATCGGTGCTTATATTCACCTGCAGATTACCAAAGAATTAGAATAAGAAGCATCTCTGCCCTGTGGATGTGACTTCATATCCTTTCCTCTGAAACACGTTTGTAAGTTTCCTACAAAGCAAATATCCTAATCAAGATCTAATTGAAGGCCAATTTTAGATATTAGCATACATATGTCAACAGGCATATCTGTCTTGGAAATCACTGTCAAAATAGAGTTATTAAACTAAATAAATCACTGTTTTGATCCAGCATAGCCTTATGCTTATAATCTTTTCACTGTTACTGATATGATGATCACATTCCCACAACATGAGACTGGATTTTACATTAGCTCACCTGCTGCACATCTAATGCTGAGAAGTGCAGTTTTATTGGAACTCTACACCACAACAGATTCATTTCTGTTTTAAGATACTGATATTAATTGTGCTGTTAATGGTATGTTAATGTAATGTCAAGGATCAGCTGTTACATAAAGGAGAATGACTAGCTGAAGCAACACCAATCCATAAATCCTTTAAAAAATGTTTTGTACTCAAAGAGTAGAAAAGCTTAAGTCCAGGTTATCCTGTTAGGAGAGAGAAAGATTTTACAGTTAGCACCAACAATTAAATCCAATCTCTGAATATGTACTGCACCTATCCACTGTTACTTTTACAGCCTGATCTTTACAAGTGAAACAGCTTTGCCTGTGTCTGCTATGAGGAGTTCTGAGGGAGGATGCAGGAAACATCTTTTCATATCTGTGCCATGGGTAAGAATGGTGTGTTTGCCTCCTTACTCCACTGAGCTGCATGTCTATTTATATGTACTACATGTGTTAGTCACTTACTAGAATTCATGGATGTCTTAATTTTCCTTATGCCATCCAAATCTTTCCCCTTGCTGCCCCTTGTCTCCAGAACCACCATAGTAATGCAGCTTGCTTCTTTTCACTTAAGGCTGTGTTTGAGCCTCTGTCCCCAGAGATGATGAAATGGTGATACTGTCATTGACTTTCAGGGGAACAGGGTTTCACCTGTGTGGTCTTACCAGAGAGATGAAAATACTGGTTCTCAGCATCATTCTATCACCCGTCTCCTGTGTTTGAAGTGGACTTCTAAAAATCCTCCTTGTTGACTTTTTCATTGAGGCAGTAGGGTTTAAAAGATAGGATAGAGAACTAAGTCCTTAGGCTGTGCTCCGATTCTCAGGATTTGACCGCTAGGGCTCAATTACAAGAGGTTCCTGTTACAGCACCTAATTTTTAGGCACCCTGGTATTTAATACCAGGGTGCCTGAGATGTGCTGTCTGTAAAATGTATGGAGAGAATGCTGTGAACTGAGAATACTGTAGAATATAAGAGGAGAGTGGCCCACCAAAGCTGGAAAGCAACTGCCTAAAGCAGTGAATATGAAATGCTGACCCCTACTAGGGCTTATGTACCTTACTGAAGGTTTACTGCGTGACATCTATGTACCATGAGGCTCCACGGTCCTATTTACAGTATTTATGTAAGCACTTCTCTTAGACCGTGACTCAACAGAAGGCTCTCAACTCCAGTATTCCTGCTGGTAGATCTCACCACTAGGCTATGATGTCACTCTTGTACCTTCTCGTTTTTCTAGTCCAATGAATAGTGAGGTAGATAAGATGGAAACCTGCAATAATAGAGACAGAGCAGCCCAACAACAGAGTTAGGTAATGGCTGTGACATTTATTCTGCAGGTAGGTTCAAGGCCTCTCTCTAGTCTTTGGGGAAGAATAACTGCTGACCTGCAAAGGGGACAGAAGCAATAGTAACCTCTCTTCCTTAAACAATGTACTGTGCAGGAGCTCACCCTGTAGTTCTAGGAATTAGTGTCTGTAGAGAAATACCAGCATGCTTAGCAGTGTTAAGACTCATGCAAATATTTGGGCTTTAAATAAATAAATGAAAACACAGCTTTTAATAAGTCCTATTTAATAAGGGCCTATTGGCTTCAGGTAGCTCTAGGATGAAGTACTACATTTTGATGATATAAAATTTCAGTTTGTATGCCAAAAGAATGGTTATGCTGTCTAACCCAAAGAACACAAACAATTTGGGAAATTCATTTGGTTCCTCTGAACTAGGACAAATGTAATCTGCGGAGAAAGTCAATATAATGAAGTGGTGTTTGCAGAAAAGTAGAAAGAGTCAGAAATTGTTTTAGGGCATTGAAATGATAGAAATTACAATTCTGGTTATACTGTCTGCTTATAATGAGATTGTTTTGTGAAAATACCTACTAGGGGAATTAGCTTTATGAGTGGGCAGTGACTAATATTAATACAGTCCCTGCTTTGGAAAGGAAATCTCTAAGAAGACATAAGCCACACACTCCCTACCCCACTCCCCCAAAAAATCAGTAGCAGAAGTTAAGATAATGGAAGTATTTAAGATTTACTTTTCTCAATTTACAGAAATTTGTTTCAATCCCATTTCACTTGTTCTCATGAAGCAATTTGCCTGTTGGCTGATGTCATGTTGGGTCCCAGCATAACATCACTGCCTGTCCCCACTGTACTGCCGCTTGCTGCTGGTGTGGCACCCGCTGGGGAAACTGCTGTGGGGCATGCAATAGCAGAACACATTTCTGCTGATGTGTTCATCTGACAGCTCAGTGCTTTATTTAAAAACAAAACAAAACAAACAAACCACGTCCCTACAGGTAAGGCAATACCATTCGTAACTACTAGACTTATATGCATGGATGGAGATGAGGAAACAGTGCTCAGAGCTGCCAGGCAGGTGGAAGCACAGATTTCTACTCTAAAGCAGCGAGCAGCAGTCACTCTGTAGTTAAAGTGGAATTAAATTTGATTTTGTCTATAACAGCTGACTTTGTAAATGTTAAATGACATTGAGACTCAATCAACTTAGTTATACGCTTTTAAAAAAATCCTCAACATATTGCAGAGTCCACAGAAATACCTGCTGTTACTGAAATTTTGCCCCTTGTTTCCTTAAACTCTTCTATTGTCAACATCTTTTCAGCTTGCACCTGCTGGTGTAGGACTTGATGCCTTTGAAATTTTATATCTGTTGTACTGGGAGTAGTAAACTGGTTTGACTTATGGTCTTGGGAGGTGAAAAGAGAAAATAATTTTGACTGTAGATCTGGAACAAAGAAATTTTAAGGGGAAAGCTTGTCCCAGAAAAATTGAAACAGAGGCGTGTCAGGGTATGATTTGAGGGAACAGGCTGATAAAGAGACTCTACACTTTAGTTCTTTAAGTACCTAGATCAGTCTTAGCTTACAAAACCCACTAAATTAGGTAAATTAAATACATATAGACCCTTTGTTGTGTTAAATCTATTTTCTTTTCTATGTTTAGTTCCTCTTGTGAAGATTAAATGCTTCATTTTGAGGAAATTGTTCTGAGTCTTTGTGGAGCTACAGGTCATATATCCCGACTTGAAGGTTTTCTGGATGAGCTAAATACTGTTTGGTCTCTTGATTTATTACGTTGTATAAGCAGGGCTGTAATAACCCAATGGCTGAGTTCTGTTTTAGCCTCTTTTAAACCAGTTTATGCTGTGGCTTTATGAAGTCTAGTGGTACAAGGGAGGGGGCAGTGCAGGGTTTCTTCTGGTAATAATAATTCCCGCTTCTGTCTTCAACTCTTCTTTGAGAGTGGAACAATCGTGGACCTCCTCCTCCCTCCCCTGCCATCCTTTCTCCTTCAGACCGGAAACATGGCTCCCATGAAGGCTTCATTTAGAGAAACACAAGAGAGAGGACAAAGGTGGAGCTAAATCAGTAACTAAATTCAGATTTCTTTGTTATATGTGGTTCTGATTTAAATATAGAAAATTAAACAATGGATAAATAGCTTACCTGGCATTCATTACTGATGAAATTGCCTTTGGATATACAAGCACTCATACCTCTCTGTATATGTGTATACATAAATAGAAATACACATTTACATATGAAAAAACATCAGGAACATAAATTTGGCTAAAGAGCTCTTTCTGTTGTCAGATCAGACTCTCTTTTATCTTTTTGTTTTAACTTTAGCAGTAGGGGAAAAACACAGAAGAAGGTGGGGAAAAAAAAAAAGCAACTTGATGGATGCCAGTTTGTAAGACTCAATTTCAAAACTACTGTAAACTGTTAGCTTACCAAGGGTTTTAAAAATGTGACATGTTTGGGTAATAGGACCTATTACCTACTGCCATATCTTATTATTGTAGAGGTGTTTTTGAAATATGAGTTATTTACTAGTCCAAACATACTACTTTGAATAAATAATTAAGTTCATTAAAGAAGAAAGTGAAATACAGCTTAATGTAGAAAACATAAGGGAAATTATATTTAATTCATAACTGGAATCTTTATAGACTCTGTCATGCCACTATAGCTACCATTACAGTTTTGTGCAATATGTATAACACTGGGTATAAAAATTAGTATTGGCATGTGACAAATGAAAGGGAAACTATGTTATTAGTTACACTGTGATAAATCTACTGTAAACATATAGTACTCTCTAGGCATAACAGTAAGACTAGTTTGAACATTTTTATTGGAAATAGATATCTGAAAATACATTTAAAAACATTAAAATGTTTCTTCTGTGTCATGATTATACATGTCTAAGTGCAATATTTCAAGGTTTTTAATTCTTTGCTCCCTATCATTTCATGTGAAGTTCATTGCCAAATTCAGTTTTGGTCAAATAGGAAACACATTAATGTATTCCCAGGTAGAGCACTGTTGTATGCAAAGATGGAATGGGCTTAGAAACTTAAGCCATGCACTGGAGCAAACTAAAATGACAACTAGGAAAATACACTAAAATAAATCATACGGTAGTTTTCTGGCATTACTAGGGTAGGATTCATGTTCCATACAGGAATTAAGCAGCTAACATCACATTCCTTAAGTTGTACCAGTCCCTCCACCCTCAGCTGTGGCACCTACCTCGCATCTCAAAGCATAGTCGGCTGTCTTTGCATACTAGAAGTTCCCTTCCTGTCCAAAGTGCCTGTCTTACATGCACACAGGAGTCTCACCTTCTCTTCTCCCCCTGCCTCCGTTAACTTTGTCGTCCAGGTCCTGTGGTCATTCATGTCCCCATGCCAATCACCTAATGTCAGCCTGTGCTTGCTCCGATGCTTTCAGTGGGATTGGACCATAAAGTGCCTGTGCAGACTACTCGGGAACCAAGTGCATCAAGCAAAGCTGAGGATCACAGGTGAGTTTGTGCTAGTCTGAGTCTTTGTGTTAGTGGAGAATGGGCATAGAAGCAGGCAGGTTAGAAATGAGAATTTAGATGACATTAGCATACTCATCAGGAGAGATTAAACAGTGATAGAATTTGGTGGAAACATTAACGTAAAGGTATGGAGCAGGCAAGTGACAATGTTGCATCCAAGTTTACTCTTTAGTGCTGCAGTCTCCACTACCGTGGTGTGTATAAAGGTTGAAGCAGAAAGCACAAACACATATACATTCCTTCTTAAAATTTTGACTGACTTAACTTTGTTTATAAAGTAAAAGTTGTTACTTTTATATATGATTTCTGAGTCTAGTGTGGCAAAATGTGATGAGTGGCAAATAAAAAAATCAGTTCTCTTTTTCCTCTCAAAGGTGAGTTAAGGACTGTGGCATGTATACAGTAGTGCTGATCAGCACGGTGGGCTCGACTGAGGGAAACATTTCCTATCTCTTTTTCTTTTGTCCTTATTTTCAGAGGGGCTATGGATGTTGTTTTGATCTCCTTTGTACTTTTATCATGTACAGGCTGTTTCCCACTCTTTGGATATTTGTTCTTTAGTCTCTTTGTTGTGCCCTAAACCCAGTTCTGCTCAGCTCTCAATGTTACACTCCTGTTGTGACAAGTAAGTGACCATTTATGTTTCTGCTTAAAGCCTCAGGGGCCTGGCTGTCTTCCTGTGCTGCCAATCTTGGGGAGCCTCTGCTACAACATGCTGGACAGATGGACAAGGACCAGATGAGAATCTGAATTCAGCCAGGCCGAGAGGTGTGAAGAAGCAGAAGGTGAATGAAGAGAGGAAAAATGTGGTAATGGTGGAAGCAGGCTGGAGAAACGTTCAGGCAAGAACCCACCAGGTTTGGTCCAACTCCTGTTATGGCATGCCAAGGTCTGAACAGGTGGTAAGGGCAAAGGAGGCTGAAAAGGCATATGCTGTGTCTTCTCATACTCAGCTTCCCTGAAATTACAGCTCAGAGCTGTGCTGTTCTCTGCTGCTTCAACACTGGTATTATGCATTTCTGTGTGATCTTACTTGGATCTGGCTGATTCAGAGTGAGGTTACTAATCCTATCACCCTCCCGTCATAAGCAGTTCATGAGCCCATCTCCTGCTAACAGGCGCTTGCTCTGTGTGCTCCCTGAGGTCAGTCCATGCCTGGTTCCATTTTGCTGACATCTGTACCAGATTCTTCTCATCTGTATGTGATGCTCAGATTGACACGCTCCTCATTTGGCCTCAGTGAAAGATTCAAGTAATGCGTCAGTGCTGCAAAGTACAGAGAGAGAGGTCTTATTGTCATCTGAAAAGTTCGTGGGTAGAGTGTGGGGAAGGAGGGAGCTGGCAGCTGACAGAGTAGGTAAAGAAGAGCCCTCTATTGCTGATCTTGTATTACAGTATCTCTGATGTGGAGTAAGTTCAGCCTCTGGTGGTCTGTGTTCAACTTACAGCCATTTTTTCTTCCATTGTACTCGATAGCTGGGACAGAAAGAAAGTGTGGCTGCAGTAATGTAGACCTCAGAAGGATCCTCAGTCTTTTATTCTCTGTGCTGTTCTTTGGTGCTTCCCGGGGGGGGTGAAAGCTATGTGATCTTTTCACATGCTGTGTTTCTTGTCTCCCAGCTGGTGGAGGAATACCTGTCTTTTGAGGGTTGGGGAAAACTCAGGCAGTCCTGTCCATAAGTGTCCATGGAAGACCAGGCAGTGCCCCTTGGTATGAGCACGCAAAGAGAAACTCATCTGCTGTGGCAGTTCCCTTCCCGGCTGAAAGGAGCTTCAGCCCTCTGCACAGACTGGTGAGGAACCCCTCTGAAATGTGATGTTCTTGGAGCAGGCTGCTCGAAAAAAGCATTTTGCTGTGCAGCGTCATCTGTATCTTCAAGAGTAAGAATGAAACGACTTGTCTTCCTCTCAGATGAGAACACAGGCTTTGGAGAGAGATGGAGCCTGGACTGGCAACAGGGAACAGGTCTTTTTGTTGAGTCTAAGCTCTTCTTTTTTTTGTGCAAAATGAGCAGAGCAAGGGCCATGTGTGGGAAAACCATCTGTGCCCTAAATAGAAACGCTGCTGTTCGCATTCGCTGGAGATAAGGCTGCACAAAGCACGGGCAAGAGAGCCCGTGCTTCTTCCCCTGCTTCTTCCTCACACGCTGTGCAAAAGCAGAACCCAGTAGCAACGCTCGGCCATGCAAGGTGGTGGCTGCCCTAGACATGAGGGTAGTGCCTTGGTTCACTTGTGTATATCCTTCTTCGTCTTGCACTCTGTCAGTGGCTCACAATATCCATGCTGTTTCAGTCTAGCTGTCTTGAAATTTTCTGGCCTATACTGATTTCTTGCTATGTTAGGGATCTTCCTCAGCTTGCTGGCTGTTGAACAAATATCTAGTCATATATTTAATTTGTTAGTACTATTTGTCTGAAATTTAAGAAATTAACCCAGTAATTTATCTTTTTAACACTGACAAGCATGTGTTGTGATCTCCTGACTTTCTGATAGTTCTGCAGATTGAGAGATATTAGAAACAGACCAACTAGAAATAGTATTATTTAAGCCCTAGAGAGAAAATTGCACACATCAATTTCAGAAGCAAAAATCTGTTATCTAAATGCTGACTCTAAAACTACTTTAATGGGGATTCTGTGGAAATTATGGGATTGAAAAGGACTGCAGTAGGATAAAAAGTATATTTAAGTTGTTAATATTGCTCTAATATACATGGCCTGAGGAAGAAAAAAAAAAAGGAATCTGTATGAATCTGTCACCACACACAACCAGATAATTCTCCTAAGACCACGCTATCAGTTCGGTTTTTTCCCTTTTGTTAGGGGAATTTTTTTCCCTGTAAGGGTCACAATATCAGTTTTATACCCATGTACTCCAGTGTGTTCTTTACAACTAAACAGAGGAGTCAGACTCAAAGAAGTCATTGTCACAAAACAAAATTTCTCAGTTACTTAAATAATAGTTTTCCAAGCATGAATGCCAAGTCATTTGCTTATTGCAACCCAGAAATACAATACAAATATCAGCTTTTCTCAGATAGGAAGAAATGGCACATGTTCAATAACTGGAAGTGGCTATATGTTGTAAAGTTCAGAACTGAGAAAAATAAAGGAATAGAAGGAGAACAGTTGTATATATCATACCGTACTCATCTGGTTAGGAATGCAGATGAAGTGATCACTGAGATTTGTTCAAAATCAAATGTTAATTAACCATGGACTGTGAAAACAGAAGGGTTTTTTTTTTCCCCTTAGTTTCTTTCGTAGGCTGGCACCTGTGTCTATGAAAAAATATTTTTTTTTTCTCAGGGTCTGAAGTCTCTCCTCAATATTTACAGAGGTCAGAAAGTCTGTTTTTTCTGTATCGAGTAATCCTCACACTTTAAATGTTTTCCTTCTACCACTGACTTTTCTCACTCTGGCGTCTTCAACTAAATCTAGCTTCTTTTTCAATTGTTATTGATATTTTATTTCTTTAGGAAGGAACTAGCTGGCATTAAGTCATTAATTAAATGACAGGACACTAAAGGACTGATTTTCCCCCTGTATGTAAATACATTGTTTTTATGCATGTACTCTGGCTATTCAGAGGTCCATGAAATATCAAGACCTTGGTTCCTATTTAATAAAAATCTTTTGATGATTAACACAAATAAGTACCTTGTTTCCCATACACACCCATTCATGACATTCATGTTCATGTTCAGACTGTTAAAATGCTGTCTTAGTTCAGTTAACCATAAAAGAACCAGCAGTTATTCCACAGGCATCCAGAAAACCTAAATTTTGCTAACTGTCTGATTGCACATATTCACTGGTTCCAAGCATGGACCACTTGCAAGCAAGGGAGGGCTTTGGCATTGATTTCAATAGGAAAAGATTTATAGCCTTTGCTGGAAAGCAGTAAACTGCTTGATGGTAATTAACTACCATAGAGACATGTTTAGATATAGAGACAAAAAAATTGTCTCCTACCTTCTCATTAATTGCTCAGAATATCTGACCCGTGGGACTTTTGTTAAGAACATATGTATTTAAGGAAAAGTATTTATCTCCTTTTTAGAAATGTTAAAGGTTTAAATAGCAGTGCTATGTATATGCTGTTTTATTTAAAGCACAAAGCACCAGATCACAAATCTTTTTTTAATTACATATATATAACTCCTAAAGGCTTTGTAGGTGTTACAGTGAATTTAATGAAGGCAGAATTGCCTGTTTTGCCACGGCAATTAGAGGCCCAATCTTTCACCACTGGACTTCTGGCACCATTTCTTTTTCAGTGTTCTATTTTTTACCAGGGACATTGGACTGTGTTGAAAGAACAAATTGTTTTCTTTTTCTGGTGCCTTTATCACAGCCACAAAATGCATAGATGGAGGAAAGACATCATTGTATTAACTTACCTCAGATGTTACAACAGAAAAAAAAAAAAATTATTTATTTAACTTCAAATGTTGAAACTTTGAAAAGAAAAAAAGCTAAGTTTCTGCAAAGTAGAGTAATATGGAAAGACACATAGATAAATACAGAGATGTATGGGTGTATGTATAGATTATCTCCCTTGCATCATCTTTTGGATGTTTTCCTGCTGTCACCTTTTCTGATCACAAAAATTGGTTTACTCACTTTAACACTGTCAGGCTTTAACCTTGCAGAGAGACTGGAGAGCAACCCAGGACCAGGCCCTGTCTGAGCCAAACCAGAGGTGCAGACCCAGTGAAACGTCCGCCAGCTGACACTCCAGCCCCACTTGTGCCACTGCAATACATTAACTTTTTGTCTGATGGGGAGGTTTTCAGTATGTGTTGCTCTTGGATATGGAGATCCAGCGTCGCTGCAGCTGTTTTGGTTTTGATCTCTCATCCATGTGTTGGGACGCTAAAGATCTTGTGCTTTCAGTCTCCTTTATTGCTTTCTTTGCTTCTTTTTTTTCCTTGTTTGTTCATCTTTAGTCCCCCTGTAATCCTGTGAAGCCTAATCCACAACATAAATATTTTGTAGCTCTCTCTCATTGGGTCTATATTTCTCACAAAATATTTTGAAGGGATAAGTGCTTTTTCTTTAGAATGAGTGTCTGATTTTTTTTTCCCCCAATGGTAAGTCATTGGAGTTGACTGTGGGAGAACTGCTCCATTTTGTGATACCTTCTGAAGTTTAAAAATCTCTTTTTGTTCTGCCTTGAAGTGAAATCATAATCTCCAGAATGTTTTGCAGAAAAAATTGTGCTGGAGTATCTTTTTTTCTGACAAATAAATCAGGTTTTCACTCAGTCTTATATTCATAGAGAAATTTATAAAACTTCAGCTAGAAAATATTTATATTTATGTTGAAATGCATATACCTTCTGGCCTTTAAGAAACAGCATGTTTTAATGGAAAAGATTCTGTACAAAATTTTGGCCAGCTCTAAGCAGTGTCTCATGAACAATACCATATAGGGTGTACTGCTTCAGAAAACGAGTATCTTAATTTCTCTATGGAAGCAGCAGCTCTGCATGACTCTCTGGGAATAGATTTTAAAAGGAATAAAGAAATCCCAACATTAAAAATCTTCAGTTACAACTGTTAAATGAAAGAGAAACTCTTCTTTAAATGAAAGAGGAAAATGGTTAAACCAGAATACTTTAAAAGGAATTTTACCCCTAGAAAGAAGCCATTAAATGCTGGAAGAATAAAGTTCTTTCAAGTCCCATAAAGGAGGAGGCTTTGGATCAGAGAAAAAGGTTTAAAAGTTTCCTTCAGAAATGAAGATATCTGTAAATGTTCTTTAATGACCAACAGTGGTGAGGAAGTTAATTTCAAATGTCATCTGAAAGACAAAACAATGTACCAGCTGACCACATTGACTTCATATTGAATGAAGAAAGTACAGTACAGTGGAATACAATAATGGCATTTTTCTAAGATGTTAGCCACAGTCCTGTGGAGGAATACAGTTATTAATCAACAGCCATTCCTTGCAAGAAATAGCCTTACAATAAGAAGTAGGCAACCTTAGTTGTACACCACTTACTGTGTTCATGTATTATTTTGGAGTATATAATTTATCAAGATTTTAGCTGTTTGATCTGAAACTTTCCAGCTAAGTGACTGTCCAAGGCAGGCTATGAAAATATTTTTTAAATATTCAGCTACTTCAGAGAAGAATGATATAGAGAAATGCCTTTCCATTCAAAAAGAAATCCCTGAGATACAGTGATTTGGAGAAGTGTTGTGAAATTTGTCAGAAAATGGCCTTGCAAAACCAATCCAGACCACAAAGCCCTGAGTTGGAGTTTATGCCTACAAGACAATTGTTGGACCTTTGCAGCTGAAATCTTCAAAGATAGCAAAAATAATGATAGATGGGATTACCCCTGGAAAATTCATGGTGAATACTTCTGTATAAGGAAAAGGGCTCGAGTACAATGTATGGAGAGTGGCACATTAAACCACCAGGACTAAACAAAAAACATAATAGCTGCTCACTGTGTGAGTATCATCCATGGAGTGCACTAAGGAATGCAAAGAAGCCTCAGGGGAAAAAGTAGTATGATAGTGTAAATAAGGACCACAAGAGTACCTAAACAGAAAAGGCGCAGACCTGCACAGTGCAGTCATCCTTAAAACTGACTTTTTTGAGTATGTTTTTTTTCCAGTTTTAATACTCTTGTTCAATGTCCTTTTTCCATGACCCTTTACTCTTGCCAGTATTGTCAGTAAGCTCAGCTTGATTAATAGTTACATAGGTTGGCCTTTCCTTCGGTGGAGATAGGGGGATTCTTCTTCCCAGCAAGAGAAATCCATGCTGTGAGCTATCTTTTCACATGCAGTTTTTGTCCCTTTACCCTTTCTTCCAAAGTGCAATATCAACGCTTTTGTTACCTGCCAAAAGGTGAACTCACTGTGTCATTGTGGGATATAAAGGAGAGAGGAGATGCTATCCAGCTGCAATCAGCATGTATTTGCAATTAGTAAAATTCTATTACAGAGGAAGTTGTCAGCCTTAATTTAACTTTTTATGTTTCCCCTTTAACAAATATGAATTAAAAGGAAAGCCTAGACTTGCTTGTACTAAAGACTAATCAGCTTCTTAAGTAAATGATGTAGACAGGAGGTCCTCTTTGCTGTTCATCAGAGTTGAAGGGGAAGTTTTGAGATCTGTGGCTACTTTGTGGCATGTGCAGAGGGCAAAGACAGCAGAATCTCAAAATGCTCTATGAAAGGTTCAGTTTGGTAGGACAGCAACCACAGAGGTATTGTCAAAACATATTCGTTCAAAATGGACTGGAAATTAAATATAATCTTTGAAATTTGTCTACTTTCACCTGAGCTTGGCTTAAGAAAAAGTTTTCATGGAGCCCTTCAGCTTCTTATGCCCATACCTAATTGGTTCAAAACAACACCAAAGCATAAAAAACCCAGGAATTTTATTGCGTAGTGAGTACGGCCCCATGGCTTGCAAGACTTGGGTCAAGTTCTTGGTGAGAAAAAAGGAAATGAACATATGGGAAATGCTCCAAGTTTTAGTTTACTTAGTTCATGTAAAAATGCATACATGTAAAACAAAGGCAGGGAAACAATGCTTCATAGCACGGAAAGCCATCTTGACAAGGGATGGGTAGACAAAGTCATTACCCTACTAGAATTATAAACAGCTGAAAACATGCAGCCTTTAATCCTGCACTTGAAGCTGGCTGGAGGAATTATCTGTGTTTCATGGGGGAAAAAAAAAGAGACTATTTCTTTTCATATTTTGACTACCATGGCTTCAATTAGATGAAATGGAAAGCCATAGCTATTGGTATTTACTTTAACATTTACTTTACCAACACACAGAGGCACTATAATCCTGATTCAGGTAAAACACTGGGGAATATGATTAAAACCAATTGTGTTCTGAAAAATATTTCAGCGATTATTAACTGTAAGTAGCTTGTAAAGTCCTGCTGAAGTCGCTGGAATTTGAGCATGTGCTTACAGTTAAAGACACCGACATCTGCATGAGGACTTTCCTAAGGAAAGGCCTACCTTATGTGTGCTACAATGATGCCTTTTTCTCTTGTCCTCATCATGTCTATCCTTATGGTACAACACTATTTTTTCACTTATTTTTCACAATTTTTCAGGATCGATGAAAACATTTTACAAGGACAAATTTGGATAACAGCTGGAGGCAGATTGTTTTGGGATCTGAGACTCAAATTGGCTGAGGTACTAGATAACAAATGGATGTAATCTATGAGATACTAAAGGCTTGCGTTATTAAAATCCCCCACATTGGCACTGATTTGATAAACACCTTTGTTGGGATACATCACACAGCATATTAAAAAAGCTGTTAATGAAAAATGAATATTGCAGTGTCTTTCTGGCAGGCTGAATCAGTATGCTCTTTTTAATAATTCAGTTTATTACTCAAAGTATCAGTTTCCCCCTAGAACAGAAAATAAGAAGATGACATAATAACCAAACCTCACCATTTTCCTTTCCTAGCCACACACTTCTTTTTACTGCTGCCTACCCTCGCCCAGTATTTCTGAAGCCATGTTAATCTATAATGATTCAAAAAAGTCTTGTTTTTTGAGATGAAGGTCTATTGTTTCCTGAAGAACAGCAGGGCTGAAAGATTGACCTTCATTTTTTAGACCTTATATATTTTATTTTCTCTGTGGAAGATCAGAACCGATAAATTTATGAAGCTTCCTGTGTCTCCAGCATTTAGGGGAAAATGAACATCTGATTTGACTTGCAGCCCATTTCCCTTTTTAAGTGGTCAGATAAAGCGTGAATAGCATTGATAGTGTATCGCCCCCTGATTCTGGCAGATTATCACATAGTGAATAATTCTATTTTCCTGGCCATTTATTTTTTTCTGGCTATCTCTGTCCAGGCTGCCTATTGCAGTACGAGGTTTCCTGTATATTTGTTTATTTTGCTTTGCTATTTGTGATCTTGATATCTTCCCAGGAGAAGAAGCTCTCTGGAAACGAGAGAAAGGTAAAAGAATGGTACTGTGGGATATCCCATTTGTTGGTTTGCATCTTATTTTTCCTAACTGAGCAGCTATCACATTAGATTTATATTTAGCTTGCTTTCCTAAGGAAGGGGTTTGCTGGCTTTTGCTCCCAAAACTTGGGGGACCTGAGAAGAAACTGGAGATGCTGCTGGATGTGATATGGGGCAGGAGAGATGACTGAGTTACTGTACAGAATCATAAAATCGTTAAGGTTGGAAAAGACACTTAAGATCATCAAGTCCAACCGTTAACCTAGCACTGCGAAGTCCACCACTAAACCGTGTCCTCGAGCACCACGTCTACCCGTCTTTTAAATACCTCCAGGGACGGAGACTCAACCACTTCCCTGGGCAGCCTGTTCCAGTGCCTGACTACTGTTTCAGTGAAGAAATTTTTCCTAATATCCAATCTAAACCTCCCCTGGTGCAACTTGAGACTGTTTCCTCTTGTCCTATCGCTTGTTACTAGGGAGAAGAGACCGACCCTCACCTCACTACAACCTCTTTTCAGGTAGTTGTAGAGAACGATAAGGTCTCTCCTGATCCTCCTTTTCTCCAGGCTAAACAACCCTGGCTCCCTCAGCCACTCCTCATAAGACTTGTTCTCTAGACCCTTCACCAGCTTCGTTGCCCTTCCTTGGACCCACTCCAGCACGTCGATGTCCTTCTTGTAGTGAGGGGCCCAAAACTGAACACAGTACTCAAGGTGCGGCCTCACCAGAGCCAAGCACAGGGGAACTATCACCTCCCTGGTCCTGCTGGCCACACTAGTCCTGATACAAGCCAGGATGCCATTGTCCCTCTTTGCCACCTGGGCACACTGCTGGCTCATGTTCAGCCAGCTGTCAACCAACACCCCCAGATCCTTTTCTGTCAGGCAGTTCTCCAGCCACTCTTAGGACAGAGGCCTATGCAGTATGGGGAGAAGCTGCATTATTGTGGTAGCAGGACAATTTAGGTGGCATAAGACTAAACTTCTAGGAAACAGAGCATATTAGCTGGCATGAGAAGTCTCTTTTCCTCCCTCCTTCCTGCTGCTCCAGCTTTAGTTCTGAAATGATACTGCAAGTTTCAATATATCCAGACATGGAAATTACGGTGAATTGAGTTGTCCCTATTATTTATGCTTAAGATATTGAAACTGTTTTCTTAGTGAGTTCATGTATTATACTTCAAGACTTCTCAGACTGTATAAGAAAATTACAGAGCATGAGCCTGAGATTTTCTGCTTACTCACTAAATCTGAAAGTGTGTTTACATTAGTTCTCTAATGCTAGCTAGCCAATGTATCTAAAACTGAGCTGGTCATGAGGTGTTGAACTCCCTTTGCATTCAGTATGAGCTTCCTGCTAATCGTTCTAAAGACTGAGCCATGTATTTCAGATGTCAAGCTGTAGGCATTCAGCTCCAAAACCTGTGGCCTCAGTGTCTTAGCTTTTAAAACTAAAACATGATAGAACTGTTTTTCCCAGCTGATACAAAGCACAAAGTGTCCTTAATACATATTCAGGTGCATGCAGAGGAAAGCTGCTGAAGAAATAACAAGTATTGTTGTTTGTTTGTACCAAAGAACAGAAATAAGAGTTTTGCAGAATTTTTTTCTTTAACGTAGGAGAACAATATTGGAAATCAGATACATTAGCAGCATGTTCTTGGTCTTTCAGCTGGAAGGAGTACCTCACTACAAAATAAAATAATATGTTTTTATTTTAAAATTTTCTCATTAAAACAACTTGTAGGATTCATTACTGATGTGAAGTGACCTTAAGGAGTACCAGCAAAGAATTGTTCAGGATGTTTTCCATTTTTAAGTACTATAGGATTGTTAAAGTTTTGTTAGGTTCCTGTTTCCTCTCCTTTCCTCTGGAGAGCTTGAATCGGGCAAAACTGAAGAGATGTTGTTTCTTTCCTTTGTCACTTTCATTGTCTGGTTTAGCAAATCTCTAAATCAAAGGACATTTTCAGTATCATGTTACTAGACAAACATCTGCTGGGTGGGACTACCTTCAATAACTGTGAAGTGCGAGTCGCTGTTTATGCACATTGAGTGTGGACTTTCTCAGCCAGTGTGATAGGCTGGACCACTGAGCCTCACTGTGCTCGTGACAAAGGGTCTCTCTGCCTGTCAGAAGCAAGTGGAGTGCTTCGGATTTGCAGCTTGTGCTCAGGGTGACAACGGGGCGTTCCAGATCCAATACGTCTGCTGTTCTGCAGGTCAACCCAGGGAATATAGCTGCCTTTCTTGAATGGAGCATTATGGGTTGAAACTCTAGAGACCACCAACCACAACAGAAACAGCTGCTGCCGTTAATTTTTTATGGATATTTGTTGCAGATACTCACATTTTACTCAGGTGACTGAGCTCATTTTCTGAAGGAGAGCAGCGTGGCCACTGAGTGCTTCAGGCTGTCAGCATTTAAGGAGTTACATCAATACTACTGGGTTTCTATATGATTTACTAGTTGTCTCTTCTTTGCTTTGGGGTAAATGGGAAGAACGGGCATGCGGTGTCATAACAATTTTACCGGATGATGGATGCACTTTCAACAGATTGGAACAGAAGTGCTAGGGAGTGCCTCCAGATACGGCTGTCTGCTTAAAAATTACATCTGGCATAAAAACCCTTAATAGTCCATTGCTCCTGACCTATTCAAGCCCATGATCATTGTCCATTTTATTATATATCTCTCTCTCTAACACAAAGACACTCTTATTCTTCCAAGTGGAAATAACATCTTGTTTACATAGTTCAGATGTCAGAAAAGCCAGCCTACTCTTCCACAGTTTAGCAGTTTAAAGAAAGAGGAGTTGTATAAAAAGGTGTCAGGATGTAATTTGACTCCACCAAATGTGTAAGAAATGTTGATGATCAGTGGCAATTTGTTTCTTAGTTTCTAGAAACAAAGTTTTGTAAACAATAAAGCATGAAAGAGATAAAAAGCTCAAACTTTGCCCTAATGAATAAGGGCAAAAAATACAGAACTTAGGAGACACTGGCTTCTGCCTGGTTATTGAGGATGACACCTGCCACAGGAACTCAGAAACGCAAGAGAATTTCAGGCCTATTTCATCTAACAACTTGAAGCCCTATGTCTAATTTGCATAGAAATTACAGAATGCTAGGGACTATAATTACCATTGCATTTTTCTTTAATGCAGATGTGCCTGACAAAGGCAAATAGGGATCGTTTAGTAGGCTGTTACAAATCTCAGTGAAGAGTTTCTCAGCCTTATCTGTGACCTTGGGCAGGGAAGAGAGGTGATTTTTTCAGGGCTGTCACCCTACGTTTCTTGGAGGCCATAAATACCCTGTATTTTCACATGCCTCAAGGTATGTCAGTGAAAGTGTGTAACCTTTGGATCAAAAAAGAATGCAAAAAGGTATGAAGCCTGAATAGCATTTTTCTTCGCAACCACGAACTCAAGAGCAAAGTCTGGTTTTAAGTACCCTACGTTTACTGTTGGCTGTTTTAAGTTAGTTTATTAACAGCAATATACCAGTGTTTTTAAGGGGGTGATGGTAGCAACATCACCTTTTGATGGGTGAAACTGAAGATGTTAAGGTAGGCATGAAGCTTTATTAATTGGTGTATGTGAAGTACATGCATTTTCTTCCCTTTTCTCTTTACATATATGTAGTATTATGCATATATATTGAGGGAGGGAAAAAATCTGTATCAGAGAAGCATTTTTTTTAAGGATAGTTCTCTGAAGCTGTCCAGGATTTGAAATCTAAAAAGTGTCTTGGAAAACTTTGAATTCAGGCACAGGAGGTGAGAGGCTAAAAGAGGTATAATGCATGTAATTTAACCATGTCTGTGAAACGTATCCTCAGGATACATTTGAAAGTTGTGAATACATATGTAACAAATACACCATCTTACAAAGCACCATCTTTTTCACACAGTGCATAATATGAATCTAGAATATGTTTCCACTGGAAGTCATCGAAATAATACTTGTACTGGATTTAGGAAAATGGCAGACTTTTATCTCTATATAATATTTAGCAATATTATTCAGAATAAAATAGGGGAAATCAAACCTCACACTTCAGGGCATAAGCTGAGAAGTCATGAAAGGTCTCACTCTGGCAATCTACAATGCTGGCTAGATGAACGGTATGGACAGCAGGTGTTATCTTCCTCCCCAGTATGAAGTAGTCCTTTGCTGGAGACAGCTAGCATATCTACTGGTCTGATTGCCACACAAGACCCTATGGTGCAGTTGTATATGCCTTCCTATAGTGCCTCTGACTTTCACTTCTGTGCTGTACTTTTTGATTGTGAATTATTTGCCTTTGAAGCCATACTTTGTTTATTGATCATCATGTTTTAGCATTGCTGTGCTGTAAATGATATTGATCTCTTGAGGTTTCTGAAGTCTGTGGAATGATGTTACACCAAGTCTAACTTTTGTGTAATTTGTGTTCCTGTCATGCAGAACTGTCTCCTATCAGATTACTCTGTTAATGCAAGCAGGAGAAAAGAAAAAGAATGAAATGGAGCAGAAGAAAAATGAAGGGGAATAAAAAGGTGAGAAATGTATGAAACAATCATGGGTTACTCAAAGTTCACAAAACCACTAGGACATTACAACAATACAGCTTTCTTGATGAGATTGCTCCATGTGTCTTCTCCTATTTTCTTTCATTTCCATAATGCTGAAGTTCCTAAATAAGCAAAGTCAAGCTCAATCAGTGTCTAGGTAAAAGATCTCTTAGGCACTGTGCATATATTACAGTAATGGGGTAAATTTATTCTCATGAGACCTTGAGCTAGTATTAATGCAATTTGTATTGCTTATGTCGGGTGTTTTGATTTTAGATGCATTATTGAGGACTCACCATGGTCCACTGCATTTTTTTTTTTTTTTCACTTCAGAACACAGGTTAGTCCTGCTGTTCTGACAAAATTATGATTTGAAATTATCCAGTTCTTGGCTTCATTTTTGTGAGCTGAACTGATTGGCATTGGTATCCATTTTCTGTCCTGAGCAGTTGTGGAATCCCTATGCATTATTTAAGCACTGCTCTGTTCCCCTGCAGTAATGGATGGCTGTACAGCAGAGATCAATTTAGTTCAGACACGTGTGAACTTACGTTACTCAAATCTTTGCTACAAATCCTTGTAGAAAAGCACTGTGAATTTTAATGTGGCTTTTACCTTCCATTACGGCTGTATGATTTACAGCATTCTTCATTTGCCAGCAGCTCCTCCATTGCAATGCAGATTCTTGAAATGAAGTATATTTGAGAAGTGGAATATGAAAAATTAGAGGGGGAAAGTTGCTTGTAATCAAATCAAAAGCTGATCTTCCAAAATTTTCACAGGTTGTCACACTTAGCTTGTGCAAGCACCTTTTTTAATTTGAGAGATTGGCTTCAGTGTTGTGATCTGGCCTGGGGTCTGAACTTGACTGTTTTTTATCTTTGTATTACACCTGGCTTACTGGCGGTGCTACTCAATGGAGTGCGTGTGCTTAACAGCATGTGAAGGCATACCATTCACACTACCAGTATCTTGTGAATTAGGAGGTAGATTCCATATATTTTTGTCATCAGCTGAAAAATCTGTCAAGAGTGCGTTTCCATAATGCTATAGTTTGTTGCCTCCTTCACAAGCTCCAGTGTGAGGGAATAAGGATCACATTAAGGTTAAGTACACGGACACATTGTGGAATATGTGTACTCTGCGTAGAGCACTTACTAGAAGCCTACTTCACCCTTGGTTTCATCAGTTACAGTTTTACAATATAGGTGATTTTAGTAGAGTTTTGGAAGAAATTTGGCTGTAATCTGATTATGGTCACAAAACAGCTTTGCCAAGCAACAGAAAAGTATGTGTAGAACAGAGAGTGAAACATGTAAGGAATTGTTTAATTTCAGGAATCATTCGAGTGCCCTATTTTAACAATAATTAAAGTTACTCAAAATTTTGGTTGTTGCAGAGCACCAGTGTACAAAACCAGATGTGCTCGTGGATGTTGCTGAGGTGAATGGTAGCATTTCCTTCTGTAGCTGTCAAAGTAAAGACTGAGGTTTTAATTCAATTGCTATTGGTGAGAGAACATCAAATGCATTATTTACCAAAGAGCAGAGATACCAGTAGGATGGTACCTATTTACTGAAAAGCAGATGCCTGTTAGGGTTTTGAAGATACTTCCTCTGGTTTTACATGTTGTGTGGTTTTTTTACTTAAGGAACATAATTTTATACTTACTGTTAGAATGTGTTTGCTCTCTATGTGGTTATGCCTGTACGTGTTTGCAAATAATGCTTTTTCAGTGTGAATGTAACATTTTTGTTCTAGGAAAACTATCATGTTGAGACAAGAGTCTTCTGAAGAGGAGACAGATTTCTGTGTGCCACTGCACAAGATTTTACTGTTTCATTTACTCTTTTGGGCTTCTTAGTATAAAATGAAGCTTGCTTTGAATGTGCATGTCTCCTTTTTGAGTTGTAGAAATTTCAAGAAAAGGTAAAAATCAAACCCCTCAAATTTCCATCTAGGATTTACAATCTTTAAATAAACTATGTTCATAGAGGAGAATAAGTCATAACAGATGTGATATATGTCTTTACACAGGAGATAAGGAGCATAATATCTTAAATTTGGGAATTCTGTGACACTCTCTCTGAAATTATTTTGGTTCTTTTGGACAGATGTTCATCAGCTTCTCTGGCAAGAGAACTTAGGAACTTTCAGAAATGTTAGCTCTCTCTTGTATCATATGGGACTTCTTACTAAATTATACTCTGGGCGCTTCTGTTACAAGAACCTTTAGTAAAAAATTGATATGGTGTATTAAACATACACAAAACCAGCTTTGTCATTCATCTTGGCATGCCTACTTTCATTTACATAAATAGATGTAGAAGCATGACTGACCTTTGTAGAACTGTAAATGACTGCATGGGGTCTAAGTTTTGGAGAATTTAATCATGTAACAGAGTAGAGGTATGTAAAACTCAGAAAAACTTTTTGAGCTATTAAGTTTGAAATATTCTTTTTCTCAAATCTGCCTTTTAGGTTTTCTGAATCTCAGTGAAAATGAACAGAACAACTCTGATGTAATAAAAATTTACAGGGATAAATGTAATAAAACTTGCAGACAAGAACCTTTTCAACTAAAGCATTAAGGAAAGTTCAAATGATACGCAGAGTCCTGCAAGAGCAGCAGGACTGCATTCAGAGAAGGCCAATAACATTTAAATCTTTTTACAAATGTGAAGGCTAAGAAACCTTCACAGGCTAAAAGTATTGCTTTGTTGATCTTGGTGAAATGAAGACATTCTGTGAAAAGTAAAATCAAGGACACAAGAAAGATGAAAGGTTATTACTGTGCAAAAAGTGAGACAATATATTGTTATATACAGATGATGTTTTATTCAGGTAGCATTTATTTTTCCTAATTTTTGATAAAATACAAACATAATTTCTAGAAGCTGTCACCTGGGAGACTTGGCTATGCTCCGGCTATATAAGAAAAACCCAACAAAAAAAACATGAGCAAAAAGGTTCAATAAAAAAATATTTCCTCCTTTAGTTGAAGTGTCTTCAAGTCCTCTTACATCCTCAAAGAGATGAAAAGCTCCAATCTGGTAAGGCTGGCTTTGGTATAAATGCTTTGGATTTTTTCATCACTGTTAACAGCCAACCTCAGCCTTGGTTACTGAACAATACTGACTTGTTTATCCTCTGTTGCTTTGGGTAAAATAGCAGAGATCACTGTTATAGCTATGACATGTGTTGACAAATACAGCATCTGGTCTAGCTATGATCTTGATGATCAGACTGTTCCTATGGCTTCCACCTTAGGTGTTCCAGCTGTCTTTCCTGCTGCCTTATTATTCAAAAGTTACCACTAAGGAAAAATGTCATTTGGAGGCTGTATGATAATACTTAAAGTATGATAAAGTCATGCCCAGTCACTGAGATAATGATCTCTACCAGACAAATTCGCTCTCTCACAGCCAGTTAGAAATTCTTGTATTATTTCCAGTTTCTTGCCCACTCCTCCTTCACTGAACAGGCCCCCTCGAACACCTGCTGAAAGTATTTCTTTCAAAGGTGAATTCAAGTGCTCAGTCACAATATGGTTTTGAAAAGCCTTAGATGCATTAATCAATGCACTACCAAAATAAGAAAGAATTTGATCCACCACTGTTCATCCCCTACCCCATCTCCTCCATCCCTGCAAACCTTTTGACCCTAGAAAGCTACATCTGAAGAGGTTCTGCTGAGATTGCTTGGGTCAGTGTGTGGGAAGATGGTTTATTTTAGGGTTTAGAGAGAGTATGTAATTTCCACCCTGCATGGCCAAAGCAAAAAAAAAAAAGGTGTGGACTATGCCCAGCTCCTTGAAAAGGAGACTTTCATGGTACAGTAATCTTACAATGAGAAAATATGATTACAGAAAGTAATTTCCTTGGAGCAATCATTGTTTGTATTATTGCGATGTCAGACAGTCAAGTTTCTCTTAATAACATTGTCCTTCACAGCCCAGCTGCTGCTTTTGCCTGCTTCTTCCGTCATCATTCTGCATTTGTGAGAGCATCTATTCTTCTAGAAAGGAATATCATGTGACAAAATTCATGGTTAGAGCAGTGGGTTATTCAATAATTTACTGATTGCATTTTAAGGGACAAAATGTCTCCTAGACACCTCCTATCCAACTGATTGCCTAAGTAACAGTGCCTCCTTACATTTATGATTATGTAGTGTTCCCTCCAAATTTCGAAAGACAATTTTAACATTGTTGTATGAAAATATACAATGACTAATAAGAAATAATTAGTTTTACTTTATTTAGTGAATATTTAGTAATTTAGTCACAGAGCACTAACGACAAAACATTTCTCTGTGAGCCCTTAACGTATGCACTATAAATAAACAGTGTGCAGCTGCTATGTTAAAGCAGTGTGAAACTCACGGTATGAGTGAACTACCTGCTCATGAGAAGGTAGTTCACTGTGGCCATAAGGTATTGTAACTACCAGAGAACAGTTTATTATACCTTTAAGCTTAAAATTAAGCAAATCCAGAAAAAAGTTGATCTCTTTCCAGGTACGGTGCTTACGTGGTGACGTAGCAGACCAGCTCTATCTGCTGAAAAACACGTGAAGTGACCCAGCGCTATGCCTGGGTATTATAGTAACCGCCCCCTGAGCTGTGTGAGGTAAAAATAAGAGGCATATTAAGCATGTAAAAGCTGCTTCATTTTGCCTCACTTTCTAAAATTAATAGAAAGTTAAACCATTTTAATGTACTAGCTTATACATTGTTATTTCATGAAAGAAATACTAAAATAAGCTAGTATAAAGCTTGAGTTTTCTGATTTTTTTTAAATGTTCAAACTTCTCATGTCATGCATTACTTTTAAACACCACTTTTTCTCCCCATAGTACCTTGTTGGAGAAAAAGGTCTGCGGCTGTGATTAGCTCTTACATGGCAAGGAGAAAGGTGGTTGTTCTTTTGGACTTTTTTCGTGAACTTGTATGAGTATGAAATATAAACTGGCCCTGAAGAAGGAGGCAATCATTATGCTTATAGATTTCTGCTCTTAGTCATTTGCTGTGGAAAACCAAACCAGTTTGCAAATGATAAATCTCTGTACGAGCAATAAGACATTGTGGGCATTTTTGTAATACGTTTTATTCCTGGTTTGTGAACAGAATGAACAACAAAATTTCTTTTGGGCTTATGCTGGTAGAAAAGAAGAATAACCATACTGAAGGTAGAGGGGTGACCCTGCTGTAAAACTTGTGTAGGATTACACCCCAGAGATTAATGAGAAGAAATACAACAGAACATAAAGTTTGACTCAGGCTTGATGAAAAGCAACTTTTTACTTGTATGCATTGCAGATCACAAGGGCTCCTTTTCCATTCACCTCTGATAACTTAAAATTATAAAGTAATTTTTTTAAACTTTAACTACAGAAAATGTCAACATTTACCATTATTTCTAGAGAAGGAGGAGAACCGTCTTTCTGTTTTCACTTCTTTTAATCAAAGATTTTTCAGTAGTCATTCTGCTAAGACTGTGTAAGGTAACAACTTGTTGTCTTTTTAGGACATTTTTGACAACAAACTATCTTATCTAAAAGAAACCAGATAAAAACAAATAAACAAGTCTAAGACTATGGTTAGTGCACAAACAATATTTTCGTAGTTAGGATGATTGTGGCTTGGCTCCTTCACACTAAACCCTTTTGAAGTTACATGTTTGGCTGTAAATGATGTATGGCCTAACTCTTATACTATCAAAGTCATATTAATGAATGTAACATACCCACCCACCTTAACATTTTCCAGTAACTTCCAGGGCTTCCGCAGGATGTATATTCGCCTTATCCATACTTTAAAGGACAGAATAAATTGTTCTTTTACTTTGCCAGGTCCTTACACGGTATAATTAAAAGTTCCAACCTTTTGTCCATCAGTCTCTCAGAGGGAGGAGTTGTCACCATACCTGTGGAATTTAAGAAGCCTGAAATTGTTTACCACAATTTCAAAACTAAATTCTTGCTAACTGTACGAAATTGAAGGGGGTGGCTTCACAGAATCTCCAGCAGGAAGCTGATCAAGAAGGATTTGCTTTATTGGTGAGGTGAATTAACTGACAGTATTAGATAGTGTTTGAAATACAGTTGGCTGCTTATGGACTGGATACTTGAACGGGTTTGCTTTAAATAAATCTCCATGTCAGTGCAATTTAATGAATGGAGGCCTCAGTTTGGGGAATCTGTGCTTCAGAAAGAGACCTGGGATCTTACCAGGTGCATTTACATTAGTGACTCTGTGAGCCGGAGGAGTACTCTTTATGTGTGGATTTACCTCATGTCTCTAGTTGGAGTCTTGATGTACATACCCAAGCATATCACTGCTGTTTTCAGTGTCATTTCTCTTCTGGTGGAAGCAAGGTTGAACTCACACTTGAGGCCATTGCCTAGAGCACCTCAGTTGCAATCTGGATGCAGGGTCCTGAAGCATTTAACTCTACATGTGTGCAACACATGCCTGAGGTTGGCAAATCAATTTAACTTCATTGCTGGTAAAAACGCCATGTGGACATGCAGGCCTGTAACCACGACAAAGTTTGTGAAATCAAACCTCTGTGTGTTTGATTTCCCTCTTTGTATTGCACTGGTGGGAATGCAGATATCCCTGAAGTGCTGAAGGTCAGTGGGATCTGCAGGACTAGAGTGCAGAGCAGAGAGCTCTGGTCACCCTATATTTTGTTAACTTACCAAACTCTGTGTTTAGCTCTGGTTTTCCCATTTCAAGAAAAAATTGAGAGGTTTCCAAGAGAAGCTGCATGAATGAGCAGTATGCTAACCAATATAGACAGTATACCTTAAAGTGACAGACTAGATGACCTAAAGAAATAAAGTTTTTCAGAGGGGAATTTCAGTGGTGATTTGGTCACGGCATGCACAGGCTGTTCTGGAAACAGAAAAATGGTTAAGAGCAGTCTCTTTGGTGTCATACATAGAGACAAGTATAATAAGATCCAGTGTGTGGAGGCTGAAACAAGACAAATTCAGACAACATGTTTAGCTGAGAAGTTAATTAACCATTGGAACAGCTCACATAGGTTTTAGATGCTTTCTTTGCCACTGGAAATTTAAAAATTAAGATCAAAGCACAGTGATTAGATTGGACAGCACAATGAATTCAGGGAAAGGACACATGTTAGGTGGAAGACCAGAGTATATAACAACATTGTTCCTTTCTGGCTTTTGAATCTATTAATCCTAATGAAGACTAGATGTCCAATACAAGTGTAACTGTCTGTACTTGTCTGGTGAGCTCTGTTTAAGGCTACCTGGGGAGGAGATCATGTGTTTCTATTTCTATATCCTGGACTCCTGTAGGAACATGGAAGCAACTGTGCCAGGTCTTGTGACTGTCTGATGACCCTGGCTTGTGCCAGGATGAGGAGCAAAATGTGGGTCAGTGCTACCTTTCCATAGACTGGAAATGAACAGATCCACAGCACAGTATAAAGCTGCCAAGTTTATAATGGCTAGAGTTATTCCTAAGACATCGTTCTTTGGTCGAGTGCTCCAGCTCCATTTGTAGTTCCCACTGGAGTGGGAATACTTCTACTGTGTGGAGGTGACAGGGTCAGTCAACAAGGTACGTCTCTAGCTGCACGTTGTGGGTAGACCAGAGGCCAGACTCTGTTCCTGTATCTCCTACTGTAGCTGTCCAAAACAAAAAAAAAGCCATCCATAACTTTACTCTCAGGCCTGGACAGGATGGCAAGCACAGGAGTGTGATGCGTCTATGGCAGCTAGACATCCTGATTTCAAAACATGTTTAGAGTAGGTAAACTGGTGGCTGGAGGAAGCCAAAATAAAAATTCATCATGTATGCACTGCAGTGACTCACAGTGCTCTACTCAGCAAAGGTTATACCAAATTTAAACACAGAGTAAAATAAATTAAACTTTTCAGCAGTGTTCTGCAGTGATCCTGCAACAATACCTGAATTACGACGAATGAATTCCTGCTCCTAAGCAGTCTAAGATGGAAAAGCTGGCATCAGTAGTCACTATCTTGTTAGGCTGGGGAAGAAAAGCAATACGTGCAGATGAAATTTAGCTCTTTGACCTAAGAGTGACATCAGCTGGGAGGCGGATTAACTGAGGAAGGTGCCCTTGAAATCAATAGGACATTGGAAAGAAAGTATCATTGGCAACATATGGCAAAAATAGCATGTATGAACTAACTGTTCATTTCCATTAACCCCAAGCTGAAGCCTGGGTGTTGAGATCCAGAGTCTATCAGAATCTGAATTAGAGGAATCCAGAGGGCATGTTAGAAAATGAAAATTTAGGATGTTCCAATAGAGAGAGGTTTAAATTGGCAGCTTAGCTGGCAAGTAAAGTGGGGGACTGAATGTATATAGAAAATTAAAGATTTTCTCATTATCTTGGTTAGTTCAAAGACAAAATCATGATTCTGAGAAATGAGGAAGAGTGTAGCATTCTTGTTAGCACTGGGTGAACCAAAGGTTTCATTATTTTTAATGTGACAGAATTGAGTTTACTAAAAATGGGATTTTTAGAACAAAAATATAAGCAATTATGTAAATAAAAGTTTACAAGGGAATGGGCAATGAAAGTATGTCCATGGATAAGCAGAATATACTGTAACTATAGTTTGTTGAACTGCAGGAAAGAAGTCTGTTGTCTATTCCTTGCTGAACTGGGAATTGAGTAGTATACTAGAGAGCAGGATAGTTGAACCAGAAGAAAAAAAAAATTTCTTCAATTTGATAAGAATGTTGGTTAGTTTATTATGGCTCAAATACCAGTTTTCAATAAAATGTCCCTATATCTTGTTTGCAGTCTCTAGTGAACACTATTCATCTGAGACACATTTCTGAAGGCACATACACTGTATTATCCTTTAAAAGGCTGAGCTTTTTCCCCACGATTAAGAAATAGGTCTTAAAGTCAGAACATTTGTCACCTCTGCCTGCCTCCGTCATCTGATGTGATCATAACCAAGTCATCTAATTACTTTGTACCTCAGTTTTCCCTGGTATAAAAGACAGCATGTTACTTCATTCTCTCTGCATGCAGCATCCTTTGATTTCACCAAGCACTATTCTCATCCCTCGCGCTGGTAGCTACCATCATAGCTAGTCTCTGTTGAAAACTAGCAGTGAGCTAAATTCATAGTCCTGGATGAAATTTATAAATTATAAGTACAAATGATGCGTTCTCAAAGAGACTATTAATATGAAACAGTAGTTTTCCGTGATGTACTAAGTAAAACACTTCCTCTCCCGAAGGGAATCATTAAGTCAATGATTTAATTCATGTAGAAGAAAGCAGTTTCTCCTCTGCCAGAATTAAGTAGCAAGAGCTCATGCCTTGGCTTTCAGGAAAGGATTTTTCCTACTGGCTGGACAGGTGATGAGTTATGTGAATGTCTTCAGGAGTTTTAAGTGCTGAGAAGATAGAAGGCAGTTAAACAAAAGCAGCTGTGTGCCCAGATCAAGATCCTGTTCAGTGAATAAAATACACCAGACAACAGTCCTGCCCATCTTAGTAAGTATTACTACAGCATTTTAGCTACATGAAACAACTTCTTGGACTAAATCAGATGCATAGGTAGCTGTAAAGCATGTAAAGCACACCTTTTTTAAGAGTTTTTTCAAGGAGTTTGGTGAATGAAAGGTGGCAGTGGGAAGGGTAAACTTAGAAACAATCCACATAAGAAAGAAGTAGTAGTCCTGTACCAGATCAGAGGAGATGTTGCAAAGTCCACCTCTTTAGTCTGCTAAAGCTGCTTCAGAGTTTGGATTCTGGTTATACGAGATGCATCCCCAGTAGCAAATATGGACCAGAATATTTCTCTCAATAAGACAGTGGGGGAGATGTTTGAACTGTGAGCAGCTTCTTGATATGGTAACTCACAAATGTTTGATGATCCCACTTGAAAAATTCCCACAAATTTCAGTGATGGGTACTACAGAAATATGTATAAGTAAAATGCTACAGTTTCTGTCTTGATAAAGGCCAGTGATATAAGCCTATTAAGCAGATCTCACTGCTCTTGATGTGTTAGCCTATTAATATCCATTGCTCATTGTAAATGCTTATTAGGTATTCAAACATATAAAATGTAGTTTCAGCAAGTTCTTAATCCATTTCTATATTAAACATCATATGCATGTTACAGGTTAAATCTTCTACTGTGGGATTTATAATAATTTCTGGTTTAGTACATCAGCAAATATAAAAAGATAATTATTTTTAAAAGAATTAATAGACTGATGATCTAAAACAGGCTTGAGAAGGGTACAGAGGTCTGTCAGTAACCTGAGATTTCAGAAGCATCCTTAATGGATCTGATCAATTATGTGTCAATGCTAACTATTAGGCCTGTTCCTGTCCATTATTCTTTATCCCCACAGTTTGGAAGGCAGGACAGAGCTACATTTTGTTGTTTTAGCTCTTCCAGGTTAGATTATTTCAGCGTTTCCTGCAAATTCAGGAAGGAAAGGTGTAGTTTCAACAGCATCGGTACTTCTCAACTGAGGGGTGTTTCCTGGTACCAGTGTATATTTGAGCAGCGGACATACCTTTTGACATCCTTGCCTAGCTGGCAGAAATCTGCAGTTTAGAACTGGCTAGTGTCATCCCATGCAACGATCCTTATTTTCATAGATCATATTCTCTTATTTGTGGAGAAACCTGTCAAATCTCCTTGGAGGAGACAGGTTCACATTGCAGTCTGTAAAAGCATGGTTCCTCCTTTCCATCAGCAAGTGGCCAGAGTTCCTAAGGAGCTGAAATTAGGAGACTGTCAGCTTTGACACCTCATCTTCATGAAGATGGTGTTGTAAGCAGAACCTCACCTGGAATAGATCAGAATATTTAATCTTTATAGCTGCAGGTATCTCACTGTAATTTTTGTTATCTCCCTTGCCCTATTGCTAGGTTGACCTTCCTTCATCAGAAAATAAGCCATAGTCGTGTGAAAACTTGGATGATTTCCGATGTTTTTCTTAGGTAACTTAGATCCAGATCAATAGTAGGTAAAATAAGAGATTTCCTACAGTGGCAGGGTCCATGTAGCATTGCAAAATAGATATTTTTTTTCTGCGTATTTAAGCTCTGGTAGCTGTTTGGAGGGCTGGTAAAGGAGAAATCAGGTTGGTTGTGACATTGGTCCTTCCTGTATCAGCTACAGGAGCAAGGCCTACTCTTTGGGATGTGCTCCCTGGTTTTGATATCAGTTTTACTCCCTTCCAAGGCACAGGCAGCTTGGTCTTTGCACAACTTGCCCTTTATCCCTCAGAGCAAAATTTCATTTTACCTTCACTGCTGAGAAACTTGAAATGTTTCTAAGCTGCAATTTTCCATTTTGGACTCATGATAAATAATGTTTGCAAAGGCACACAAATACCAACATTTGGACTTTCTGAAGAGCTCAGGTTCCATATGTTTTATATTTTATGGGAAGTCTTTGCAACATACAGTAAGAACTGAGCTACTCATTCATACCTATTAGACAAGCATGTAAACTGCAAACCTTAAAATAACTGCAATAATTGCAATAAAATAACAGGATTTTAACATCACAGTCTGCTACAGGAAAGAAAGCCAAAGCAACCTGTTTAGAATAATTTGTAATTATATGAATCTTGCCATGTTCAGTGTTAAAGCACCAAGCAGCCATGTGCTTTGTATAGACTCTATCCTAGTTGGGGAACTTCTGAGAAAACATGAATTGTGGAAATCCTCTCACACTGCTTTTCTGATCCAAAATTCCAGATTTGAATGCATTCTAAGAATGGTATTTTGGAAATTTCTTTATAGATTTTATAACTGAATCCTACAAAATTTTTCTATGTAATATATTACTGCAGTATTTCTGGGAACATACCATTAGGCAATCCAAGTTTGGGGAAGAATTAAATGTGCATAACAAGAATAGAAACAAAATGGTGAATCATATTTCTCCTGTGGTCAACAGGAGGTTTTCCATTGATTTGAGTCTCTGGATCAGAAAATTCTCTAAGTTTAATTTCTCCTTTGATTAAGAGCCTTTTATATCCTATTATATGTTGCTCATTGTTCAGATTCCTGAACAGATATTTTAAATCTTTTCAAACATGTTCATGAGGTATGTGTTATTCACAAACCGTTAAATAAATATGTATCTAATTGGGCATCCTGAATTTCATATTGTATAAGTTATCAAACTGTAAAAGAGAAAAGCACTTTACAAACCACTGAGTTCTGAAATCACCAAGTTCTGAAATCACCTTGGTTTCTTGTTTTTTAATGAAATAGGAGGGGGGAATTTTCAGTACATTAAAACTCTATACCTTACACTTAGCATAAAAGGGTAAGCTTTTTCAAGCTCAAGTTGAATATGTTTCTTTAATATATGGATGTTTTCATTTTTAAAACATGGTAGAGTCTGTGAGTAAGCAGTGAAAAATTAATGTGCTTTGTGTTTAGGGTGACTGCCACTGTGTTATTTCAGCAGCCCCAGAGCAGCATTCCACCCACAGAAGGCAATTTTTAATGCCAAGACAGATAGGATCCCAAAACTTTTCTGAGTCATGCTGTGATCAAAATGTAAGTTGTCTTCCAAAACCCACAGGAAAGATCAACCTTCCCTTAGCCTTTACTCCTTCCCACACTCCCTTTCACTTTCTGCCCCTTAACATTTGGTGATGACAGGATAACAACTCCATAGAAAGACAATAGGGAAGTGTATTGAAAGTACGAACTGAAATGTAGCCCTTTCTTGTTTGGTTATTGTAAGACTAATACTCTCATATATATAAATTTAGACCATTTTTGCCTTTTGTAGTAGATCTCTCACTGCAGGGTAGAGGACAATAAGCAAATCTAAACTAGCTGCTGTTACCAAAAATGGAGCAAACCCACAAACACACACATGCTGGCATTCATTTGCCTATCTAGTTTGAAGACAAGATTTGTTGAACTGTGGCTGGATTACATTTTTTAAATATGTGATATACAACAGATGTTGCCAGTCATCCTGTATTCTCTGCTTTTGTGACTATGGGATTAAGACCTAGCTATTTGTTTTGAATTATTTACTATGTCAGGCCAATATACAGATTATTACTATGCAGACATGAACGTTGCTGTACTTTGTTTCTGAATCTGATTTGTAAAGCACTGGACTCTGGACTCATATGGTTATCTGGAGATCTTAATTTTGAATTCAACCTCTTGTGCAATGGAAAGGAATTTTTACCTGGGCCCTCAGGACCTTCATCACTGCTGCTTTGTTCACCAGCCAGAAATGGCAATGCTTTGACTTTTTGTTGCCCGAGTGTGACTTTGCAGGGGTGACAGTTATGAAATGCATAATTCTATTAATAATTGAGTAAATCTGACATAGCGGCTGCTGAGACAAATTATTTATGGACTTTGCAGTCCAATTATTTATGGACATTGCAGTTATAATCAAGTGTGCAAAAATGGCACTTTGAATGTGAACTCAGTTAGAGCCTGATATGATTTGGATTAGTCTTTGATTCAATTTGGAAGTACATGCTGGCTTTTTGCTTTGGCATCAGTGAAATTGCACTAGTGTAGATGAAGAAAAATTTGCTCTGTTTGCTCTATTTGTGCTGAGGTCATTATAACTTAATATGCTGCTGCTTTGACCTAAAAGAACAATAAAGAAATTATTTTAAACTTCCATAGTCATATAAATGATATCTTTATAGGCAGAATTTCTAGTTTATCTATCTGTTATGCTGCCACCTGCTCACCAGATAGCATGTTTTGTAATTGCAATCCAAACAGTCTAAGAATTTGGGTCAAATTCAACAAATTAAATAATTCTCTGCTCTCTATACTTTATGCATTCTTACAAGACAATACCTGTAGATATTTTGAGAAGATTTACAAGGCTTCTTCTGAATGTTTGTTGCATTTCTGAGTAAAGTCCCATTGAATGCAACTGGAGCTGTTCCTTGAACTTTGATTTTAGGGGGCCAGGATTTCAGCCTCCAGTTATTACCAGAGAAATCCATAGTGTGCAAATAAGAAACAATGAAAGAAAACTGTCCTGTGTTTAAAAATCTTAATATAGAGACTAAAAAATTTCACTGCCAAATCACCTTGTATATGTATGCTTGAACATAAAGGGCATGACTCAGTTCACATTGATGTAAATAGTCAACAATCTCTCCACCGGTGCCATTGGCATGCATATTTGTGTGGCTTTCTTATTCAAGGCAGTTGTAAACCCTGCTAAAGTAGTTACTGAAACAGGGTTAAAAGCTGTTTTGCATTGCAGAAGTAGAGCAAAACAGCTGCAAGGTGGTAATAAATCTGGTTCTGTGAGGTTACACTGACATAAAACCAGCATGAAATCAGTTCAGGTTCAACACGTTTACACCATTGTCAAGGGTAAATCAGATGACAGTATACCAAAATAAAAACAAAGTAATTGTAAAAAGCCATCTCATGACATGGGATCTTTTATCTACAATAAGATATTTGAGTATTCTAGAGAACTTATGGAGGCTTTATCATCCTCTAATGTTTATGTCTGATCAGACTGTCTGAAAGCATAAATTAGACTGTGCCAGATAATCACAAACTGCTGCAGCAGAACGTAAATCTTTGTCCTGGTTAGGACTAAGAAGTTCATGAAACTGTATGCTTTAGGACTGTTTTGAATCAAGTAGAACACTATTCACTAAGTGCATCAAAAATTATTAGTTACCTTCCTTAAGCACACTCGGAATAATCAGTACTTCAGCAGATCATCATAAACAAATAAACCCAAATGTTTTCTCTACATTAAGTTGTATGTAGCGAATCAATAGTAGATGGTTTGTTATAATTTTTGAATTGGAAATCATTAGGAAAATATAATGATAGGGAAAAGGCCTAGCTGAGGCTTGAGAGTAATTGAGTGCTTTACTGAAATACTCTTTTATAATTTGATCCTTTTACACCTTTTCTTTGAAATGAGGTTTTAACTCTAGTACACAAAATAATGTCACAATATACTCCCAAGCAACTGGTAAACCAGCTGATGAACCTAATCTTTTGTCCCATTGATTTTCTAAACTGCCACGGGTGTAATTGAAGCTAGACTTTATTCAGTGGAGGCATAAAGAAAAGCAAACTACAAAGTCTTGAATTTGTTATAACATCAGAACAGTATTTAAGAGTCTTGTAACACAGTGGAAATCAGCCATATGAAATAACAATAAGGGAGTAGTTAATAGACCTTTATCTTTTATAAACCATCTCACCAGGTATAGAAAGTGACCGACGAATGGCCTCAAAGCTTAAGAAAGGGTGGATGACAAAGAATTTTAAACCTAGTGAAGTGGAGATAAAATCCCATCACATACTTTCTACTAAGAGAAAGGAAAGAAAGAACAAGATAGATGAAAAAAGATCCAGTCTGCTATCCACAAAAAATTAGCTTGCTAGAAAACATAGAGAAGGAACCTGATGAAGCTATTGTAGATTTTCCAAAGCAGAGGAACTAGAAAAATTTTGGTTTGTGAAAGACCATGAATCAGACCTCACTGACACACTCCTGACTATCTATGTGGAAAATGGTTTAAAATTGGCAAAGGCCAGATATCTGGGAGAGCACATGAAATTTTGAAAGGTTACATATGCTTTAATATTTTACCTTTTATAAAGTTTTTCCTTGGTAGTGTTTCATTTAATCTGTAGATTTATTTCATTATGTACAAGAATTCTAACAGCTAAGAAATAACAAAGGCATTGTTCCCAATTAGCTGTTCTTTATTTGTTGCTACCATTTGTTAATGTTTCTTAGGAGAGTAAGATTGTATGTGCTCCACAGATCAGGCCATTTAATATTTCACCTTTATTTCTTTCTTCTTTTCTCAATTTTTCAAATAATTTCATTTCCTGCAGCAAAATATTTTCTTTGAACTGGATGTATCGAGTTGTGAATGACAATGCCATAGAAGCCTTTATAATTAAAATGCTTTTAAGTTGAAAATATTTTTCCAGTTGTACATGCACAGATGCATGCCTGCATGCACACAGGCACACAGGTGCTGCAGAAAGCACAACTGGAGAAAATACCAACTCTTCTGCTAAGGAAAATAGTGAACAGTCAGTACAGCACAGCCCTCGTCCTCCACAAGCTTAAGGAACCTTTTAAGACTCCTAGATTAAAAATCCAGGAGCTGTCTTTTGAAAATAAGCCAGTATCTTTGAAAGGATTTGCTTTTTTAAAGACTGGGGTTTAAGCCCAAGGTAAATTACAGGTGCTAGGTTCAGCACAAGATTCAGGACAGCCACATGAATCAATATAATGAATGAATGACACTTACAGATGGAAACAGATGCCCTGTCAGGTCATCCAGTGCAATCTCCTGCAGAAGCAGGTTTATTCTCTGATGTGTATCTTCCAGTTTTTCTCCTAGTACATGGAGCAGATAGCCCATTTTGCAGTGGCATATAACTCTGAATCCTGACCCCACAGTAATTTTTCTATAGAAAAGATTTTATAAACACTTCTCATCTCCTGAGTGTTAACTGTTTGGGCTTATGTGACGAAGGCACTCCAGTTTGACAGATGTCAGCTATTATAATTTCTGTATGTACTGCAGTTTGTATTGCTATAGTACCAGATATGGCAACCAGAACTGAAACCAGAACTATAGTGTGGCTAGAAGGTAGGAAAGGGCATACTAATCTATATAGTTTTCTGTTTGTTCCTCCATAAAGGTTACCGTAAAGAAGATGATGTATTTAATTCATGTAGATGATCTAAGAAAAAGTACATATTGTATGTCACTCTTCAAGAAGACTTTATATTTTCTTTCCTCGTATTTTGTATTCCTTTTAAGCTAAAAGGGTTAGTCAGACTGATGAGAAACTTCATGCTTTCAAGTCTGCAGGGAAAAAAGAATCACTGATGACTGTTACCTCCATCAGACTTGATCACCTACTTGCTCTAAGTATGCAAATAATGCCCTTGTAAGCTCAGCACTCTTTTGAGTGCTTTAGTGGGTTGCAGCCAACATGTAGGATCCAGTCCTTTCCATGAGAGGAAAAAAAGATAGTAGCCATGATAAGTGTTGTTATTGGAACCTGTAGATCTTTGGGTCACACTCATCTGGGTATGTTTTACTCATGTGGAAGCTTGCAAACAGGATCATACCCAAACTACAAGCACACATAGTGTTGTTTTTTTCTTGGCTAACACACATAGTGAGTGGCTGAGATGGAGACACTGCTGTGCAGATAACCCCAGTGCAAGCTCCTGCTGGGAAGGCAGTCATCAGCCAGGTGGGGAAGTGTCAGCCTTGGCTGCTCCCTGGCACAGTCTGATGCTTGAAGTTGATGATGTGCTGTCTTCTGACTTCCCTCTTTTTTTCTAAGGGCTTATTACCTTGGCATGTTGGTATATTACCCTTGAGTTTCTACTACCTATTGAGAAATTTTGCTATTGCAGAATTAAACAGAGATTTCATGCTCTGAACATATTAATTGCCACTCTTTCAAGATCTTAAATACCTTTTAGAAATTCGATAGGCATATGGAAGGGTTTCACATTTTTCATTATTTATTTGCATCCTTTGCTGAATATGGAAAGAGCCATTTTAAAGCTGACTGAAAGACAAATTAACTTCACAGCTTTGAAACAAGTTTTAGAGCCTTTTACCACTGGAATGCTTGTTTAGATTCATTCTGCATGAGTAGTCAACAAAATTCACTGTGAGGTGATTATCCTTTGGTGGCTTCTATGAAGTGAGTCTGTTTTTTTGTGGCTAGTCCCTTGGGTAATTATTCCTTACAAAATCCCTGCTGTGGCTGACACAACCCAGAGCTGTTGTCCTACATGGTTGTGATGAACTACTTTCTCAATGGTGCAGATCAGGTCTTTACATTATGGAATGAAAGTCATTGATTAGTCATTTTGTAGATACTTTCTTTGCAGATACCCTCAGTCAATACATATGGGGTGTAATCTGTTCCTTTCTCTTGCACTTCTTAAACCGGTGTAAAAGTCACAGCTAAGTATTTGAAAAAAACATCTGTGTAAAATAGAAGAGCTGTAGATGAGACTTATTACCATTAAATCTGTAAGGGCCAGAGCACATACAGGCAAACGTATGTAAACAAGAACACAAAGAAAATTGCTAGCAATGTATATTCTGTGAATAAGATACGTCAGTTTTCCAATGTATATTATCCTGCGGGCTGAATAATACTTTGCCCTTTTCAATCCTTTTGGAAATACTTTGATGTATGTATTTTGACATACTAGACTGCAGTCTCAAGAGAGGAAGTGTTAAGGTCGTATTTGACACTCTGCTGTGTACGTTCAAGGACCCCATTTATGATTCTGGTTGACCATTTCAAACTGTGTTTCTGACAGCTTGGCACTAATGCAGGCTATGTGTCACAAAAAGCTGAGGCAGCTCTGTGAAGTGACACCATCTGGAGCTTTCTGCTTTTTTTTCAAAGTGGCAGCCTTGTTGTCCTCCTTCCGTGAGTATTTCATTCAGTTTTCCTTCCCTACTGTCAAATAAGATGGGTAACAATAGCAGCGTTGTGCTTTCCACCCTCCTTGCCATGATTTCTCTGGATAATCATCAAACATTGCCGTGTTCATGCGAGTTTTTGATGCCAACTGGGCAGAGAGCACTCAAGAGCAAAGCTGTTGTTCTTTCTGCAATTAACCAGCAGAGACAGAACAAACAATTAACTCGGCACAGTCACGTCAGAAGTGAAGTGGTGGCAGGCTTCTTGGGTCAGATTCTTGATCATCTTTTATAATTGAAAAATGCCATCAAGTCACAATAGCTTTGTGTCATGCTTTCCTTGTGCTGGCAACAGCAGCACTATGAACCACAAAGCAGTTGAGAAGCAGGCCCTTAAACCTCGTCACTGAGGCAACTCCATTGATGCCCCATAAATGGCTTAAGCACCAACCATCTGATATCATTTAGTGGGACATGATTCTCTTGATGTTGCTTGTTATTTTTATTGTCATTCATTTATGCCATTGGCTTCTCTTGCTGGGTATTTCATTACATGTTCACACACACATCTGTTATTGGGCAGAAATCTCCACTGGGAGCTGGTCTGGGTGCCATTATTCTGCTGTGCCCATATTTTGGCAGCAGTAACAATCATTTATTACTCAGGCAAAAACCTAGGCATACTTTTTCTGTTTTGTCAAAGCTGGGGTTCAAAATTGTACCACAAATTCTTCTCTGTTTAAAAAAAAAAAAAAAGGAATGAAAATAATGAACTTTTTCATGGGGATTTAAACATTCTTCTGTTGCTCCATTATGCCTTAGAACCAGATGGGTAGAGGCATTGTTTGGCAAGGTTCACCTTTGACTAGTGGGTGTGCTGTAGCACTGAGCACAGAGCAGCACAAGAGGGTCGTGTGTATCCCTCCATGTAACTGTGTCCTGAGTTGCAGGACACACCTTTTACACAAGTACTGCCCGTCTGTTTTCCCTTCGTTTATGCTCATTTCTTAGGTTTTAATGTGGAGAGGGGAGAACAAAAATGTTTAAATATCAATCTTTTTGGTTTTGGAATTTTCATTAAGAAAAGGTAGGCAAGAGTAGCTAGTCAGTTCTAAGGGTGAGCATCTCTTCCTTTTCTGTCTGTCTTCCTTTTTTTTTTTCCCCCCTGTGGAAATAATGAGGAAGTAAAATGAGAACATTTGCACAATTCTTGGATATATGTGCAAAAAATATGTTTCTCTTTCTACATCCTTTCAAATGAGTTTGTGTCCGCATTGTCAGTTGGTAACAGTGAAGTTTTCTGTGTTTGAGCCGTTGGTGTTATCAAGGACCTTATGAAGAACCCAAAGTCTGAAAGCTATTCAGTTTTCAGTGCATGGGAAAGCATTTCTTTTATCTTTGGCTCTGCTTCTCCTGTTTCTGGTATTCAGGCAGTCATGCTAGCATAGCTATAGATCTTGGTCTGGGGGGAGTACTGAAAAGTGTCAGAGACTTTAAAGCAGTGATAGCTCTGTGGGTTGGCTGTGCGCGAACCTCAACAACATGTAAGGCTGGCTTCGCTGGCAGGACCTGAACTAAGACCTGAAGTTCAAAAGGAGTAACCCTTGCTCACAGCATGAAAGAAATGATAGTTCTACATTCACTTTTGTGCCTGTAGCTAGTACAGAGTCAGACTCTCTGCTAATGTCTGGCAGGTTTTTGTGTGGTGATAGACTTGAAGTGTTAGTTTTAAGACATTTTGCAGAAAATAAAGGTTAAGCAATGATTCTGAAGAAAAAACAGTAGTCAGATTTGAGCAGATAACCTTCTTCTGGCTTCTGGCGTTGCAGTGGAGGTGTGATAGCTGAATACACTGCTGAGGGGGGGAAGTGTGCTGAGAACTGAGGCTTCTTTTCTCTTCTGCTGTCAAGTCTTTGCAGTCTTCGGAGGAAAGTGCAGTCTGAGAGGAGGCTGCTATAGTGGGATCCTCCTTTATGTCACAATATAAAGCCGCTTCTTTTGGTTATGAAGTCTTTTTAAGTCCCAACTCCCCATTCAGTTGAGGTGCCTCTCAGGTGTTATATAGTGTGTCTGAGTTACCAGGTGTCCCTCAGAGAGCTGTCTTAATGTTTCCTGTAAAAAAATGTAAAAAAAGTTATTTTCTGATCTATTTGTGATATCAGCTATAGACATTTTTATTTGAAAGACAGTTTAAGAGTGTGTTCTTTCTCGATGTATATCTGAATCATGGAAGAAGAGCCATGCAAGATGACTGCAGAATAAGACTGTAGTCAAAGCACTACCATAGCCCTGTTTGCACAATGCAGAGTAACTGGGACACAGCTCTCCAGCTTTCAGACCTCATCTAATATATCTACCTGGCACTGTATGCTCACAGGCTTTTGCTCAATTACAGCCTGCGAAATCTCTCACAGAAACTTGCATAGGCATTGATATGCCCATAATTACTTATAGGGGGTTTGCAACACCTTTAATCTTTCTGGACAAAGGGACAGGTTTCAGGGGTTTTCAGAGAAGGTGATAGTAGGGCTTCACTTAGATGAAGAAGGGTACCCTAGCCAGGAAATAGTGAGTGTGATCAGAGGCAGGGCCAGGCAGAACAGAATGAAGCTTGGCCAAGCTGATATTTCTGCATTGGATACCACTAATTTCCAAAGACGTATCTTGAGTTTCACCAGAAATCAGTGGGACCAAGATGCCTAACTGTCTTTTAGATATGTGATTCAGACTTCTAAGTAAGTTACTCATGCACTTTTGAAAATGTTTAGCATTTGCAAATCAATTGGAGTCTATGGCTGTGCTCATTGCCTAGGATAATTTATCTGTGGTAGGAGCCTACTGGCTGAATCTTCCTTTATATTTTCTTGTTGAAACTTATTTTTGCTTGAACAGATTTGGGAAAAAGATTTTTTATTTCAGATCACCCAGAAAGAAGTAGTTCTGCTCACATTAGAAGTTTGAACTGAATGTCAATGCCCAAAGATTTCTTTTCCCATAAAGTGATACAGGCTGCTGTAACACCAAAAAAAAAAAAAAAAGCCACAGTCCAGTCTGAATCCCTTGGCTGTGATATGCTTTATAGATACTGCCTGATTAAAAGGCTTAAGGAAATTCAGAACACTGGTGGATGAGGCTGTTAAAACAGAAACAAAATAAATGGCACTGTGCTAGAGTTATCAGAGGCATTTCTAGTACTTCTTGACTGTGTAGTCTCACACCATAAAGTCTGTGCAAATAGCTTCAAGTGTACAGAACAATCACACTTTCCTTCTTAACTCTTTAATTAGAAAAAGAGAATAAAACTAACACTGAAGGAAAAAAAGAACCCACCACCACATTTATTGGTGAATTCATGGAAAAGTGAATGTAAAAATGAATGCAGTATGCAGGTCCCTTGAGATCTGCTTGCAGACAGTTTTTGCTGGGCAGGATAAAATAGTAAGATAAAGCCTATCTAGATCCCTGTAGCACCTCAAGAGCAGAGAAGTGTGGGCTTTGCCCTTTACAAGACAGCCATTTCTTGCTTTATCAAGGAGTCTCATGACACTTGGGGTTTGAACCCTGGAAGAATGCAGTTTTGTGGGAATCTGAATTTTTTTTTTTTTAATATAATTCTAATTGTAGAAAGTAATTGGAAAGCTTGACTTCTAAAAGCTCAGAAGAAAAAAACCTCCAACTTTTCTGGCTTTAAGAATGATGAGATTTCAACATATATTGGTTAATATATTTTGAAGAAGATCTGACTCAAATTTCTAAATTTGCTAGGTCCCCTTTCCTCTGCACCAAAGTGCATCTTTCGAATGTTTAAACGAGCTGTTGGAATGGCAGCTCTCTAGACCTCATGAAGAAATGGTTTGCTGACAAAGCTGGCTGGAAAGGGGCACCAACTTTAGCTTAGGTGATTGCAATCATGTGAAACCACCATCCTGTAGCTTCACTTTTCTGTGGCTGTTGCCACTCTAGAAGCTTTGGCTGCTGTAAAAATGTAAGTGACATGGTAGCCAATGTTTCCTTTATTGTGATTCAACTATTTTTTCTTGATATAGTGGATTTTGCTCTCCTGATTAATATAAGTCATTGTCAGCAAAAGCACTTTTTGCTCAGGATTAATTCCATCTATGCTATATGGGTTTGCTCATGTGGCTGTGCTGGCAGACCTTAACTATAGTACACCAAAACCACAGTCCTAAGCAACAGGCAAAGCTAATACTGAAGCAGTTCGCTCATGTGCAAAGAGAGCTCTAGAAACACGCTTTTCACTCTGCAGCCTGGTTTAAAGTTGATGAATTCTCCTGCTGTTGCTAGCAAAGGGTCATCACACTTCAACAACTTCTACAGTACTACTAGTAGTGAGATTACTTGAGTAGACTGAGATCAGTTATACTGGTACTGTTTTAGGTCTGCATTGTAACTCCTATTATGTGTTTCATCTAGGTCAAGTATTGTTGGGGAAAAGGGCTGTTTCCTTTTCTCTTCCTTCTCTTTTCTTTTCAAACTACTCACTGAAGTTTCTGAATGTTGTTCAGAAGAATCATGTACTTCCAGCAATATAAGGTGGTGCAGTTTCTTTTTGCAGTAATAAGAGGCCATATGTATATATATATATATATATATATATATATATATATAGCCACAGGAACAGTATAATTTTCAAAGTACTGCAGAGATAGCCAAATTATTACTAGTGAAAAGCAGAAGGATTCAAACTTTATTTTCAGGTGTTTTGCATTTGTACCATTTCCATGTCCTCTGAAATAGCATGTCATTTCTGGGGCAAATACAGGAGATGTTTGGAAGCCACTATTGTGAGTTAAACTGCTTCTGAATGAATGTGGTTTTGAATGCAAATGAATGTGTATTGGGGGAAATTATACAGCATGATCTCTTCCACCATCATGCATTCCACAAAATTACAACAGAAGGATGAGGTTACATTAATTCAGAATTTTCCTTTTTGAGGGTTCCTGTCAAGTTCTCCATCATTCTGAGAAGTTGTTTTTTGTTTTTTCTTGTGTGATTACTCTGCAATTTTAAAGTATAATATAACCAGTTATCTAATTTAGACTACACTAGGGAAGTTTGTGCCCATTACCGTCTTTGAAAGGTGCTGGTAGAATGATTGTGCTGCTGCCGTCAGTTTGAATCTGGTGTGTCATTCCCGCTGGAAGTGTATTAGTTTCTCCCATTACCCATGGATGACTGACATTATGGGCAGTACCCGCTATATTCTCTCACATTGGAGCCTATTAAACAAGTGTTTAATCCACAGATTTTGGATACAGGATGCTGTAACAGCTCCAATGAGGCCCTTTGGGTGTATCCTGACAATGCCTGCTTGGGGAGCCATTAGACTGTTGAATGTTAATGTGATACACTGTAATGGTTCCTTGGGTGCAGTTAGTGCATGTTATGTTAATGTGAACTTAGGGATTCTTTAATTGACTGATGCAGGAGAATTACTACTTAGCATGCTAAATATCTAGATGCAGTTGTTGATTATGCAGCCAGTCTATGCACAGTGTCATCATTTATAGGGGGTTAAATCATTCAGCCTGATTTTTTCCAGTGTTCTGAAAGCAATTTTGTTGAGTTCAGGTTATATATATATATATCATGCTGAAAGATAGGTCAGTGACTGGGTTTATTACTTGAAGACTTGTGACTGTTTACATCCTCTGTAGCCTGTAGCTCAGCTGTACCTGTACTTAGGAGTATACTTTGAGAGTACAATTGAACAGATGCAAGAGCTTTTTGCATTCAAAATGGGGCTACGCCTGCTTCCACATATTCCTTCTACCACGGGCTCCTGCCACCTCTCTTGCATGCTGGCTCTGGCTCTTGTCTGACTCCTCACTAACACCTACAGCCATGTTTGCCTGATTGCCTTGAAATAGCGTGCTATTCTGCATTACTCATAGGACTCCTTGGGTCTATCACTTTTTCTGTTCTTTGGTTTAACTTTCTTTTTTTCTTTTCTGCTAGAAACAACACTAAATAATTTTGTAATTTCCCTGATGGTCTTCTTTCCCTAGCTAGCAAGCATCTCACATCCCTGATCCATTTGCTTCTTTTCCTGATTCAGTCTAATTTCTTTCTGCCCTTCTCTGACTTTGGTCTTCCTTAATTCTTCCCTATTATCTTTCTAGCTGCTTTTCTGACACCCCAGGGAAAGGCATCATCTCCTCTCCTGTGTCACAGTGCTGTCTGCTTTCTTGAAGCATGTTGAAGGCCCTCCCTTGATGATCTAGATCCCTGAAGCATCTGATTATGATTATGCATTTGTCCTGACCTACTCTCAGTTTCATTCATTTCCCACACTGATGACTCTCCCCTGGCCCTTGGCAAAACAGGCTGCACAGCTGTATGAGGATGGAAAAGATTTTTTTCCTTTTCACACCTTTAGTAATAAGAGCAAAAGAACAGTATGCTGTGTCTTTGCAACAAAACATTAAAATAAAACACATTTCATTCTGGTTTTCATTTTTCCTCCTCCCCCATTCCCTTTTAGTCAGGAAAAAAAAAATAAAAAAAAAAGGCAGGGAAAAAGAAAGGAAGAGGGGAAAATTAACCAAAAGGATTTCACAAGACTTTTAAATCTCACCCTTCTTAAAAGATTTGCAATGAAAATGTTTTAAAACAATATTTGTTATTGTTTGCAATAACTGAGCCACTTTTCTCCTTTCTTCCTTATTTCTTCATATATACATCTCAGCTTCTTTCTCCTCCAGGTCTGGCTGCTCTGCTTGGTCCTCACCACCTGTGGCATTAGGAGCTGGAGCTCTGGGAGACATTGTGGCAGATCTAGCTCTCAGAGCCCTGCCTGCAGAGAGAAAAGGATCTGTCTTTTTTATTCTTCAAAAGCTGGACTTTTAGTGTCTTCCCTGGCTTAGTGCCTTCTGGTTAGTATCTTACCTGGCTTTCCTAGTCACAGGCACATTCAGGGAAATTTCTGCAGCTTTCTTCAAGTTTTTGCTACTGTTGCTGGGACCTTTTATTTAAGCCCCAATTATAATTCTTCTCCCAATATGTTCTTGATTATTCTTGTGAGACTCCCTCACCCCATCCTCAAATACTCATGGTGAAAACTTCTCTCTTTTGGCCTTTGGCATTCTGGCTGACTTCTAATAGGTGTATCACAAACCTGAGTCTGCTCTGGGTTTAAGTATTATTTTACATTCCTTTGTTACAATTCTACTATATTTTTTATTACCTCTTATTTTAAAATACAGAAATACTGAACTTACTTCTTCTGTTTCCACAAGTGGTTATATTTTTAAATTCTTTCACAGTACTTTAGGAAAGGAAGTGTTACTGTTAGCATTGTTGTTATTTTAAGGCCAACCAGACACAGTAAATTTTTGCTATGCATCAGTGAAACTTAAGGACAGCTTGTAGTGTTTTGCATGATCAAGACAAATGGTTTAGCCAATATCAGGCAGCATTTCAGTCTAACAAGAACTATCTGTTAATCTGCCACCAAATAGTTTTCCAATCAAAGCTTTTCCTTTCTGTGCGGGACATAAGCAAAAGTTGAAATATCAGAATTTCTACCAGGACTGAAATGTCAGTTTTAGCTTCGCTATAGTTCAAATCTTTTGGCTCCCAGTCTAGTGATCTGTCTATGAGTATATTCCATAAAATGCCCGGTCAGCTTCAAGACAAGCCCGTCATGGATGTTTCCCCTCGAGATAATCCCCTGGATAACGAAAGTCAAGAGGCGTTCACTTCACTTTTACTTGTGATCAAATATCTTCTCCCCTCTGCCCTTCTGCCTTTACACCTTCTTACTCTAACTTATTATTTTCACATGAGATTCAGGCAGAACTCCTAATGAAATCAGGGCAGAGATCACAGGTAAGTGGTACCACTTAATATTATCAGAGAAAACACTCTTGGTGAGAAATCCAGCATATGTTTAAAATAATGATTAGTTTTCGTTATTCAGGTGGCTCATTGCTTCTTGAGCTTTTGCATTATGCATTTAAAAAAAATCTTGCTTTATTCATCTGTGTGTAAGACTTCAGAAGCAACTAAGCTGGCAGTAAAGAGGAATGATTGTGCAGTGAATGGAATACGTGTCATTTTCAGAGCAAGTAAATAGATTTAATTCCTGGTCTTAGTTCAGGTATCAGTTGTTTGTGAAAATAAGTAGCTGAAAAGCTACTAGAGAGTAGAGGTTTTTTTTTTTCAAAAAAATCATCCTGGTTCCTTTCACAAGGGAGAGCAATAAATTGCCAGTAGCCCTACTGAAAAAGGATGAGCTGCAGTTCTGGGGGAAAAAAAAGTGAGGCTCAGGACAGTGTTAGCCTTCTTCCCTGGGGCTAGGAAATGAGAATTAGTTCAAGTGTCAGGAAGGTCATGAGAGCAGGAAATGGCTTATGTAGGAGCTGCAAGTCATGCTGCTTTTCCTTGTCTCCAACGTGTGTGCCCTGGGGTTATGGCCACTTGGGGAATGCTTATTGCAAACATCAAGCAGCCCAGACTCTTCCAAAACAGTGAGCAGTCAAAAAGACTGTGATTTTCTCTCATTGAAAACAATCTCCTCTTCCAAAATCAAGTTCCTTTATCTTTTTGAAAACAAATGAAAATTAGAAGCTTGAACCGTAGCTGATGTGAGTTAGCAGACAACTAGTGATACTGGCACCTGGGACCTGCCCTTAGGTCTGTATGCAACGGTGCAAATAAAGGACAGGAAGGCATGTTCCTGTGTGGATGGCTTGGCAGATCTGCAAACGAATCTATGCATACCAGAAGAAATGCAGATAAACAAAGCAGTGAGAAGATTTGTACCGGTCAGGTATTACAAATAATTTAGAAAGGAAAAGATTTGTTGTGATTCTGTCTATTAGAGTGCCGACTCCTTCATGGTCTACAGAGACATGCACACAAAAACCCCAAAGGCAGAGTTTTGGTATACACAAGTTCTTTTGTGCTACTGAAAAGATATCCTGAGTTGTTCTCAAATGCTTAATAAGGTTTATGGCTAGCTTGAAGCACAGAGAAGTGTAAATGAAGCCATGAATCTGCCTTTAGTTTAATCCAAATATGAATTGGCTATCCACCTTAAAAGCTGTTCGAGTTGCTGAGAAAAGCTAAAATATATGTGATTGGGAAAAGTCTGTGCTTTAATCTTCACAGCAAATCTTTTCTAAGGATTTCAGTGCATTTTCTTCTCTTTTGTTCACTATGCAGTGACTTCTGATGTCAATTATTGAGGGAACCTTACATAAAGTTTGTTACCTAGAATCAAATTTATAGTGAAGGAGCAGAGTGCAAAAGAACTCCAAGATTCAAAGACTGAGGCTAATGGTTTTTAAATGCTTAGAGTTGGTTAGTGCACAATAATCAATGCTAGAGCAAGGATACACTACGAATAAAACTTATATGGCCAAAGAAGAACACTTTACCTCTCTTGGCCTACTTTTTTTTTTTGAGTTTTATACACATTCACGTGTATTCAGATTCACAAACGTCTATGAATTTTTTGAGTAATTTTGAGTATAATGTAATCCATATACAACTGAGGCCTGCAGGTATTGAAGTAATGGTAATGCACAAGAAAATCCCAAAGAAACAGTTTCTGGGAATATAAACAAACACCAGAAATAAGAAAAATATTTCCTTTTCCAAGTACTATTTAACATTTGTTCAGAGTAACTAATTTTAAACTGTCAATTTCTTCTTTATTGCCCCAAAACGAAGTCTTTTATTTGGCTTTGAGTATTTATAGAGGTAAATATCAACACAGCAATTTAGGAACTTCAGGTAAGTTTGTACCTCACAAATGTTAGGATAAAATAGAGTTGTTTCAAAGGCAGAGGTGTTTCAAAGACAGCCATGAAAGATTTGACAGTATGTGATGCTGTTGGTTGTGATGGGAAAGAAACCTCTAGGAAGGCAGACCAGAAATGACTAAGATCCCTGACATATGTCTTAATTGCCAAAGAGAGGATACGTAACTTTAAAAACTACATGGCTTTAAGTGATGAAGAGAATCAGTTAGTAGTATTTATACAATAAAATAGAAAATTAATAAAATGTATGTTTCTCTTGGGTCTGGTAAAGTTTACGTAGAATTAAAACCTTGATGTCTCAGATAAAAAAATTAAGATTGTTAACAAATTTCCTAACCCCTCTTTTTTTTTGTGTAAACACCTTTTCTGTGACAGCTCAGCTTTAACATTTACTTTTATAATGTTTCCTCTCTCTTCCCTCACACACACACAGAGGACATTACATGTAGAAGAAGTGATTGAAGGTCATCCAGTGACAGAAAAAAATGAATTCATAGGGAAACTGAGGAAGGGACTGGAGAATTATTGAAGGTAAAGTCTTGAAAGATTTTTTCATCACTTTCCTCAGAAACGGATAAGTGATCTCAGTTGAAACTGAAATAAATTTTTAATCTAAAAGAAGACATCCAGCTTGAATACTAAAATGTGGCAAAAATAAACACCTGAAAGCAGTGTTCTACAATGGGAATTATCAGGCAACCTAATCGTAAATGTTGTGAATGACAAAGACGAGAGTAATTAAACTGTGAATCCATAATTTCACTAAGAATAAGCCACCTGGCAAAATAATTCTGTGTAAAATTCTTAATCTCAAATTGAATAAACTATATCAATTCTCTCATAAAGAAACAGCTGAGGTATTACCAAGCCTATTGTCCTTATAGCACCACTTAGGAATATTTTGTATGCTGACATCTGCATGGTGTTGGACACATTTTTAATTGCAGTCATAAAGAGATTAGTGTCCTACAGATAGGAGTATTTTTGAAGAGCTGAAAAGAAATCCTGTATTTGTCTACAATACTGGTTCTTGCTAGTGGTGAGAGCTAGGAAAGAAAAATTCAATTTTACAGTAGCATTTTCTCATAATGAATGAAAATATAAAGGGAAAGTAAACTGATGGTTTATTGAAGAGTGACTCACATTGAAAGACAACAAACCCTTGTTGTCTTACCATTCAAAGGCATTGCCTGTGCTGCATGAAAAAGTCTAGTGCCTGCTTCATGCTGTAGGAGTTACAGTTTTCAAGCTGCCTTAAATCTACAGTGGAGGGTCTCTCCCAAAAGATCAAAAATTGCAGATAACTGTCACGGTGATGCAGGTCTTCCAGAGTGCTCCTGCATTGGAAGTGTGAGGAGGGGGGGCTACAGTGAAAAGTATTCTCTGCTTTGGTCTAGCAGGATCTGAGAGGATCTGAGATGAAATGCTGAGATTATGGCAGGGAGGGGAACTGGTCTACAGCAATCTATATGTTATTCCCAGAAGATACGCTGGCAGCTACTTTGCTGTACTTGGGCATCTAGTCCAGTAGTTACAACCCAAATCCCATTTCAGAACACTGTTAATCTCAGCAGCAGAAACAGCAGGGTGTATAGGGACTGAAAAGTTAAAAGGGTACCAAATCCACAGAACTAAAAGGTGGCTGGAAACATAGGTTGCATTTCTTCCAGCAAGGATGAGACAACAGCAATTTTTGCATCAGCCAGTCACGTAGCAGCCCTAAGGAACTCCTCAAGCCAGGAGACTGAAGGTTTACAGAGCCTGCCAAGAAATTAAATGCTGCTACAGGAAAAATATTTCTTCAAAAATTTCCCCCTGGAAGTGTTCAAGGCCAGGTTGGATGGGGCTTTGAGCAACCTGGTCTAGTGGAAGCTGTCTCTGACCATGGCAGGGGGGGTGGAACTAGATGATCTTTAAGGTCCCTTCCAACCCAAACCGTTCTATGATTCTATGAAAAATTGAAATTCAAGTCCTCTGAAAGCAATTTCTTTGCTTTGGCTTAGGAATTTGACCCAGATGCATAAACATCGCTGACAATAAAGTAGGAACATTGAATATTTTGCTATCAAGTGTTACCTGGCTTTTTGAAAACAAGAGCTTGAGACTTAAAATACTTATGGGGATTACTGTGGAAATGAAAGAAAAGAAAAAAACAAAAAAACACTTCAATTAAATAATGAGGCACAGTGATATCTTGGGGCTGCCCAGAGTTCTGTAATGTGAGGAAGGAGAATGAGCAACCAGTATACTGAGCAGCTTTTTGACATAGCTACTCCAAGGTTTAGAGATAAGGGGCCTCCATTCACTCAGTCTTCAGATTTATATGGACACCTTGTTGCTGCTGCATTTTTGGCTGCTCAGTTCTCCCTCCCCAAAAGAATAGACCTGTGATTTTTTTAAAGAAAGCCTGTAGATGTAGTAAATGATTTTCAGCAGACAAACTGGGAATATGGGATTCAAGCGCCGTGCTGCTTGTGAGCTGTAGAAAAAAGGAGGCCAGGAGTTCTCAGATTTTTTGAGGGAATTACCTTCTTTCAGCATTTCTGCTTTCCTGCAGTCCTCAATCAGAAAAAATTAATTTTGTCTGTGGGAAAGGAATGAGAACAAGCTATAATTTACAGGTGAGGTATAAATATTTACCCTTCTAGCTCTGAGCCAATTACAATGTTTTGACTTTTTTTCATTAGAAATTGCATCTTTCATGTAAAATTTGATTGAAGTCAGCTCCCTTAAAAGATGAGGGTGGGGAAATAAGTTACATAACAGAGAAGTGAAAACAACCTTTTTCTTTCATGTATAAATGAAATATTTGAGTTGACCCAAAATACAATTTTCTAGCTTTTTTTCCCCTCCGTTCCTTCCTCCCTATACAGAGCTGTTTTTACTTGAACCATTCTCCTCTCATCAACCATTTAAAATTCTGATTAACCTCAAAGCTGAAACACATTGTGTTATAACAGCCTTAAAATAAAAGATTGTTTTATCTTTCTTAGTCCACTGCCTAAGTTCATCACTCCTCCCATTAAGACACACTGCAAATACTGCAACGCAGAACAGAGAAGGAACCAGCTGCACAGAGAGACAGTTTCATGTATAGATCTGAATGAAGATGAGCTCTGTTTCAAATAGCATACAAAATGTTGTTTACATAGTACTGAAAGAGAGCTGAGTTAAAGGAGAACAGTTGTTGGTCACCCTGAAAGGTTTAGTTTAACCTGGACTGTATTTTTTGTTTTGACCCTTACAAGCTTCCACTGGAATGACAAGAGTGTTTTGAAATACTGAAATTCAGCATGTCCTTTTCAGCATGCTGAAACAAAATATTTTGGCACTGTCAAAATGTCTTCCCCCATTATTTTTTCTCAAAAACATTTGTGGAATTTGACCTGAACTGTAACCAGTGTTAGTGTTCTCACATTCATAAGTAAAGCCTGATTATGCTAGTCATTGAACTGTTACCCCAGTCTAGTTCATGACATCAGCAATAATGTCATAAGAACAGAAAGAAAGAACATCATATTTAAGGGAAAAATGAGAGATAATATGTTAGCTGAACAGAGTAGAGGCATGGAGATGTACATTTATGGATACCCTTGAGACTGAAGTGTCCTCCAACATCTTACTGTAGGTTGGAGAGTTTGCAGGTGTTACCAACAGCCTCTGCAGGATGTTTCTGCACCCGCTGGCTCTGCTACAGCTCTCTGCCTGGCCTGGATGGTTCAGATGCAGGTCCAGTCCGTCACCTTCAGTGCATCTTGGTTGTGCTGGGGAGATCACGTACAGTGGTCCAGTTGCCTGTTTGTAGCTTTGCTATACCCTTGTGTGTGGAATGCCTTGTTTTTATTTGGTTGACATAGGTCAAGTTAAGGAAATAGATGAATGAAGACTTGTTCAGAATATCCAGAATAGATAATGGGGTTTTAGTAAATGCTTTCAGTTAAGTTTTTTAATAGATATCTATGTCTGTGCTATATTAGGTAATATGAATAACCAAAAATGTGTAAGATTATATCAGTTTTTTCTCTCTCTCATTAACTGTCATGCTGTCTCCCTCCTGAAATGGCAGTAGTCAGAGGAGTACAGATGAGCTCCTATGTTCCTCTGCTTTTGGTGGATCATGTTAGCTCTCATAGCCAGTCTCCTCTTTGATGTCTTCTAGAAGGTTGACACCTGAAAACTTATTCTGTTCCCTCCTTAACCTGGAGACAATCTGGTCACCCTGTTAATGAGGATAAACATTTCTTACCTTCTGGATTTTGACAGAAAGCAGATGTGGCAGTAATTAGCTGCTTTGGGATGGTAGGAGGTAGTGGGGGCAGCCACCTCCTCTTAGACGTATCATAAGGTATAGGATAATAGCACAAGGCAAAATGCATGCAGCTGGTCATTGTGGCATGATAGATTTGTATCAGAAGTCCTTCAGTATTATTGATTACCCACTAGAGACCTTATAGGGGATTTGACTCAGATATTTATCTAATGAAATCAGCTTTGCATCGCTGTCATGTTTTTCAACTCTGACATGACTGACCTGCAATACCTGAAAAAATTCAGAGACCCTAATACACCAGGGTTAAATTGCAGCTCCATAAATCTATGGGGTAGTTTCAAACCTGTTATAAATCCAGTTAAATTAATACAAATGCACCAGAGAAGAATTTGACCTATAGGTAAAGTTCCTGTGAGCAACTTCTGAATCTGATCTGAAAATTGGCAGCAATACAGATATCTTTAAGATTCTTCAAATCCAAGTAAGTACATTTGGTGCATATTTGGGTGACCTTCACTAAACAGATGCCCTCAAGGGAAATATTTTTCTCTTGGGGATATTCTTGCTCTATAGCTACCAATGTAGCTCCCATAGCTGACTCGAGCAATTACTTCGGCTGCATCCTCTGTAGTAGCTGTGGTAAAAACCCAGCCTTTGATTCATTGTGCAACCTCTGGTTATTCATCGGAAGGTCAAGTTCACCTGTCTCCTGTAGAATATGATGATGGTTAGAGAAAAGTATGTTGTTAAGGCTTGACATAAGATGAAACAGGTCTGTTTTTCCTCTTTTTAGATTATTAACGAAAGGGAGATAAGTAATCCCACCTAGTTAATGTATTCATTTGGCTTAATCCTAGGGTTTTTTTTTATGGTGTTCATGTAAAAGGAGACCATGGTTGGTGCTTAGAAAAAATGCATCATTTGGTTATTCAGAGCTAAGAACAACTTTTTTACAGTTGCTTTCTTGTTCTCCAGATTTTGAAAATACAAGCTCAGCAGGGGGAGAGTAGAACATGACTGTAGGAATATAAAGCATAGAAAAAGCGTCACAGTTCTACTCGTCTTTTTTTACTGGTGTGTTTTTGTACAGAGGCGCTTGACATCTGGAATCACCTGGGGAAAAATTAGGATTGTAATTGAAAATAAGAACTAAACAATGATGGTGATTTCTAACCATACATGATCATTTTGCTTTAATAGAGTTGAAAAGATTTTAATAGAACCATTTGATTTTGATTTAACGTTTATGTTATAATAATGAATTAGTATGTATTGCAAGCATACACACACAGTTATATATGGAAAATATAGGTCCAAAAAAAGAACTTGAAAAATTAAAAATTTTAGGTTTGTGACAAAAAATTAAACTTCATTACATGTTTTTGAAATGAGTATTTGTACAAAAAAATGTTTTTCTTTGAAAAAAACTTTGGTTTTTGAAAGACTTGTTTGCTCAGTCTTTTTAGCTGAGTTGCATCCCTACATAAAACATGGCTGAGAAGGGAAGAAACAGGGAGGAAAAGTCATAGGGGAGCATATTATTTTCCATTTTTCCTCTATTTTGAAGCTAGATTGGTGAGGATCTTGTGAACCTTAAGGAGAGTTTAAGACAATGTTACAAGCATTTTCTTTTTCCATCTTCTGACGGACAACTAATAGCCACTGAATGGCAGAAACTTTCTGCTCAGCTGCTAGACTTGGCCACAAGTTTCTTGCTGGCAAGGGACAGCTCTCCAGTGCATTTCTAATGGCAGTTAGTGGCTGCTAGCCAAAGGCAGGAACTCTACTGAGTAATGCTCTCCAACATGTTGCTTTTCCAGTTATTCCTCTTTTGGGTTTTTCGCATCTTTTGCAAAACAGTCTGTGCAATGTTTTCTTGTTCTGAACATGGCTGTCATGAGCTTAATAATGCAGAAAGATTAGAGCGAGTGCAGAATAAATCTTCAGTGCCTCCTGAATAGGGAATTTTCTTGAGAGTAATGCTACAGTGAAACACAGAAGTTGGTGGGGACAGCGTATACTAGATAAGTTCGATGACAGTAAAATGTAAAAAAAAAGTTAGGGAGAGGTGATCCTTTCTTTCTCTCCAGTAATCAATCAGTCAATCAATCACCAAACCCTCCAAATTGAAAAAAGTGCTAACTAATTTCAAAATCAAGTAGTCAATTTAGACTGAACATTGGCAAAGCTGTAACCCACCAACACTTTCTTTGGATTTAATAAGGCCATTATTATGTACCAATTAAATGATCACTGAAAGAGAGTAAACTGACTTTAACTGCATGGCATGAATCCTTTTGCCACTTGCTATGTCCTTAGCTTAAAATTCCAAAACTGCACTAAATGCAGAAAGTAACTATTTTCTTTATACCTTGCTACACAATCCATGGAGGATAGATAGGATTCCAGTCATTTAAAACTCTAGTAGTAAATTAGGTGCAACTTCTCAAACTAGTAATTAACAAAAATCTGTCTTAATGCCTTTCTTGTTCTAGCTGTCTTTTTATGTAGCAACTTCAATGTGTTGAAGTGTCATTTTTAGTAGTAGTAAGGGCAAAGACACAGTATGGGAGCTGATATACAGTAAAGATGGGTTTTTCTGTGTTGTGCTATACAGGACTGGCCCTACCAGCCATTTGTCCAGACAGGTCTGCATTTTTATTGACTTGAAGAATTATGAAAATGAAACCTTTCATAGGGTGCATTTAGAGGAATTGCATTGGAATTGGGGTTTTCTAAAACGAGATTGTGTTATTAAGGAAAGCCTGATAAGGACTGGATTAGTTCTGGACTTTTCTTCTTTGTCTGCTTGCAAGCAATAACTCCATCTTCTGTTAACGATACCATAGAAGGAGGTCTTCAGGTGAAAGAATAAACTCTGATTCATTTTGCATGACAAGGGTGATTAATGGGGAGGAGATTATTAGGAAATCTTCCAGCCAGCTTCCAAGTCCTCTTTTCCTTAGTGCAAGAGTTCATAGAACAATGCCAATTTTTGATCACATCTGGTTCTGCCCTCACTCGTGTTTTAGGGCCATCAAGATTCCTGCAGTGACCCTAGACTCTGCTATCATCTAGTGTGTACAGAGATGCAACTGAGCTGTGCATATTCATATCAGCCATCTTTTTGCTGGCTAAGTAGTCTGGCTAATCAGCGTTGCATAGATGGTTAATCTTTACCAAAGGTGAACCTAAGCAGGAGCCAAATTTATGTCCTTGGAATTGCTCTCTGGAGATCATAGATTTTTCTACTGACTAAATAGAGATATTAGCAGAAAATTTAACCAAGAAAGTTGGTGACCAAAAGATGGGTGGTGTTAATATGCGCAGCCCTACTCTGTGTGTGTGTAGATAAATTCTCATTTCCACTGAAGTCTCAGCATGGAATTCTGTTCTTACTGTTTCCCACAAAGAAATTCATTCAGCCCTGTTTGTTGTCTGTGTCACATATGCTGATGTGAAGTCACTTGGGATTTACCCAAGTGCTCCTCCACCTAAACAGGAGATAATGCCTAATAAAGAGCTTGCCAGGGATTTTCAGACTATTCAGGGCCCAACTGCAGCTGAGAAAAGGACTCTGCAAGGAAAAAGGCAGTTAAAGTGCTTACAAAGCCCACAATGTGTGTCTGTGATGTTATACATGGTTAACTTTCTCATGAACCTATTTAAGCTATAGCTTTCACCCCAATTGAGCATTGTAGGAAACAAGTCATCCCCCGGGCATCATGCTGTGAGATGCCAGAGTCAGAAGGAACAGTTTTGTTAGCAGTAGTGCACTCTGCCGAAGACTTGTTTTTTTCTGTAGAAGTACATAACGGTGCTCAATGGAGCTTTTGTGAAGAACACTTCGAGGTACGTTAGCTGAAAAACAAAATTAAAGAGAGTGCACCCTGAGCTCATGTGAAAGGGATTCTGAGGACAAGGCTGAGTAATGAAAAAAAGGCTTCTCTCAGGTCAGTAAGGCAACAGGCTGGCACTCTGGAGATCTGTGCTTTTTGCATGGAGCAACTGAAACAGACATTTGGTAGAAATGCATTTTTCATCTCCCATTAAAGGATTGAAGCAAAGATCTTTCACCTGGAAAGCTTTTTATTGCCAGGTAATAATTTTTTAAATGTACCTATTAAGCCACCGTGCCCCGTATCAACGAGCTTCTGACAATCTGTAGCTTAATAATACATACTATTTCACAATTTATTTACTGCATTGTGAGGTAAGTGGGCTCAATTGTAGACTAATAATCTCTTCTGATTTAGAGGGGTTAATGTTAGCAGGCATAGACAGGGAGACTTCACAGGGTAAAACACTATTTATTTTTCCTTCGCCCAATTAAAAATGCTGATGCTTATTACACTTTAAAGAATTTTGTATTCTGAAGGACCCTTTTATCATTTGTGTGGATATTAAAATTTTAGAAACAAATTAAAATCTTCCAGGCATTTTTTGGCTTTATATTTATTGCAGCAACCAGATTTCTTGTATAGCTTATGAGAAAAATTGTGTTGGGCAGAGAATAAGGCAGCTTGTATAGAATTAATGAACTAGAAATACTAATGGAAGGGAAGTTTACCTTATACTTTGTGAAAGTGAACAAGAATAATGTTTGTTAGGAAAATGGTCTGTTCAAAAATTTATTCAATGTTACCTGATCTTAATAACTTGGTATTGTTAAAGTCCTCTTTCCTGACATTGTGGGACATGGAATTGTGTTCCAAAAATTAATTCTAAATTTAGAAGTCTTTTCTAGCATTTTCATTTGAATTTGGCCCACTCTGTACTTGAGTTTTAGATATTTGCCTAACAATAGACAAAAAGCTCATTTTCTGGAGTTGATTAAAGCTTCAGCTTCCTTTCAGGCCAATCATGACAGCCATTTATTACATTGCTTACCTTAAAGCAATAAAGATTAACACTTAATTCCAAAGCTGATGGAGGTATGGCATGCTCCTTTCAAAATACACAAGTATTGAAATCAGGACAACCTTAGTGTACTTAACTTTTTGGCTAACCTTTTTTTTTTTTTTTCCTTCAAATATGATTTCAGTCACCTCATATGATTAGAAGGGTAGCATCTGGTCTTGGTAGATGAAGCACTGCATATAAAATGGGAAAGAGTCATGCCTTAATTTCATGGGGTCAAGGCTCTTTAATTGTTTCTTAGCTCCCTTGGAGAAACATGAACTATTATTTTCTCTTCACATTGTCTGTTTTAGCTAACTGCTGCCTTTGTTGAAGAGGTTCTACAACATATGCTTGTTGTTTAAGAAGCTGTCAAACTGTGGCACCAGATTTTTGAAGAGAAACATCCTGACTAAATGGACACAAAGCTGGAGTGAAGAGAACAGCAGAGATAAATGAATTAGCAGAAAGCAATGATGATGATTTTGGTGGGGCTGTCTTGTAAAAAGTAGCCAATTCATAGAGTGCCTTCCTCTTGTGTAAAAATGTGAGGGAGAGACTATCTTGTTTTCCATAAGTATTTGTATGTTTGAACGAAAGTAATCCTTGACACTGCAGGAGCTCTCAGATCAACTTTTCCTTAGCCAGCCTTATTCCCATAAAATAGATGTCCTCAGTCTTCTGCTTTGACTTTCTAGGTCTTAAATAAAAAGGAGTTAATTCCCTGTAAGCTGGGTGCTGATGAACTATTGCTTACTTTGCTGATGAGCACAGTTGTCATTGCTCTCCGATGACTTTAATGTGGCCAGGTAAGGGGAAGTGTGGCTGCTCCTCTGAACCTTGTGCTTTGTTACTGCCTGATTACTGCAGATCTTTGAACTGCTTTCTTACACTTTAGATTTTTCCTCTCCTAGCAAGTTGTGCAAACCACAAAAATGAATGTTAATCCATTCAGCTTCCATGAGAAATCCATTGCTCCATCTATTGCCACCTCAGCTGGACTCTTCTTCCTGAAGTAAAGAGTAATTTGTTTAGCTTATAGCCCTGAAACTCTGAATAGACGTTGCCTGTGTCTCCTTTTGGAAGCAGTGTAGCCCAGCAGGAGCAGATTAGAAAAGTGATACCTTTGGTATTGAGAATGAAATGTCCACAATATCTGTGTTTCAACGGTGAGTTTAATCCAAAAGGAATCCAGTTCATGAGAGGGATTAATGGGAATAACCAGGAGACTCACTTCAGAAGTGCAGTCCTGGTCCAGCCAACCCAATGTGTGCTAGACCAGTACTGACCACTTACTATGAACATCTGAGACAGGCAGATAAAATCTGAGGCAGTGATTTTGCTAGAAAGGAGGAAAACAAGGTGTTTTCTGCCGTGGAGGAAGTCACTGCCACAGTGTTTTCCCTGATCTTTCCATTCCTCCTCCATTGACTGTGGGCATACAGGGAGGTTCCTAAAAGGAAGAGGGATGCAAAAATGGCCTGGGAGGGGATAACCTGAGGTTTGCAGTGGACAGACTGTAGGAAGGTCCAAGATAATTCAAACATTGCATGCTGGGCAAACCAAGGGCTGAAGTAACAGTGAGGGGAGAGATGTGAAATTGAAGTGAGGGAGGACTGTTTGCATATACCTTACCCATGCTATCTAGAGGAAGTCTGAATTCAAAAAGGGAAGAGTTTAACTAACACCTGGTGGGGTGAAATATAAACCTAAACTATATAAAAAATAGCATTGCAAAGATACCAGGTTGAATGCTTGGGGTCAGGGAAGGAATAACACTGTGGAATCTGGACCACCAGCAGAAATGTTTGTCCCTGCTCTGCCTGTTCTGCTGATGTGGTGTTTCCCTGGAAGTAGGTGTGATTAGCTAGTCCTTGCCCTCATGCTGCGACTCTGAGCAAGCAAGACACTTCTGTTTTCCTGACACTGCCCAGTTTCCCCATGTTTCCTCTCTCATCTATCACTCTGTAACTGTCTCAGAATTTGGGTTTTACCAAAAGTCAAGTAGGAGGAAAAAAAATTGTCTTTTTTTTTTTTTCTATGGGATATTATATGTTGAATTTTCAATTTGATGTTTCAGTAATATATTAATATAAGAAGAACAGAGGGGAGGAGAGGGGAGGAAAGGGAAATCCCTTCTCACTAGAGTTCCTGTGCTCCCTGAGAGTACAATGAAGAAATAACAGCTTATGCATCACAGGAGAACAGGATATCAAAGGTCTGGTTCAGTTTGCAGTCACGTTTCCTACCTGATGCTTCTCAGCCATGTGGTCAGTAGCGCTTAGACTCACTGCAGAGACAACACAGAGGAAAAGATCAACTGGACCCTGCAGGTCAAGCCTCTGTGACACAGAACAACATAAGATTACTAGAGTAATTGCTTAATTTCCACTGAGCTGTATATTGTCCTCTTCATTTCAGAAGAAAAGAACAAAAGAATCTTCTTTGCAGGAGATAGGAAAAGAGCACATTATTTTTTAACAATTATTTCATTGTATTCTTGAAGAAAGAAATGTTTAATGAGGCAAAGAGGAAAGGAGATCCCCAGATAACTGGTTATAATGGCGAAAAGGAGTGAAAAAAAGAAGGTAATCATCTGGTGGTGATAAGCTTTCAGGCTGGCAGTACTGGCAATATTGGAAAACAGCTGGTTTTACTAGAAAATACAGAATGAAGCAAAACCAGTAGACCAATGAAAATGCTTTTATAACATGAGTAACTCGCCTGCTTAATTGCTTTTCCCTGCAAATACCATTTAGCCCACATACTTAATAAGTTTCAAAAAGATAAAATATGAAATGAGCATTCATAGATCGGCCATAATTTCATCTCATAGCTTTAAACATGAGAACAAAGTAAGTTCACGTGTTTAGAAGAGATATTCCTCAGTCATCACAACATAAACAATTCCAAATTTTTTATTGGATTAGAATGAAAGAAGATTAAAATTAAATTTTTCTTACAGAAAAATTACTCCATATTTCTTCAGGATAGCATCTCCCTCATTTTCTCCTCAAACATCTGCTGTTCTCTCTGACAAGTGGATCACTGTGAATGCTTACTCTCAGCCAATGCAATATTCCTGCAGTCCTAAAGACACAGAAGACTAACAGTGAGCAAGGTGTTATGGTTTTCCTGGCACGTTTGTGTTTTGTTTTCATTAACATTAAACCACCCAGGTGATGTTTTCTTTTCACTAGCCTCTCTTAAAGGCATTGTAATTAAGGTATTTTCAGGCATGTGCGTCAAGTGGCTTGCAATTCTTCTAGGATTCTGAGCTGAAACATCACAAAATGAAACTCATTTGTCAAATCAATAACTTCAAAATTAGATCAAGAAATGATTTGAGGTAATCTATTCCTAATAAAATATGAGATTAATTATGAGCTTCCTTGATTAATGTATATGTTTTCAACTTTTAAGAATAAATAATATTTGTAGAGAATTGCACCAGAGTAAAACTTGTGAAAGATGTATTTTTCATAGCCTGGCTTTTACAAGAAATTTTTTGTTTTGTTTTGTTAAAAAATGCTTTTCAGTGTTTCTGGTCATTTATACATGATGGTTTATATTAGTTTATATGTGGAATATTTAATGATTTTTCCTGTGTAACAAATGCAAGGTAATACAAGGAGATAAAGTCAGACACTCGGAGAAAGGCCTCTGTCAAATCAACCTGGCTTTTTATTTTTCTTATTATACATGTGAATGGTAAAAGTTGAAAGGTGAGCTAGATGGTATTTCCAGCCTTGATTCAGACATTCTTAGAGAGGTGTGAAAATACTTACCCAAATTTGGCCAATTTGTTTTGTTCATTAATCCGAGTAACTGAAAATTGATCATCTAACTGGTAGCGAAGTATTTTAACCCTCTGCTTTCATGTCTGCAAACCTCTTGTCCAAAAAAGCTGTTCAGTTGTTACTCAGCTGAAAAAATGGCTCCTTGCAACATAGACAAATGGCTATATTCTGCCAACAAATCTAAGAAGCAACATCAGAATACAGCAAATATGGCCCAGCACTGACTTTTATGAGACTGACTTAGTGCCTCTTCAGGTCAATAGAAAGTCACTGATTAATTTGCAATGGACTTTTAATATCCTTTATTATTTACTGCAAACCACAGAGAAGATATTGTATTTTAAGCACCTCTTCCCACTGAAGTGGATGCACCAAGTGGCATGGTGGGATTCAGTTGCTTTAACACTGTGTTTGATGCCACTGGAATGGCTTTAAGGCACCCTGCATGTCCTCCAGCCTCCAGTCTGGCAGGCCATGTGCCTCTCCCAAATCCTCTGTCAGGCCTGTGCTGAGGTCAAATGGTTCCAGTTATTTCCAAATGGATCTTATGCTTTAGGAATTGAATTATGCTCTCACTATCTGAACTATTATTATTATTGCTGATAAAGAAGGATGCATTTTACTTATTAAAAAAACCCTCACAACAAAATAAGGACTGTTCTAGCTTTTTGTCTGCATCTGGCTTAAATTCAGTTTATCCTCCTATGGAAATATCTTTCTGTAACCTGAAGACACGATTGCAATAATTTGCAATTATAGCAGAACGTATGGTCTTGCAAATATATATGACACGGCAGTTTATTGGACTTAGATAGCTCTTATTCTGATTTTTCTCAAGCTTCTTTTAAATTAAAGCCCATGAATAACAATTATTTTCAAACAGAATTTCAAAGTGTTTTATTCTAATAACTTTTCACCCTTCTTGCCTGTAAATAAGAATAAGATTACCATTGAGGAGTAAAGTTTAAGTATTCCTTCTGATACAGCTGGGTGGAAGTATCACAGTTTTAATGTTAAAAAAGTGTGATGAGTTGGGGCTAGTTCTTTGACATGCTGACAGTTGTCAACCCTTGCAGTCAATGCAAGTGGAAGGCTTCAGAGCCTGGCAGAAAATGGTCTGCACTTTTCAGCATTGAGCCCTGGGTTGCATGTTGTTGCCTGTGTGCCTGTGACCTGTTTGTGGGGGGGAAGACTAACGGTTGTCCCTGTCATGCCAAGACAAAATAGAGAATCCAAACTCCAAATCAATTATAAACTCTTAGGCATGAAATAAACACCTTAAAATTACCTACATATATTTTGGTAACTCTTTATTCTGACTCTGCTGTCAACTGGGGAGAATTCCCTGAATTCAGTGCAGCAATGATGGTTTAAAATTGGTGTCTGTAGTGAAGAAGTGCAATGAACAGGAATGAGGGAGAGGCTTGAATTTAGACAAGTGTTTATTTTAACTATGAGTTTTGAACTAGTCTACCTCCATTCTAGTCTTTGTGCTCTAGTCCTGAGATATGAGCTTATTGAAGTGCATTTGAAAATGGAGGTCTGAGAGTACATTTTATGAAATGTGGTGCATCAGGCCTGATGGGGGACCAGCAGGCTTAGCTTGCTGAGCTGTAGCTCTTTCTCTTCCTCCCCAGTGGTATCCATTCCCCTTATCTCTGTCCTTCAAAGGAAAAGGATCATAAGCTGAGGTGCAGTAACAAGAGAGAGGATTTTTCTTTTTTGCTTTTGGTTTTTAATCCGTTTTGCCTTACAGGCAAGGAGACAGCTGCCTTTATTTTCTGCAAGAAAATAAAACTTCTGCATGAACCCAAGAGACAAGAAGATTCGTCTGGGTTACAGAATAAGAAATGTACTGGATAAAATAGCTGTCAGGGCAGAGTGAAAAAGCCCTGTTTTTATTTTCCTGCCATATTTGTGCAGAACTGTAGGGTTTGGTTGTGGTTTTTTTTTAGTTAACATTTTTTGGCACCCAAAGTTAATGGAAAAAAGTCACATGTCCTCTTTCTCACAGTTCTTTCTCAGTTGTGACCTGGACAAATTCCAACAGAAATCTGGAAGGAGGTGCATAAGACTTCTTCTAATAAGGTACTATGGCTGTATTCCCGGAAATTTGGCTCTGATAGAAAATAGCAGCAAAGAAAAGATATTTTTTACTCTTCTTCCCTTGAATATCTACACAGTATCACGTAGGAAGCAAAAATCTTTAGCAATTCTATTTTATATCATTCTGAGTTACTAAAAAATATAATAACAATACAAGACCCAGGTGTAGTGGGTCAAACCAAGGAATGAGGCTGAGTTGTTTAAACATAATGTCTAGAGTCATCTGAGATGTTCTCCATTATCCAGGACGTTTGGCTAATGCTCAGGCATCCAGATACAGACATCCAGGACTTACAAGATTTCTGTATCTGCCTGGGATAGTAACTGGAGTCCAAGCAAAACATGCCATGCCTAATACGTGCCTAATATGACACTAGATGTTTACCTCAGAAACCCAAGAGACAATGTTCAGGTTGTGTTTTTGCTATATGTTTGCTTGGACTTCAAAGCATATAAATACTATGTAAAATAGTTCATTTTTGCTGACTTTCGCATTTGATCATCTTGAAGTAGGGCTATAAAAAACTGTTTTCCTGTTGTTAGTCAAAAGTACTAAGCTATATAAATTAATCCAATATGTAAAGGAAGCGATCCATGGTTTCTATAGAACATATGTAAATGTCCAGTCTTTTCACATATAAGTCCTAACATGCTACTAAAAAGGACAAGACAGATTGTGCTACAAATTTAAGTACTCATTTTTCTTTGTTCTATTTTTGAGTCTCTTAGAAGCTAGGAAAATATTGTAAAAGACAAACCCTAGAAATAATACAAAAGAAACATAAAATCAGGAACCACTGTATTCTTAAGTGCCAGTCACTGGTTTCCTACTCTGTAACTTGCCCAAAGCAAGTGTGATTTGGTTTTAAACCTACAAGAAATCTGAGATAAGACAGCAGTGAGGGACAGCACATAGTACTGATGCCCAGATCAACAGGAGTCTCTCTTCTGTGGGTCCATAATCAGCCAACTTCAGGACTTATAGAGGGGAAATAGTCTTTCATTCCAGTTGAACAAATACCATTCTGACAGGCAAGACTTATTGCTCCAGCAGCTGGTAGCTATATTACAAACTTGATTGTTTAGGGGGAAACCGACCATGTCTACTATTGGTAGATCTTTTTATAACATTTTAAAATGTAAGTGGGAACAATGGCCAACTTGTTATGATTTTAAATGGAAGAATCAAATCCAGTTCTTAAAGTTCCCTTTAGACTATGTACATAGAAGATGATGGTCAAAAAGAAAGCTTAACAGGACATGGGATTATTTTTTCTTGAATGGCATTTTCTATATTTTTAATTTTGGATCAGCATTCCTATATGAAACCTGTGATGGGAATAAAAATGGAAGCTGATGGAAGCCGGTTGGACGGTGTTAAGTATGGTCTCACTGACAAGCCTGACAGAAAGTCACCGAAGGAGTCTCTCTTTACTTTAACTGACTTGGGTGATAAGATTTCAAAGTGATAAAAGACTCGGAAGTCTATCTTTAGTTGTACATAACTCTCATTATTGGCTGTGACCAATGTAACCAACTCACTTGTTTTCAATGCCTTCACTGAGTTTAATGACTATGACTGCCTGACCTCATTTAGGAAAACAGAATAAATGTATTTAGTGCTTTGTTTCTTTCTGCTTTCATGGTAAGAGCAGTCCCTTTGGCAATGAGGCTCTGCCTTGAGAGTTGCCAGTTCTACTACTCTCATTTGTCCCTTGTAAGACCCTACTCTGTTAGTGAAGCAGCAAACCCCTGGGAGCGACAGTGCACAAGCAGCCAGGAGACAAAGTCTTGTTCTGGTCCCTCAGCTGCCTCCTATATTTTCTTGACGGCACAGAGGAGCCAGAGAATTGTTAACTAATATGCCCCATGAGTTTCCCTCTCACTTAAGTGAGTTTTCCAGGTGCTATAAAACTACAAGAGTTAGCACCTTCCTGGAAATGAAACAGGGAAGTGTAGTTCTGAGCATCATCAGCTGCTGAAAAGCCTCAGGGCAGGGGAGGCAGGCAGAGGGCAGAAGGTTGCTTATAGCCAGGAGCACAGAGCTTTGCCTTAAGGCAGAGGCTAAGGGCCAGTGAAGGCTTTATAGGCTAAATTGGGGTCAGAAATCCAGGTGGGCCAGAAATATTCCATAAAGCGCTCCTCTTTTCACTTCTGACCAAAAGAAGCAGTGGTGCACGATAAAGGTATTTTGCACTTCAGCAAATACTCCTTGAAGCCTCGGAGACTGGCTGGTGGCTTTACTATATTTTTGTAACTGTTTTGCTCATCCTTAATTGGCAGCAAGATAGATTTATGGAGAATACAAAACAAATAATTTCCTGTCATATAAATATTTATGTGACTGATTTGCAGTGGTAAGTGTCTTGGTAAAAAGCATAATTTGAAATTCTAAGCAGTGCTGCCTCAGTGTTGACTGATATTTGAATTCTGCTAGTGAAAACGTATTCAATCTATATATTGTTAGCTTTCTATATTATCCAACAGGCAGCAGAGATTAATTGTTACTATTTACATTTCAGTATTGACAGTATTTTCAAACCATCTCTTGGGTCGTATTCATGCAGACTTCAAAGCAATCAAAGAGAACTATGAGATGGTATAAAACAATCACTCAAAAATTCCTTATTCTATGTACTTAACCTCTGAAAGCTGTCTTACCTTAAGAAGAAATCACTCCATAGACAATAAATATGACTAAATACATGCCAGAGCAACTCAGGGGCTGCATCACTGGATATGTCGTAAGAAATTTTAAATTCTTTCCAACATGTACTGAACTAACAGAAGGGGCTTTTTTTGGGAGGACTTTTGTTATTTAAGTGGGAGAAATTGGTTGAAGAAATCAGGAAAATGTAGAGGACTTGGCTATACAAACAAATTGGCACACAGTTATCTCTTAACAATAGGCCTAGATTCATGCGTAGTTAACAACTGGAAAATATGGCAGCCAACTGATGGAGTTTAACCACCGTGATACCCATTGGAAGAGCAATGTAACAGGGCACAAGTAATCCAGGAGGTTTCTGCAGTGCATTGAGGACAACTTACTAACATAGATGGAGAAGCTGACAAGGGGAGATGCTCTGCTGGACCTTACACTTACAAACAAGGAAGAACTGGTTGGGAATGTGAAGGTCGAGGGCAGCCTCGGCTGTAGCGACCATGAGACAGTTGCATTCAGGATCCTGGCAAAAGGCTAACTTACTTTTGGTGGAAGAGGACCAGGTTAAGTAGCATTTAAACAAACTGGACATGCACAAGTCTGTGCAACATTCAAAAGATGATGAAGTACGGACTGGAGAAATGGACAGTGAGGTGGGCTGAAAACTCACTGAACTGTGGCGTTCGAAGGTCTGTGATCAACAGCACAAAGACGAGCTGGAGGCCAGTCCCTAGCAGTGCTCCCCAGGTGTCAATATTGGGGCAATACCGTTCAACATCTTCATTAATGACGTATACAATGGGACAGAGTGCATCCTCAGCAAGTTCACAGATGATACAAAACTGGGAGGGGCAGCTGATACACCAGATGGTTGTGCTGCCATTCAGAGAGACCTCAACAGGCTGGAGAATCGGGTTAAGAGGAACCTCACGCAGCTCAACAAAGTTCTGCATCTGAGGAGAAATAACCCCCATGCAACAGTACCCACTGATTCGATGGAAAGGAGCTCTGCAGAAAAGGACCTGGGGGTCTGTCCTGGTGGACAGCAAGGTGAACATGATCAGCAATGTGCCCTTGCAGCAAAGGTGGCCAACTGTATCCTGGGCTGCATTAGGCATAGTGTTGCCAGCAGGTTGATGGAGGTGATCCTTCACTTCTACTCAGCACTGGTGAGACACATCTGGAGTGCTGGGTCCAGTTCTGGGCTCCTGAGTACAAGGCAGATATGGACTTAGGGGATTGAGTCCAGTGAAAGGCCATGAAGATAATTAAGAAATATGGAGCATCTGACATAGGATGAAAGGATGGGACTGAAATCTCTGTATCTTTCCTCTTCCACTCCTCAGGAAGCCGCAGTTCACTGCATGCTGCACTACACTGCTCGTTACCCTCTCCATTTGCTTCAGAGGGTCCTGAATAGCACACGTAAGTGAAAGCTGAGTCCTTGCCCTCGTTTGTCCTTTCACCTGTCATTTGAACTGTCTGCTTCCTTATTGCTCACCTTGACCTAAGTCTCACTGCAGACTTAATAAAAGTCTGGCTTTGACACTCAGGGGAGTTGAAACTTTTTTAACACCTCTTTGAACTTGTGGCCAGAAAAGGAGGTAAAAGTAAACAACCAAACTATCTTAACCAGCACCAGTGTGGCCCAGGGGAGGTCAGGTCAGGTCTTGGAGGCTGATAAAACTGTGCTGTGTTAGTGTTTCTTTAACAACTATGTTGAAAATATCACAGTTTAAGAGGCAGAAATTGATTTGTCATCTTTGGTATTGCTTTCTCTACACTGTGTATTTCTCTCTCTGTTTTTCCTAATGGAAACAGGATTTGATATCAGTAACAGTAATAAGCAGAGCACCACAGCAGATATCACACATTTCGTTTCCTCCCCCAAAGTATCATCCATAGCACCATTAAACGATGAGCAGGAAAGTCCTGTTCTGTCAGCTCTTAGCTTCAACATTTATAGGGAATCGCAATGTACAGTTAAAATGCAAAGCAGATTTAGTACTTTAATGAAATATTTATCTTTTTTCATTTATTGCAGCTTAGTATAAGAATAATAGATGCTGTTGACTATTTTCCCAGTGACAAAGGAGATCAAGGGCTCTGTATTCACAATCTTAACCAGTATTTAACTGCCTAGGCCTGTTGCATGAGAACATAACCTAAGAATGTAAGAAGAGCTGCAATTTGATACCTAGCAAAGATTAAGGTAAGTGTATTTCTCTCCCGATATTCACGTAGCTTAGAGTTCTTGAGCTTGATGACGTTTCTGTGTATTTCTGTATATCACACTCTTCCATTAGCTTTTCTAGTGTCACTGTCATAGAATCATAGAATCGTTAAGGTTGGAAAAGACCCTTAAGATCATCAAGTCCGACTGTTAACCTAGCACTGCGAAGTCTACCACTAAACCATGTCCTCGAGCACCACGTCTACCCGTCTTTTAAATACCTCCAGGGACGGAGACTCAACCACTTCCCTGGGCAGCCTGTTCCAGTGCCTGACTACCCTTTCGGTGAAGAGGTTTTTCCTAATATCCAACCTAAACTTCCCCTGGCGCAGCTTGAGGCCGTTTCCTCTCGTCCTATCGCTTGTTACTAGGGAGAAGAGACCGACCCCCACCTCACTACAGCCTCCTTTCAGGTAGCTGTAGAGAGCAATAAGGTCTCCCCTCAGCCTCCTCTTCTCCAGACTAAACAACCCCAGTTCCCTCAGCCGCTCCTCCTAAGACTTGTTCTCTAGACCCTTCACCAACTTCATTGCCCTTCCTTGGACATGCTCCAGCACGTCGATGTCCTTCTTGTAGTGAGGGGCCCAACACTGAACCCAGTACTCAAGGTGCGGCCTCACCAGTGCCGAGTACAGGGGCACTATCACCTCCCTGGTCCTGCTGGCCACATTATTCCTGATACAAGTCAGGCTGTAGAGACTTTTATTATCCGGCACATATTTGACAAAGAGTTCCACATTTGTAACTATTTTTTCCATCAGAATTAGTATAGTAGCTCCATGCAAAGGGAAGCAGGATTTAAGTCAGCGAGAACAAGAGAAGGGACAGATCACAGTGCCTGTGGCAATGTGGGGATGCAGAATGAAGAATAGCCTTTTTCCAGATCACAGATTGTGACAATTTCCACTAAAGTTTATTAATAATTTATTTAGTATGACCTTTTCTGTTTTGGGACACCACATCTTTTAAAAAACAGAGATTTAAAAAAAAAACCAAACCCCTACTGTCTTAGGTGAGACTTCTCCAGGCTGCAAATGGCAAAGGCAGGTGTGGATTTCCAAGCAGGTGAGTACCAGTCAGTGTGGCACACGCTTCTCTGTTATGTGAGGTGATTGTGTAGCTCCCACAGTCAGGTCAGAGCTGAACTGCTTCCTGGCCAGGGAATATCTAATTTGAAATGTACTGGATCAAATCTACCTTGATACCTCTGTCGTGGGGAGGAAGGGAGTTGGGAAATCTGCTGGGCAGAATAGGCAAGGCATGCTTCCCCTTCAGCATTTTAGCTCATAAGAGTTTTCTTTCGATATTGATCTTCCATAAGGAAGATGTTGCTTGAGAGATCATTTCTCATTTTTAAAAAAGCTTGAAAGTAGTTGAAAAAGTTTTCACTGGAGTGTTTGATATAGCTTAAGGACTTGAGGCACTTGAGGCCGTCATCCTTAATTTCTGGTAAGTAAGAGTTATCAAACGTGTTTATCAAGAGCCTTCTGTCAAAGTGAACATTATATCACCAGAAGGCTGAAGCAGAGACAAGAAAAGGTTAGTTACTGCATGAGAATTGAGATCTACATAGGAAGCATTATAATTGGTACTGAGGTCATGGTCTAGACATCAAATAATAGTTCTGGCCTCAGTGTTAAGCTGTTAGTCAAATTCTTTAATTGGAATTTACAGTGAGACAGCTACTTTCTCAACATTTATATAACTTAAAGAGTATGTGTTTGATTTGTTAATATGACTTTGGTTTTATATTGATTTGAGGGTAGAATTGCTTTGCATTTATCTGAATTTTATATCTGTATAAAAAGTTAAAAGTAGCCTAACTTTTAACTAAGAATAAAATCAAAGAATTAGTCAGGCAACTGCCCTAGGTTTGAAAAGTTACAGTAGAGCAATAACAGCAAAAATTTATTTTTAAACTGGATCAGTTCCCTCACAGCTCTCAATGTAGTCCCACAAATAGTGGTTGTTGGCATGGCTGAAGAGTGGTGAAATAAGGGGAAGAAGGTGAAGGAGAGGGGGAAGTCTTTGAAATCTGTTCCAAATCATGGCTGAATGAACACAGAGCTCTTCTTGCCCTGGCTAGTGCTATGGATTAGCTGGGGCAGAGCTCTGAATGAGAGTCCTCACACTGTTTCCAGTGCTCACACTGGCCAAAGATATAATCTCTCTGACTGGGGCCAGGCAGATATTTCCTTCAAAAACCCAAATTCAGGCTTTTCTAGTAGTAGTTAGGATGCTCTGTTTTGTAGGTGCTTCCTTCCCCTGTATAAGATGCAGATATCCATTCCTGTAGGCAGCCTGGGCTGTTTAGCAGTCTACCGTCCTAGAAGTATCAGTTTTTGCAATATGTAGCCAGAAAGTTGGTTTTGGCCCTCTGGTTGATCTTGCCATTCCCTCATCTGCTGTCATACTTCAATCTCCTGTTTTCTCAGTGCACCGCTGAATGTACCAAAGCATCATTTTTTAACAAGAAAAGGCAGGACAGGGTTTCAAAAAGTAATTCATAGGTATGCAGAGGTTGAAGCATGGCAAAAAATGTTAGCTCTGTCTTATAAAGCCACTTTGTTTTTAAGATATAACAGAATATTTCCCCTAATAAATAATTTTGGTACTACTTCAAGCCATTTGTCCAGCAGGAGTGAAGAGGAACGAGGTTGTTAGAACAACAGAGCAGGGTGAGGGCTATGTTTTTAACCAGAGCTGGATATCATTTCTAAAGTATGCTGTGGCCCAGAGGGAACATTGCACACTCATCCCTGCATTTGATTCCTACCCCATAAAAGGTGACTAAGAACAACCCCTACCTGAGGAAAATCTCCTGGGATTCTCAGTGAGATGAATGGTGATAGCCAGACACTAACTGGTTTATGTCAGATTTACTTTGAAGATGCCATTTTAGGACTTTCCAAACTGTGTAGCAAAGCTGAAAGGACTTACTGCAGCACTACCTTGGCTAGAGATACTCCCTGCTAATAGCATATACTGCACTTCAGGCAATTTTTCTTTCAGTACCATCAAAGCACTACAGAAACTGCACCAAGGGTGACGATCTGGACCCCCAAAGTGCAATTTCTCTAATGCTATTACTTGCCGTACATTACACTGTCATCTGTTGGCCAAATGTACTCATGACACCTGAGAGATTTAAACCATTTCTCCTAAGCCTGTTTTTCCTATTCCATTGTGTTAAAGCAATCAGCAGCAGCTTGACAGCTAGTTGGCTGCCAGTCCTTGCTGGAGAGTGAATCACTCACAGTGACATCAGGGAGATTCCTAACTATCATCTCTGGGATTTATTGATGTCATTACTGGAGGTGATACATGGCCACTTGGGAGAAGCAGTTTGAAAAGATGTATGCACAGGTAGGTAGATGGAGGGGGACAAAACATTAGAATTCATTTTAAAGCTGAACTAGGTTTATTCTGCACGATTTTGTGCATGATGAATTGATCCTTTGTGGGGGACCTGAGAGGAGCTCTGTGTTGCTTGAAATTCTTCTACTTTTGATTTCTGTGCCTTGTATCTTTAAATATCTAAAAAATGTGCCTGTTTGCAGTAATGACAGCCATATCTTTTCCTCTTCACAGTCTGTCAAAGGCTTACTGACTTTGGGGCTTGGGTGTAGAGTCCACCTAAAGATCTGGTGATTAATTTAAATACCCCTCCATAAGCCCAAAAGTATGGTGCAGATAGAGTTCCAACAAACCCATGAATCTGCCGTGACCTTTTCTGAAGGCAGTCTATATCCTGAAAATAGGGTGAAAATATGGCTCCCATAGCCATACAACTTACTGTCTCTTCATAGGATAACATGGATTGCATTAACGAGCTTAGTTTTCTTGAGCAAACAAGAACAAATCTTATCCTTCTTTTCTTTTACACCACAAGTCTGATCCTTACAATTGCTGAATAATTTGGTTCCTTTATAACATGCCATTCATTCTAGTAGCTATAATGAATATTTAATACAAATAGCAACAAGGGTTAGATGCTTGCTAGAAATATTTTTTTTTTACATTGGAGGATATGGTAATGCATTTAAATGGCCTTCCAAATGCTATCATGAAGCTTATTTTAATGTGTCCCTATTATTTGGTTCCTGATTTGTTACAAATATACAGTGCACTGAAAAAGTCTTTCATCTGCCATAAGAGTGACTTCTTTCAAACTACAAAAGAAAAAAAAAGCTCAAGTCACAGTATTTTTTAATAAACAGACTTTTCATTTCTAGAAACAGGCTTTTCAGCAACTGCATTCTCTCCCATTTCAAACAAGCTCCATGCTGGAAAGCTTCATATCTCATTCCCCAAATACTTGCAACAATTCCCATGTTTATTGATCACAGCAGGGCTCCTTAATTGGACTCACTTACTTAGGCTGCAGGAAAAGGCCAATACCAGCGTATGCAAATTGAGAAAAACCTCCCACAGAAGCAGACCGTGTCAAACCCCTGACCTCCCAAAGTCCGGATCTGCAGATGCTCTGTAACTCACACAGAGAAAACACATGATTACATGGAGAGAAAAGAAATAAGACTGGTTGGTATTACAAAACAGTAACCATCATCATAAAGTAATATTACTTACACTTTTGGTCTCCAGAACACAGAAATGCTTTTCAGAATAAGGTAATCACCACCCACTGGAGTAGTAGCCGTGTGCTGGGTTTAGATCAAATTTCCTGCTAAGCCTCTTTATAGGTGACCTTGTATATTTACATAGACTCAAAGGCTACCTTCTTTGTGCTACAAAAGGTAAATGAACTGTGAGGTGCCCCTGGGTAATTATGATCTGATATTATGTTCCTAGCATATAAAAAATAACTTTACATCAGTATGTTTATCTTGATTAGTATACAAATTCAAGAATCCTTTTCATGTATTAATGAAGGGGATGCACCTTTTCTGTAATAATCTATGGCATTTCATGGGTATTCTTAGATACGGATGTGTTTTTATTTACAAGGTGAAAGTGTATGCTGATCTTTTTCTTTCCCTTTACAGGTCTCCTAAACTGAAGCACCTATATCCATACTAAGCTTCCTAAATTGCCAATCCTAACAGTAAGCCTGATGAGTACTTGCATTTGCATTGATATAATTACTATAGCAAGTTTGACATGTCCAGCTTGGATCTAGTTGTAAAGACTCTAACTAGGGAAAAATAGACTATGTCATTACAAGGAGGATCTGTGGTCCATTTCTGCCTCCTCCCATGGCTTGATAGGAGTGCCCTGCCACAGGACAGACTGCAGATGTATCCTGGATATGTTTTGCTCCTGCCCAAAGCTGACAGACTTCAGGAGGGCAGGATATTGACAGAGGAGAGTACCAGCAATCATCACCAGCACAAGGGTAAGTTACTTGTCTTACTTTGCTTTCAAGGTTGCAAAAAAAAAAAAAAAAAAAAAAAAAGAAAAAAGAGGAAATTACTTGATAGGCACCTCTGCCTTCCTTTTCCTTCCTTATCCTCTCTGTCTTCTCCAGGGAAGTTGAGAACTGACATTCCTGCCAATATGAAACTCAGACTGCAAGTAAGCAGAGTGACCAGCTTGCCTCATGCTCAGAGATACTGGCGTGGTAGTACCTGCGTGCCATGCCCGGTCCTCACTTTATCATTCATGTCACAAAGTGAGGTCAAATGAATGTGATGAGGAACACTTCTTTTCATTTGGAGACTTGCTGTTAAGGCAACAGTGTTGGAATATGCTCTCTGCCAAACTTTTTAAAGCATTATAAGAACACCGCAGCCCATGGTGACCTCTTTTCCTGCTCAGCCTGCACGTTTTCCTTATCTCAGCAATGCTCACTGAAAAATATCGATCTGACAAATTCAAAATGCTTCATGAGAATTTATTGATTCTGTCCAAACCTTCAAATAAAACCAGTTAGGAAGATGGGCCAACTGGCCCTGTCCCCTGCCTCATGTGTTTCCAGTCCTCCCTTGTTTCCTGCAGTTTCTTCTCCCCTTCACCTAGCCAGGGAAGTTTTGGTGCTCCCATGTCCCATTGCTTCCAGCCAGACAGGCTCCCATGGAAGCAGGAGGCACCACCATGGCCTATGCCTGAGCTCCCGCACCCTGCTGACCACATGCACGAGTGGTCAGGGAGCAGCTACATATGTGGTCTGGTGCAGTTGCCTCCTGGGCTGCTTGACTTTCTGGTCTTTTCCCCAGCAAGCTGGATAAACAAGGGGAAAGATGTTGTCTCACTGTGATGGACATCTTCTTGTTGGCTCTGAAACAACACAGTGCAGTGAAATTCTGTAACTTTTTTGGTCAATTTTTTCTTTTTTAACTTCTGATGCAAGATAATTTTGCTCTCTAAGATTGTGTGTTCCTTGGAGAATTTTAGTTTTGATTCCCACTCCACTGGGAATAGATCAAGAAAATTATATTTCAATTCTTTCTTTATAAAGAGGGATGTATCTTAAGCTTTCTCCCTACTGCTTCAAGAGGATCAAAAGAAGTAATGAGTTGTCTTAGCAGGAATAATCAGACTTGGGAAAATCAGTTGTGAAAATTAGAGATGATCTTTTTCTTTGATGTGCATCTCCTTTACCTTGAAATTGCAAAAGGATTTAGCAAATACCCTGTTTGTCTTTGTTTCACAAGGTTCAGAAAAGACTTTTAGATAGGGTTGAATTGAAAGAATTGGATTTTTTATTTTATTCCTCTATTTATTTCTATTAATTGACAGTTTCTGAACTTACTCCTTCCTTCAGGATTTTGCCTTTTAAGTTACAATAAGTGTTTTTATAGTTAAAACAATCCAGGAGATTGAAACAAAACCAAAATCAAGCAATGAATTAAATCTCTTTCCTCAGAAAAAATGTATTTTTATTTTTTGGTTCTATGTTTTACAGAGTGAAGGTTAGGACATATTTTCTTTCTAATTGAGTTCAATGGCTAAGCTTTTATTCTAATTGAGGAGTACTTATCTAAACATCTGTCATTTACCAGCCCATTTGTGCTGTGTACTGCTAGAACCATTAGCAAAAATGGCAGGACTGAAATCCGCTATCAGAGTGATTACAGTCAGCAACTGAGTTTTCTCTTGGTTTGCATGTGATAATTCATTTCTCTGATCAAATGAGTTCGATCCTAGAAGTGCTTTGTACAAATTGTGTGGTACCATGCAGGTTTTAAAAATTATATTAAAGAAAATGCACAAACAAAAGTCTTGTTAAATCTTCAGAGTGGGTAAGTCTATGTTACAAATTGCTTCAATTTTCTGATAAAAGAATGAACTATAAAGACATTTTGTTTTCCTGGGGAACACATGAAAAGTATTTTTGCTTTAGTAATAAATACGGAAGCTCTTTGCATATTCTTTTCCTTGATATAATCATATGGTGATATATTATTTTATGTATTTATTATGTAGCATAGATTCTGTCTGAAAACCACTTCTTTCTTGCCTGAGTACATCAAGAAATCCAGCATCCTTTCTTTTTTTTGTGTTTGTTCTTTCCAACTTTGATAATTCAGTTCAACAAAATGTGATGTTAACAGCCCTAAAGAAAGAAAAGAAATCTAAGTCTCTCATTATCATAAGGCTGGCATGAAGTCAGCACAAAACAAAGAAGAAACCTTGGGTGAAGCTTGGCACAGGCCTGAGCCACAAAGAGTGGAGAAAGATGCATGTGTCTATTCAAACAGGGCTGGAGGGGCTGGGGCAGGGATCCAGCCCATATGTCCCAGCAGTCAGCTCTAAACCTTCACTGTTGGAGTTGGGTCTTGTCTTCATTCACCCTCAGTTTTCCATTGCTGAACCTGAAAAAAACTCCTTTCATCAAAACTGGCATATTCTCACACAAGAACCTTTCAGTTTTGCCAAATAAACAATTTTCTATAGTAATACAGATTTTCCTGACAAGTTCTAAGTAGGAGAATGGTTTAACCCAGCATGCTGGGCAGCAATTTTTCAGCATTTTGATATTCAGCTTCCACCATGAGCATGTCCCCTGCATTCAAACCCCCATCCAAAGAGACTGGCCAAACTCAACAAGAATAAGAGTGAATTGGGAGGTGAACTATAAATTCCCACCAGCTGGGTGGGTGACCCAAGTCCTTCCACACAGCTGTAGAACCTGAGGAGTGCCACCGCCTTCAGCTTCTCTGCAGTCAATAGACTGGGCAAGCAGTCAGGCGTTTCCAAAGGACGCTTTCCCCAGTGGGTAGGCCTGCAGGGTGTTCTGTAGTGGGATTTTATATACATAGCAGTTTCCGTGCTCCTTCCTCTGAACTCCCACATAAAGGGCACAGTAGGCATTTTCCTAATGAGCAGCTTTTATGTTCTGTTACTCTGAATTTAACTTCCTACAAATGGCCACTGTGATTAGAAACTATAACCCAACAATGTAACAATCTGCACAATCACTCCTCTTATGCCAAATCCTGAAAAAGGTAATTCCCAAAGGAAAAAAGGAAAGAAATGTGATACTACCTTCTCTGTATTCAGTTTGCTTCATTAAAATTGTCACAGCTCTTGGGATAATTAAGATTTTGTCACCTTTTCACCTCATTAGTTTGGTAATTCACAGTAGGAGATATGTTCTGTAATAGCTTAAAGTATAAGTCATTAATTGAGGTCAAACCCTCCTTATAAGCATGGAGTTTGCTCCACCGCTACACCGCTGTCTCAAGAGTGATACGTTGCTCATTTCTTAGTTTGTCATTAAACATCAGTTATAGCAAATAAGAAAGAAGTTCCTTATATTTGCCTTATAGTCCATTGCAGCATATTTCTCAATGGTGAAAAGAAAGATCCCTAATCTTCATGTGCTCATGTGGAATTCAAAGCCCAGATTGTGCAATGCTCTGTGTAATGCATCTGGAAGATTAGGCCATTCAGAGAGGTGGCCTAAAGGTGTATGCTGAGTAAGGAGTTTGTCTAAAACTAGTAGCCACTGGGATAATCATGCAAAGTGATGTGACCAATCTGATTCCTCCTCTGGAAGTGTTTTCATCCTTTTAGGATGTGCATGGGGAGACTTAGGTGCCCAGTGATGATCTGAAAACTCTACACGCTAATCAGCAAGTTTCCTGAAGTATCCAGTTGGAAATAATCTAAGGATCTTAATGGCTAGACAGCTCTCAGCACAGGGACTGCAGTGGTTTAGGTACTGCAGCTCTGGGAGGCTTAAACTTTGTCTTTGTTAAAAGCACTCGAACCTCTGGGCAGTAAAGTGAGGGATAAGGCAGCAGGGTACCTTCATGCTGTCTTGTTGAAGCTAGAACATAGTCCATCCAAAATCACTAAATAATGAGACTAGTTGGCGAATGAACAAAATGGAGTCTGACTCTGTTGCCAAGTGATTAGCTTAGTCTCTGGCAGACTTGTTTTTTTGGCCTCTATGCAGAGAGGAAAAATCTGTATTTATCCCAGAGTTAAAAGGAAAAATTAAATATGAATGAAAGAGGAAAAAACCCAACATGACACACTGACTCTTATCATCCACTGTTTTGCTTATACTTACCTTCCCACATGCAAGGAAATATTTAAAGAGTTCACTCTTGCTGTTATAGACCTCTTTGCTTTCTAAAGATGAAATGATTATGTTTCAGCAATAACAACATACAGATAATGACTCAACATTTTTCTTGGAATATCATGTCCATTATATGTCTTTTCAGATACCATTGCCAGTAATACTGTATAATTTGATGGCACTCTTGATTGGGAGCAGTATTTTGGCTGTAATGAAATGTATTATTCATTAGTATTTTATTGCTAATAGCTTGTTTGGTACTGAGAACCGAGTTCCCACTGTGTATCATTTTCCTTTATTGCTGTGATTATCACTAGGTAATCCAATGTGATTCATGGTAAAGTTTGATTTTATTGTTGTAGGTATTAAAGTGATAAATAACTGCAAAAGACATGGAGATCGCACTAATTTAAACTTTAATTAGTTGAACTGGTGTTGCCAATTTTACTTGGTCGTTTTCTTATTTCACAGCTCTAGTGAGTATAATTGCAAAGAAAAACTAGCAATTAAAAATAATACAGAAGTATTGCAGTGGTCAATAAATATTCACCTTGAATTTTATCCGTAACAGGCTCCATGCCTTAGTGAAGCATGTGTTAGATTAATGGTATAAGCCTGACACTCCTGAGCATGAGACTCCACACCATTAATCCCTTCAGTTATTTACAAGAACTTCTTACCAAGATGGGTATGGGCATGGCCTGACTCCTGCATACTCTGCAGTGAGTGCACTCGCAGGGGGCCCCATCTGACAGATCTGCGGCACAAAGGGACCAAGGGGCAGATTTGGCAGATTTGGACTGATTTACAAAAGTGTGGAACTGAGTCATTCCTACCCACTTTACAGGTGCTCTGGAGAAAAAAAATCTGCTGTTAACACACAGCTTTGTGATTACAAACCTTGGCATCCAGACAGAACTGCCTGAATCCAAACTAAGAACCTTGCTTCTATAAATTGGTTAAATGTTAAAAAAATGCTTATTTTATTTCATTTTTGCCTTCACAAATTCCATTGAAAAGTTATTCCAAAACGTCAGTGATTTGAAAATACTTCCAGTTTTCAGTGCGACTTTAAAGCAGCTATCCACCTCTTCACTCCATGTCCTACTTGTTTTCTAGTCGGCGTTCTTCTTTCCTGTACACGTTGGAAATGGCTTCTACAAATGATCTTTCCAAGTCTGTATCACACCGAAGCCTTACGGTTTTCACTGTGCCTGACCACTACATGTACAGATCCTTTTCCTCTTTTATCGCTTCCAATTGCTAGGGCTGCAGCTCACAGCAGAAGTTCTCACTGTGTGTTTCTAACACTTATACATTTGGTTCTTACACAGTTTATGCCAGCCCTCAGGATTAGTTAGTTCTTTCTGTGCACAGCAATGCTCTTCTGCACTTTTAATATTGGTGCACTGCAGTTTTGCTGCACCGTTGTGAGTATTTTGGTTCTTACAAGAAGCAATGGTTGCTTTGTTGTATGCTCTTCTTTTTACCTGTCCAGGAAAGAATGGAGGAGGTGAAGGGGATTGAATTCACTGTTGAGTTTACTACATCTCCAATTCACCTATACTGTTGTCTTGCACCCTGTAATTGCCGATCACTTTTTGATCCTTTGAACGGTGCTGCATTTGCTATAAAAGGAGAATTTCACATATTGGAGGCAGAAGTGTTTTGTTGATCCAGAAGGTTTCACTGGTGCAGCAGGATTGCATTCACAGTTACAGCTTTTAGCTGAGAGTGATAAACATTCACACTGACTAATGGGAAGATATGAGAGACAACTGCTGCTCCGAGTGTATGGTTTTACAGTATAGGAGGAGATAACACATGCTATTTTAAGATGTACAGTTACAGCAAAGACAGGTATGGGATCCTCAGTGGTTCTACATTGATCCAGAATAGGAGATGATCTGATGTACAGTTTTTAATAAGAATACACATGATTTTCTTAAGGAATAGTATCTTAAAATTGAAAAGATTGAGCAGGTTTTTGTCTTTACAAGAGACTGGGCTCCAGGGAATAAAATGTGTTTAAATCAGTCTCCATTGCAGTTCTACCCCTTCCTCTTCTTAGATTTTAATATTTTTTAAATGATTTTATTTTCAACAGCCAAACCCTCCTTTGTATTGAGGCAATTAACTCATAGTTGCCCAGATGGGAAGTCTTCTGGGCATTTACATCTTGAGAAAGACTCTTTCCACAGTTGCACATGACATAGCCATGGATGTAAAAAGTTAGAGCATGAAGCTGGAGTGGGACTCCTGGGCCAAGCAGAGCTTGTGGAAAGTTGAGGTGCTGGAAGCAGGTCAGGAACTCATGCGAGGATGGGTGGCTGCCTGTGATCCCCCTGGGTGTTGGTCACCTGGGGACGAAGCTGAGGCTCTTACTGGGGGTGCCGCAGGGGATTTCCTTATGCAGGTGACCGGCTGGGGAGCCTTGGTCATCTCTGCAGGGGCCACTTTCCCGATGAGGATACCTTGTGCAGCCACACAGCCTCTGCTGATCTCAGAGTGCCTCCTAGCTCTCCTGCACATCATCCTCACCCAGCCTTTAGGTTCATTCCTCCTATGAAGTTTGCATTTCTTTAAAAGTCAACATTGTATTTTTTTTTTTTTTCAGAGAAAATGTTTTAGCCAGCTGATGATTATTTCATTCAGAAATACAGCTGTGCAGCCAAACACTAAGAGTTAATGTATGTCTTTGCATGATACCTCTTTCTGTCTCTCCTGCTTTTTCATGGTGTGTTTTCGGATAAAAACTTATATTTTGTAACAGTTCTCTGTTGTAGCTTGGTCTTCAGTGAATGCTTCATCTCCTAAACTTCAGCATATGCAAGACTGGTCATTTTAAGACTCTAAATTAAAAAATATTGTTTCCTTTCTTTTGGTTATTCTTCACTGTGGCCAGCTTCTTCCCTCACAGAGCGCGCTCTGTAAAATCTGAGTGGATCTGGACTCTGTTTTTTTAAGGTGATTTCTGAAACCCTGTCATCTTCCAGAGGTGAAAGAGACCTTGTTTCTTTTTCTTTCTTCGGTTGCACAGCCTGATGCTGAAGCCCTCCCTCTCCCCTCCCTGTCGCTTGGAGCAGCCCCGTGTGTCTGGTGTCCCCACACGTCCTGGGTGATGGCTTCCCAAATGCCAAGAGGACCAGACTTAAAAAGTCTCAGCCTCTGCCAGAAAGAGCTACTTTGTCACTGTTTGTAAATGCCAACCTGCATATAATGGTCATGCCTGTAAGTGGGAGCCTTTGCTGTTTGCACAGTTATTAATCAAACTTTTTAGATTTGTTTTTTCCCTCCTGGGATACTCTTTCCTTACTTAGAATGCAAATACAAAAGCAGAGGTCTGTAGTAAAGTCTGAAACATGTGGCTACATGCAGCTATATTCACTCTTTGCATTTCAGAAGTGCAACTCAGTGCAATTTTAGGAGTCACAGAAGGAAATTCCCTCTCCGCATCACTTTTTTTTCCAACATCTGTGGCTTGATTTTGTTGAAAGACTGAGAAAACAGGGAAACAAAATGCAGTCAATGATTACTCAGCTGGTTCTGCAAAGGTTTGATTGGGAGTTCCTGTTACATGTTAAATGAATGGAAAGAGAGGTGTCCCTTAAAATCAGGAGTATCCCTCAAGAGGCTGGTGGTCATTTAAGAGTGAAGCACAGTGGCAGGGTTGGGTCATACATTGCTGGGAGATGAAAGTCAGGATTTCTTTATGCCGCTCTAAAAATTAATAAGTGAGAATCAGCAAGTCAAAAAAACTCTCTTAAATCACAAGATTAAACAGAATCTTGAAATGTAATTGACAGTGAATGACAGTAATTAAATTCAAACAAAAACTCTATAGCTTTGTCTCATATTCACCTTTCCAAAGTAAATATATATAACTTAATCTCTGGCTTAATTCATTGAAAAGATGTGGAAGACATCAGGTCATCCAGCTGGTGAAAAATGTGCTCTTTTAGTTCCCCATTTTTTGGCCTCGTATTCGTCACTGGGCTAGTACCATCCATCACAGGAATACATGAGGAATTGTTGCTACCTGGAAACTAAAAAGAAAGGCTCTAGCTTTACAGTGGAGTCACTCCATTGACTCTCCTGCCACATAAAAAAAATTCTTCTGATGCAAATGAGAGTGAAATCAAAACATTAGCTTTAAGCTACAGAGAGATATTCCCCATTGCATAATTTTTTTGTCCTCAGCTCTTGAATGCTTTTCTGAAATAACTGCTGGGCTGCCAGTAGCTCTCAACCAGCGTGACATAAATGTGAAATCCCACACTGGGGCACTGAAGTTGAGGCTTTGGATTTCTGGAACAGCTCCTATCACTGTGCTATGTATCCTGCAAGAAAAAAGTGCTAGGAAATTTACCATGTACAGGGGTAAAATAAAAATGTTCCTCTTCTAAGCCAACTGTGGGTCTCTTATCTGCAGGGAAGATTGCCATTACCTGTTTTGAAAGTCATTCTATATGGAAGAATCACAGTGATGACATGCAATTTCAGTGCTCAACTACAAAGCAAAATTCATGAGAAGCATGCTGTGCAGACAGAAAATGCAGCCCTGGAGGAGGTCAAAATTACTTCTGGGATATGAGACACTTGCTGGTCTGGTAAGCCTTCAACAAAATGTATCATTTTTTAATTTTGATCTTAGGTAGAAATACCCTGGTTACATGAAGAAAAGGAAAACAGATCCCTGTTACAAAGCAGATGTTCAGAAGAGGTTAAATTCTAGAGCTACATGGGAATAAAAGGCCAGATTTTCAGAAGGCAGGATGGCTCTGTTGTAAATATCCAGTGCTTGATTAATAATCAGCCCTTGAAATCTTTTTGAAAAGTGCAGGTCAAAATGCTTGGCCTAAAATCCTTTGCAAGTGCTAGAAAGACTCCTGAACTCCTTGAATTCAGTCCTGTGAGCATAATTTAATACTGAAAATCCATTTAATGACAGTGACAGGGAGACTGCAAAATGCGCAGTGAGCTATTCCCCATCAAGTGACATATCCCACATAGGGTACTGGGAACCCAGCCTTATACCAGCTTCCTCACACTCCTGTAAATGTGCTGTGTGAAGCAGCTGTGTGAAACTTGGGGAAAAAAAATCGGGAGACCAAACGTATTGCTCTGCGTTGACTTTAAAATTTTTCTGGGATTGATGCATAACTTTGTGTCAGTATTTTTTTTTTTTCCCAATTTATTTTAAGTAAACTTTTGACTCATTCATTTGGCCGTCTAGCAGGCTGGAAGCATGGGCTGAATGAATTGACCATTTTCCTGAGTATCTCTACAGTGAGATTTAGTCACCATGATATGCTGTGTATTTTGACCCAGCTGAGATTTGTATTCCTTCCTAAAACATAGTCATGGACTAAGCCTCAGGAATAAGATAATTTAATAATTTTGGATAAATATATTGGGTAATAATTGTTTTTTTTTTTTTGTTTAAAAATAAATTATCACTGGAAACGATAGGCAGTTTCTTGGAGATTGCTTCCTCCCACCTGGTGATGGGCTGACAGCTCCTGCTGTTATGCATGCAGTGTGATCTGGTGCTTTTCACTGGACTGTGAGAGCAAGAGTGTTCTCATTGTAAGCCTGTGCTGCCATGCCTTTAGTTTTTGAATATTCAAATGTATGCTGACCCCCCCTCACCTTTTTTTTTTTTTCCCACCTCTCTATTAACTGGACTGTAATTCTGCCTGCGTAGAGATCTCTTCAGATCTCTGATTAGTATGAGAAGTTTTCAAGAAGACACTTACTGATTCTCATGCTGTGACTTCTGAAGTTTCTCTGTGACCTGCTGTAATTTATGCTGGTGTCTGTAGTTCCCAGATTATATCCTACGGCAGCTGACTGATGCCATGTCATTGTCCTAAGGTGCATGGCAGGGGTGACAAAACTGGCTGAAGGGGTCACGTCAGTTGACCTTGGAGAGATTCATCCTCCCTTTGGAAATCCTGTCTGGGTACCTCTATCTCTGACGTGGCTCTGCTATGGGCAGGTTTTGATTTAAATGTGGCTTACAGGAAGGTAAATTTAAATTGAGACCATTATTTAATTCAAGTTGAAACCCTTGTGCATATTATGAAAATGTCTCATTATCTAGTTCCTGACTATTGTAAATTACCAAGATAAATGTTTGGTATCAAATGAGATGTGCACACATTTCTCAGAATTGTTAACACTCGATGTGTTGGAAAAAAGAGTACATAGCCTTTAAGTTCAGCAGTGAAGCCTACTTATACAGCTGTTGAATTATTTTTAGATAGGTCTTCTATTCCCTGTTTACTATAATTAAATATTTTTAACTTGATGTAAAGGATAAATGTTACTGAGTAGAATGTGTATTCAGGGCAAATAATAGTATAATTTAACATCTTAAGAAGAAACAATTCCAAAGGTATATGAACTGCAGAAGATCAATGTCTGCTCTGCACTGGTTTTGGAGAGCTCACAAGGCATCTACATCCTAATGGGTGAGCTGCCAGCCTCTCAGACACACGCCCCACTTCTGAAAAAAGCTTCCACTCCAGCATGGACCTTTCTTAACAGCATGAGAAATCACTAACCAAATTACTGAACAAGAAAAAATAATGTGTCACAGTTTTTTCTACTAATTAGCTCTAAGCTCTTCTACATAATATATGCCAGAAGATTTTGGTAAACTTTGCAGAGTGAGTGCAATTTTCCTAAGGAAGCAATTAATCTATGTATAGCCCCTTGTGTTATGGCTGGTGGGCACCAAGGCCAGCCTGGGGCAAAAGCAGTATCTTCACACTTTTGTGATGCCAGAATTAATTACAATGAGTTTCAGCACTGATTTATTAGGGTATCATTTATGATTAGCTCTAAAAAATGTTTCAAAATAGTGTTAAAGTGTTGTGAGAAACAGGTTATAGCCCTTTGATCTGGGAAATAACAGCTAATGATACTGACATGATTAACAAAACCATAAACAGTATAATGACAAATCTTATCAGCTGTTCATGTACTTGCGCATTTGTTAAACTGATCTCATCTGGTATGGGACAGGCTGGGTGCCAGATAGACACTCCCCCAGAGGGGATTATTTATTTCTCTGCCGAAGTACCAACTTTGGAATGTGTTTTTGTATTTTCCTGCTCTCAGTCCACCTGCTGTGTTTTCCTTCACCATTATTTGTTATGTTACTCTATATGTTGGATGCAATTTAGTTGTTTATTTGTAATATCATCCAAATGCATGTACTTACATTGCTAGGACATATGTTCCTACAATTTTGTAGCTTTATTGTTATAGCAAGTGTCATTTGATCAGTTCAGTATTCTCGTAGCAAAAGTCCATAAAATATCTATATTCTCGCAACTGATCAATCAGACTCGAAAGCAGCAAAAAAAAGTGTGATTTAACTCTTTGCATATACTTACAGCAGCTCAGGACTCGTAGCTACACTGCGTGGCTGAGTGTGGCATATAACGCCTCCGTCCAAAACCAGGATCCTCTAACAGTAACTTAGATCAGCATTGCTGTGACAAGAGAGCAGGATCAAATTTGTCCCCAGTAACTCTTATGATTCATATGGCCCTGAGCCTGGGGATCATTTCCCTTTTAACCTCCTCCTGACTGAGCTCTTTCTTTGTCTTGATTAGCAGCAGCAATGATTTTGTCTGCACGCTCTTCTTTACATTTTCATTAGGGCCTAAGACTGGAGGTAACAAATGATTGAGTTTAGATTGCCTAAATAAATAAAATCAGTGAAATCAAACTTCTATGTTGACAATTTTATCCAAGTCAGTTTGGCTATTCTAACCTGAAGCCAGGAATCCCAAAAGATTTGTTTGCAAAAGTATTAATGCTTTTTTACTTGAAATATTCTTCAATGCTCTATGTTACTGCAAAGTATCCATGATGTGTTTTATGGAGAAAAGCAATTGTTTTTTTCTACCGTAATGTACTGTCAGAGAGATAATCCAGTCATCTATTAGCAATACAGGTTAATTAAAAACCGTAACAGGTCAAAGGATGATTCATGCTCTTTGATTATTTAGTGTCTTTGTTCCGTAACTTGCAGTTTATCTTATTATTTCTTATTATTTCTTATTAGTTTGGGTAGGGAAGTAGTGGAATTCATGCACAGAAGCACAGATGGCACCTATTCAAAGCTGGTGCAATTTGCAAAACCCCCTGTTAAAAGCCAGTTCTTGCTATGCACGTAAGGTTTTGCCAGTCACTATTAGGGAAGCCTGCTGATACACGACATAATTTTCTCTCGGGAAAGGTATGTCTGCATTCCTGCCCACAGGATTTAATCACAAAGGCCTGTGGCTTGGGAATTTACCTGGGGACTTCACATACCTTACAGGTGGCTGCTGCTAGGAAAAGCACTCAGTCTGTGGTGATATCACTGCCATCAAGCTAGTTTTTTTACTATAAGGTGGCAAAAGTGCCAGCACAAATCAAGTCTGCTGCAAGAGGCAACAGTAATCATGTGGTCTTTTCTGTATCTTTTTTTGTGCCTAGTCCTGGGGCACTTAATACATGAATGTTTTATTGTGAATGGTTTAGGTCAGTTGTCAGCAGTTCTCAAACAAAACAATTGTAAGCAGAGGCTAGTAATGTGCTGGCATTTTTCAGAATGCATCACGTTTTGATAACAGCTATTGATGTCCTGCAAGAGGGATACAATAAACCAACTCTTCCTAGATCTATGAAATAATTCCCCAATGGATTAGTACTCATTTATAACAGAAATTATTTAAATGTTTAATGATATTGAATACCACACTAGGGAGTAGGTGGACTCCTTAAGCGACATCCTCTGGCAGTATTGGACAAGCTTCTTATCTGGCCTTGATTCAGTGAAGCAATGCCAGCTTAGAGCTACTGTATCTCTGACCTGCTAATACCTTTGAAAACCAAAAATTTTACAGGAAAGTGATTAAAGTATTACTAGGAAATAGCGACCAGTTTGAAAGAGGCCTGATCAGGTACTACTGTCCCAGTGACACCTATTATTATAGTTTGGAAAGATTCTTTTACCAGCAAAGCAGGTAAAGGCTGAAGTTTGATAATGATTTCCTGTCATAACAGTGGTGACGTAAGCAGAAACTGAAGCTGGTTTTATGTTTGGTGATTCACATTCATTTTTATTTAGTAGCAAAACTCAGAATAGTTTCAGTGGTGTTACATAAGCACTTTAGTTTGGATCAAAAATGCATTTTGGACAAAATTCTACATTTCCCCCCATTTATGGTATTTTTGCTTATGACAATGAATGGTTTCAAAGCCTGCAAATGGGTTTTCTTTTGATTAAACTAAACTAGAAGTGCCCCATTAATGGCCATTCAGCCAACAAGGGCAGATTAAATCTAATCTGAAGTAATCCTCTTGCCCCAGAAATGCATGAAGAATGGACAACAGGATCTTTGAAATTTGGCACTGTCTTCTGTCTGCCTTTAGATCTTCTCTTACTGGGCTACAAGACTTGCTAGTGTTAACTTAGCTTTGTCATCCTGGTGCTTATTAAGCCATGTTCGGTTTCTCCTTTCTTTCAAATATGCCAATATTTAAAAACTTTCAGACAAGTTACACATTATTTTTTCCAGTCTTCAGCCTTTCAGACAGTGTGCCAGCTTCATCCATTTGTGTCTCACTGGAAAAAAAAGATGTATGGAAATACCAGACATAAAAACACACAGGGGGGTGGTTTTAAAGTTAAATCAATTCATTCCACCCGTCTATCTCCCTGTTACTGAAAAATATCTAATTGGATGCAGGCAGCAATGACGTCCAAACCTCCTCACTGCAGGCTGCACGCGGTGAGGCATGCAAAACACGGGCTCCCACCACCCATCCCTTTAGTGGCACTCACCACTGGTGCTGCCTGACAGCACTTACTCCTCTGTGGAGCACCCACTTCAGAAATTGTATTTCCTAGTTTTCACAGCTGGCCACCTCCTTGGATAATTAAAACCTGATGGTGATCTTATGCCCTTTATATGACTTATGGAAATCCCTTAGGTCTGGGAAGGAAAGATCAGAGGTGGCTTTTGGTATGGAAATGCGATGCTTGTATGACATCCAGCTTTGGTTTGAGTGCTTTCTAAAGGTGTTAGAAGGATAGCTGTGAAAAATAAAGCCAATTATTTATCCATAGAACAGATAACACATGCATAGAAGCTTTCCTCTACTGTTCCACCTAAATGGCTAAACGTCGTTTTGAATAACTACTGACAAAAAGAAACTTTGTTAATTCTGTAGTTTTTTTCTTGTCCTCTCGGTTTTCTCCCTTAGTCATTTAAATCAGACTAATTCTGTTGTTTTCCACACTATTCTCTTAGGATCTGCTCTCCTGTTTTTAATGATAAATGTAAAGCAGACAGATTCAACTATTTTTGCCTACTCTTAAGTTCCTGCAAGCATGATGGATTTGAATATTCAAATCAGCCCAGAAGTTCTCAGTGTTGCCTCCTTTTTTTGACAGGCTGAATGGGGAAAAAAAACATGTAAAGACACTTGGCTGGCAGATAATGCTGAAGCTGATCTAAGAGTTCTGCTAATAAGGCTCAAGAGAGGGAGAAGCAGGGAACCAGGAGGTCTGGATGAAAACAAGCATATGATACACCGACACCTCTATGTGCATGGGGGAAGATACTCAGCTGCTCAGCCCACACCGTGGCACTCAGCATTCAGCAGCTCCTTATGTGACATTTAAAACCAGATTTCCAAGGAAATCGGCAGTGGCACTGAGCGAAGGTGGCACTTTCCTAATAAAGAAACACATTTGGATTTAATGAGCTGGGGTTCACTTCACCAAGTTTTTGGGGGCAGGCAGAGGAGAAGAAACCAGGATGAAATGTTCCAATTTTGAAGCTAAATAAGGTTTCAAATGTTTGATTTGAAATGGACATTTTACATTTGGGAATTAATTTAATTATTTTTAAAAGTTTAACCAAGACTGACAGGTTTGTTTCTTCTACAGGTAACTGAAAAACATTCAAATTTTGGTTGATTAAAAACATAATTATGCTCACAGTGCTCTTTGATATCCAGCACTGTGCTCTTTGGAAAGCCTGATAAGAGCAACACGATTTGTCCTTGACTGTCTATTTCAGAATATTCTTCTGTCTTTCATAGAGTGTACAGAAACCTTTTCGTAAGCTAAAAAAACAAGGTAACAAAAATAGCATTGCATTGGAAAGAAAGCCTGGGATGCAGAGTGGCCATATGCCAAATGCCTCCACTGCTCTCTAGGACTTGTGCAGATTGAGAGATAGGGAAATGGCAGTGATGGGAACTGAGTATGGGTCTATATAGCAAAAGGAGAACACATTTTCTGGTAAACCCTGTTCTGTTTGGAGCTGAAACCATTACTCTCCTTCCCTATGTATGGTGGGGCTAGGAGACCTTGGCTGGGTCTCCACTGATTCCTGTCAGAGGCACAGGTCCTTTTAAACCTGTATTTCTGGGAACAGTCTTGTGCCAGATTCTGCAATCTCTTAAATAGCCACCAGTATATTTCTATGTTGGTGTGCACTATGTTCCCATTTTATAATCCCCAAGGTTCACTTTGTGCTAGGGAAACCAGAAATAGGTTAATTAAGATGCCTGTTTTGTTTAAATAACACAAAATACTGGGTGAATGCCAGAATTGCAAGGTACTGATCATAATCGGCATTTGGATTTCCAATTTTTTGCAAGTTTGTACTTTGAGGAAACCTCTGTTTTATTTAAACTTGTAATCTTATTTATAGACAATCTGTCATTAAAAACTCTCTGCTCATAAAATTTATTCTAGCTAGACCAGAGACTGCAATCTGGAAATCTTAAGAATGTTTGGGTTAATTAACTATCATTTGATTTGTTCACGTGTTAATCAGCTCTTGAAGATCAATGAATTCTCATTCAGTATAAATAAATTGGAGTGGGGAAACAGTTAATACTGTAATAACAGTGGTGCCCATTTGGGCTGGTTTGTGTATGTATTTCACTTGTTAGTCACCAGTCAGTTTGAAATGAAAGGTACTGCAGGGTCTGAGTTGTTTTATTTTCTTTCCGCTGGCTGAGAAACAGAAAGATCTGGTGTGGAAGGCTTGGGACACTGCCTGGCAAAAAACTCAGCCTGGCTTACCACAGAATCTTTTATTTTTATGTTAAAATGCAGACTATAGATCAGGTTATTCCCATCTTTCACTCCTCACAGCACTGAATTGTCTGTCGTTTAAGCTCTTGAAATTAATTCCAATGGTTTGGGCTGAGCATATTTAATCCTCATCATGGATGCCCTTTACACATTTTCTTTCTCATCAAGGTTTTTAAGGCATGCTCATTTGGTAATGAAGACTAGTGGGACACGGAAGACATTTTAATAAGCTGTTATGAATTTTTGAGGACAAATGTCTCCTATGAGTTTTGTTTTTCTCTTAAAAAATATTCACTTATTATTTGAGTGCAGTTAAAAGCTGCCATAACAATTTTATAGATCAAGGGATTATCAAACGATATCCTGTGTGTTGTATCCCATCTATAAGAAATGTCTTGGGAATCTTATCACAGGATAAATATAACATAGGATTGTTTGTATTGCAATGATCCTAGATGTAAGAAGAAAAATGAATCATAAAATTATAAAAGAATGAAAAAACGCATATACAATAAACCCTCCCATCCAGAATTTTCTAAATATTTTAAGCTGTGGATTATGGAATTAGTGTTATAGGGATAATTAAAAGGTATTGAAAATCATCTGGAGTCACCCATCTGAGTCAGCTGCTTTTTTAGATATGAACATGCTTAACTGTCTTTGTAAATCTTAATAGTCAGACTGTCCAGTGAGCATTTATCTTCCTATTTATAACATTATAGGCATTCCTTTTTTCCCATGTACTTCACACAGCTCCGTCAATCTACAGTCCCTATACTCTAAAAAGTGTTGTTGCTTCTATGGCGTTTCTCTTCAAAAGCCTATGTACAATGACATTAACACAAAATCACCAGTCTACCTGTAATGAGTGGGTATTTTTTATCATGTACTATTGTGACTGTAACATCTCTGGTGTTAGAATTGACAGGTTTTTAGATGGGTGCACTGTGCAATGATCTTTAATATAATAAGGCCTGAAAAGAGATCTAAGGTCAGACACCACAATGAGCAGCTTTGGTTTCTGCAGTGCTCAGTACTTACAAACTGCATGCAAATCAATCAGCCTTTAGGAAATTAAGAAGTGTTGATCATATTGACAGCTTCTCAAACTGATGTAAATGGCTATAGCTAAACAAAAGAAATTACAGAAATCAATGCAACTGTGCTCTTTTTTGCTAGTGAAGGATCTGAGGCACTGTTTTTTTTCCCCGTATTTCATTAGCACCCGTTCCCCACTCATACAGGGGTATCATTGCTCTTTACAACATAATTATTACTTCTTCAAGCTTTGCACTTTTGAAAACTCTCAAGTAGCTAAATCTCCAGCTCATAACTGGAGCTCACAGCTAAATAGGCCCCAGAGACTGAACATTTGCCCTGATGTTCAAACAAAAGTGCCTTGGGTGGAGTTTGTACCACTACATTTAAGTATAAACTTTATGCCAGTCTAATGATTATCTTAGGCACATTAAAATAGCTACAAATCATGGCAGTACTGTAAAAACCCTAATCTACCACTAAATAATTATCCTGTGCCATTGTAACATGACAAGGAGAGAGGAATTGTCCTCTGCTGGTTTCACTGCCAGACAGACAGGATCATTTTTTGACCTGCCATTTGCCTTTGCTGCTGCCAGCTTGCCATCCCCAGAGTTTTCACCTGTATGTTTGGTTCACTGTTTCTGGAACTGGAAGGTGATCAGAGTTGGCTGTTGGGGACTATGCAGTTCCCCTTTTTGATGAAAGATACTTATGCAGCTACAGGGAGGGGGCAAGAGGGGGCTCTCATCATGCCCACATGGGAGCAGATTTGCAGGTGTGGGTGCGGGACCACCTGTGAGGTGTCTGGGTGCACGTAGGGTATGCAGTCCTCAGCCAGGCCCACTGACCTGCTGGCAGGCGTCTGTTGGTGCCCTGTCTTGAGGAAGGTAAAATCATCAGGTGTGATATGCTATACAGCTGGTAGATGCAATAATTTGTGCTTGTTATGCTTTTTGGAAACTGGAGACTGCAACAAAGCAGGATGTCAAGGGTCTCCACGAGTGACTTTCTGAGGTTTGATTTTGGGCCAGGCTGGCATTTTTTATGTCATGTTGTCTGGCCAGTAGGACAAATCCTGGCTGCCATTGCTTGAATGGCAAGTGAGCGTGACCTTTTTTGCTGGAAAACCTCAAGATTTTCCTTTGGAGTATGAAGATTTGTATTTTAAGGCTTCCCTGCTGAAAGATTTGTTTTCCTAAAGATTGTTGTTAAGAAAGAATGCAACTGCATCCTGCCTGCTATTTTACTAACCAATTTCTATGGGAATCTGTCCTTGCTAGGTACACTTGGGAATTACGGGGAGAGAAAGAGGAAAGATTGTATTGATCCTGAGTGCTGTGTGTCGGTCAATGGGTTTGTGTAAGGAATCATGTCATGTAACAGATGAACTAACACTGATCTTTGTAATTGATTGCTCATTGATTGTTCCCAGGAGATATGTGTTTTGATATGAGAAAGGGGCTTGTCTTCAATTCAATTATGGTATGTAAACAAAATTCAGGTTTTATCTGAAGGAGATTGAAAAGGTGATGGGGAAAGTTCACAGTTTATGTTCACTTCAGAGCAAGGTTGGTCTGCCAGAGGAAGTTAATTTTATTTGAGATTACCTAATGCTTATCCAAGAAAACTTTTCATTTTCTAATATTCAGTAAGGTTAAGAGCATTGTGCTTTTTCTTGCCCATACACTGCCTAACTGTAATAATAATTTTACCAATTCATCAAGTGATTCAGTTGGGTTTTTTTTAAGCACAGTATAGCCATACTTGCTATGCTTGGTGTTGATATCCAGAAGCTCATAAATGATGACTTTAAATAGCTGGAGTGAAGGTTTGAGCTGTGAAGTTTGGGGCTGGCTGAGTCACACAACACATCTGCATTTCTTTGAGCCAGTTGATTTGGATCCATATTTCAGTTTGAGATTTTCATAGTACCAGGTTGGAATAATCTGGAATTTGTGGTTCAGACTGATCTCTGTGTTGAAAACAGTTAAATACAATCCTGCTTTACAGATCACAACAGGTTACTCAAGTCAATAGATGTAACGAAGAGCATGTTGCTAATTTTAGTTAATGTCTATTTGAGTTGGAAAGAGTCTTTTGCCTGCTTTTACAGTCAAAGTCTTGCTTGGGTCAAAAAAGGGAAAAATCTTACATATAAAGCTAAGAATTTGTATAACTGAAACCTTAACATTCTAATAAAATAACTATTGTTAATACAGAGCTAAGAGAAAGAAAGAAAAAGAAGAATGAATGTTACTGCACAGAAAAGGTCTCAACAATAAAAATTAAGTTAAAATTGTTATGTATATTTCCGGTATCTAATCCTTTTCCTGGTGTTATATTCCTCTTTCCACTGCCCCTCTGTATTCTAAGGTTGATGGTGGGGTGTGTTTGGGGGAGTATGGCAAGTCATCGGCATCCAGAGGCCTTTGCCAAGAGGAAGATGGTATTCAAGTCTATGGTTTCCTCGTCTTCACTCTAGGACCTGCTTGGGGTCATTTTTATGTGTTTTCTAACATGTTTTTATGCCTTATTCTTTCTTCATTGCTCTGGAAGTCCAGGTCATTCTGATTGTACTGTATACAGTGAGTTTTATAGGTGTTATTGTCATACAAAGAATGGCTTTCACGGCTAAGCCAAGCAGTAGCGAAGCTGCAGGCGGGCTTCGGCAGGCACAGACAGAGCCAGCTGGCAAGCCTCGGGAATGAGCCCTGGCAAACCCCGGACAGAGTCTGAGGCACCGGCTCTGCCCTGCTGTGTTACTGGGCTGCAAGGCTGCTGTGCCTCCTGGGGGAAAACCATCACACTTAAAGATGTCCCAGATGTTTGATAGGTCAGCTATCAAACTTCTATCAGCTGTCAACTTCAGCTTTTCCAAGTTCTAGAGATATTTTGTTTAGCTCCTTTGTTTTTCTTCTGCCCTGTACTTTTGTCATTCCTCTTGAAGAAGCTGGTATGTATCTTGTTCCCTGTGTTGGTAAGTGTATGCACACATCACAAAATCCTTTTTCATTCTTGTTTAATGAAGTTTTGCTATTTTATAGATACTTTACTTATTGAATTGTTTTTTCAAGGGATATCAGAAAGAGAGATCTTTGACATTGGCCAGATGTGTCAAGCAGCAGTGACACTGTAAATGTAAAACATATGCTAGTAGGAAATTTTCTGTCATTTAAACAGCCTGGCAGCTGTTAGATTCTGGGGAAACCTTGGGGTGAGTGGTAGGCATCCCGTATTTCCTTAGAGACCTCAAACAGAAAAGTGTAAATACAGTTTTTAACATTGTTACAAAGATAAATGTTCCTAAAGTATTGTGGGTTTTGTTTCTGTTCCCCAAATAACCTTCTTTATATTAAAAAACAATTAGAATTTCCTGCATCACCAACTGGAAATACAATTTATGTCACTGTATGGATCTCTGCTCAAACTGAGTATTGTTTGGGAAAGGATGCTGGTAATTGGGCTTCTTTTTAAATTGCTGATAGACAGAACACTTCTCCTGCTGGAAGCTCTCATTTGCAATTTCTTCTTTGAATTTTCACCCTTTTCCTTTTCCTCAAGATAGTTTTTGATGATGTGTCAATTTTTTTCATATTCCACATGTTTCCTGAAGGAAAAGGAAGAGGATGTTATGAATATAGTATAATTTGGCATGCTAATAAAATAAGGGCAGGCACAGAGGTCAAATGCCACAGACTTGGCAAAGACAGTAGATAATTTGCCTGAGGAATAAGACTTTTTTTTACATAATAAGGATTTCTTTGCTTAAGAAAAGAACTCCTCATGCAATACTAGCTCCGTTATTTGCAGCATCACTTAGGAGGTATACAATACTGTGTACTTATTGCATAGATGTGGTTAACTGCATGGATTAATTGTGGATTTAGTGGTTTTGATTTCTAGTGGAAAAAGACCAGGTAGTAAATGCTGCTCACAACTTTCATTAACATGACAGAAGACTGAATGAGAAGAAAGAATGTGTTATCTGGGAAATACATGATTAACCAGATACATCACACTGCTTTTTTTTCAACTGAAAGCCAGAAAGCATTCGTCCTGTATACAAGCCTTCCTTTACCCACTACCATTTGCCCTGTTTTATGTGAGTTGGTCAAGCAAATTGTGTGAAAGACTGTGACAGGTTACTACTTCTTGTTAGCAGGAAGATTTTCCTTTACATACTGCATAGTCCAGATTTGTTAACTTTCTATCTTCTTTTGTAATAATACTCCTGTATTGCATTAAACTCTCTCACTACGGCCCTATAAAGACATTAGTTTGTAATTAGGTTTTCCTACAGAAATCTCACTACTTTGAAGTAGATGCAGTCCAGCCTGGTCATTCATGCTTAAGCTTTTTAGGTATTTGTAACCTTTCTTTCAAATAAACATGACTCTATTAACCTGAACAAAATAGGTAAATATTTAATCTTTCTGCTTTCATTTAAAGTAGCTAATTTAGTTTAGATTTGACCGTACGAAGCAAAATAATTCTTATGTAGACAAGAAGATTAACTCAAGCAAAAATGCTGCCACTAAATTTATTTATGAACTGTGAATGAAATCTTCGTCAAAAAATCTGATTCAGTTCAATTTACAGGTTTATTACATGTGGGAATAAAAATACTAACTAAAAGCAAGAGATCTCTGGACTTCAGAAAATCTTCAGAGGACAGCAAGAAAAGAGAGCATGATATATGAGACAAAAAGAATGGAACTGTGACAAGTAACATCAAAGTTAAAATTCTTTCTTCCTCTCTTTTTAAGCCTAGTTCCTAAACCAGGATAAATAAAATACTATTTCCCAGATAGCCAAAATAAAACTGAAAATTTAACATAATAAATAAGATTATTTATTACTAATGTGGTCAAGAACATAAAGAAAACAAAATATTTATGTTCTGTTCACAGAATTTTACCTGGATCTACTTGCATTAGTGTCTATTCTAATGCATTTTTATCCTGCTGTCAGATTTTGACTGTACTGAAATAACTAATGCTACACTGATCTCACTACTGGGAGAGTCTGAGAACTGTTCTCTTTGACTTAAAAATTGAGAGGCTTAGCCATATATTTCACAAAATGTATGCTCCCTTCTGGCCATTTTTTACAACATAAGATGAAATAGCTTTTTAAGTATGAGTTTCTCAGCAAAACTTGGGGACTGTTTATTTGAAAATACTGCAGAAAATGTAGACCCTTTTACAACAGGTATAAATAGTTTTTCTAGATGCCATTCTTTTTCACTGCTGACAATGACACTAACTGCCTCTCTTCTCTTTTTGCACCATCTTTCCTCTGTCTCTTCTTTCTGCTTTCCTTTTAAAGGCAGCATCTCTTCTGTCATTTCTTATCTTCAGTATGCACCATGTGAAACAGGAAAAAAACCTAATTAACCAAGTTTAGAAACATATTGCTCAAGGCAGAAATAACTAATCCATAACCACTAAGAAGAAATGATCAAGTCCCAAAAGCTTTGTAAAGGAAAGGCAAATATTGCATAGAAGGTGGTCAAAACAATGCAAAGAAAAATTTGTGATGGATTTGTCCCTCAGTGTCTTCCTAATGGCAATCACCTGGCCTACCTGCAAATACCTTCTCTGTCTGCAGCACTCATTCACTGTCCACCAGCTCCTGCCCTGCCAGGTCGCTGTCCTTTCTCATCTTCTACTTCCAGTCACTGCAGCCCTCTGTTGCTACTTGAACACATACTTGATCACATACTCTGGGCTTGTTATGGTCTGATATTTTGAACATGCAGCCAGTCTGGTATATTTTACATGAATCGGTCCATATAAGTTCCTCCTAATCTTACATCTTCTCTTATTGCACCTGTTCCACCTATGATGACCTTCCACAGAGAAACCACCTTTTTCCCAGCACGTTTCTCTTTCTACTAGTATTTCTTTTTATTTTTCATCAACAATAATTTTCTTCTATAAATACTATCACTTTAGATCTTCTTATATCTTCTATAAAAGTGATATATATATTTTTCTCTTTTTATAGTCTTAGTTTTAAGAATTTGCGGGGCAAAGAGTGTGGGTCTGATGTCTCGCCTAGCTGCACTTCAGATTAGATCACTTGGGGCCTGACCTATGTCTTACACTCTTAGTTCTTGTGATCTACATGCGTCAACTAAGTCGGTGAAAGCTTAGTGTAACATTTTACCTTAAGGAAGCAAGAAAGGTAATTGTTTTTGACCTTCAACTCTACAGCACCAACAAAGATGGCAGAATTGTTATAACTTGTTCTAGTTTCTACTAAACAAAGTTCATAGGTTGGATCTGTGGAAGATTTTGGATATTTTTATTTCAGGTCTTAGTTCAGATCTTTCTTAAAAAACAGCTTCCACAAGAGGGTTTTTGGGAACCAAACAGCTCTGTGTTTTTCCAACTTACTTTCTGTTTTGTCTGTTGTCATACAGGATTTTTATAACCAGGTAGAAGCAATGTTTTTTGTATCAAGCCAAAGGATTGTAATGAAAGTCATTGGTAAGGGAGAGAAATCTGTACAGTGACGCAGCCTCTTACCTGTCATTAACACAAGCAGATGTCACATGGATCAGTGCTACAGTCTCTCCAAGTCCAAAATGAGCTCAAGAGTCTGGAATAAACATCCTCAGGCAGGTCTGAAGTGTACAAACTGCTTCCTTGTGCAATTCTTCATATGGCAAGGGTTCATTTTTAAACAAGGTGCTTAAGTTTTTGGACATTCAAGGTCGTAGCAAAGTCTGCAGAAAGTACAAGGCTATATCATGCTGCTGGTATTATGGTATGTCTTCATCAAAGTGAGGCATTTTCAAAGACTGAATGATCAAATAAAACTAGATATGAGTAAAATGGGTCAAGAAATAAAAAAAACTCCACTAACTTCTACAGTGTGCGCTGACTTCTTTTATATACGTGTGCTTATATATGTGTCTTTTCTCTGTGTGTGTGTGTGTGTGTTTAAGACTAAACTGACCTAGTGGCAAAAGTCCTTGGGAAGTGTATCATAAAATCCATCGCTGAAAGGTTTCTGCCAAGTGTTAGAGGCTTTGGATGTGGATATTTTCAGGAGCTGCGAAGGAAAATGGCAATTAAGTTTTATTTAGCCTCCTTGCTAGCACTGCCGGCTACCCTTATCCTCTGTTTTTGCCTGGATTGCTGCCTGGATGGAAGAAAGGGAAGCTGGTTCTTTAGGAATGATTCCGCTCTTTTTACCTGTTTGATTGGCTGCTGATGGCAGAGGTGCTGGCAAATGCCTACCGTGAGCAGGTGAATTGGCAATGCAGACACAGGCATAACTGGGCTGGTGCAAGCAGAGCAATTCCAGTGCTTTCTGGGAATCTGGCACTTACTGTCAGTACTTTTCTAGGGTGTACGTGCTCATATTTCTACTCAGGAGATCACACTAAAATGGGAGCCTGAACACAGTTTATGACTTAGTCCTGCACCAGATAATACAGTTGTAGTCCCCTGGTTTTATGTGCCCTCTGCTTTACCTTGGGTTGGGTCTGTCCCTGAAGCATCCCCAGTTTCAGGCCCTTAGGAAAACCTGGTGAAACCAGAACCCCTTGGTTTTGCCTCAAGACAGAAACAGTGTGAAGCAATCTTAGCTGGTGAAAACAGCTGATGTGTTTTTTCACCAGGGCTTTCTTATTAGAAAGGACCTTTTTTTTGCAGTCTCTTCTCCCTCCTCTGAGTCTGCTAAGGGTCTCTTTTTTTCTTTTCTTTCCTCTTTTCTGAACTGGACAATTTTCTGTTCAAGCGAATCACAACTCACTTGAGTTGAAAGAAAAAGAAATTTATGTGCTTGAGAGTGTGTGTCTCTCCAGCCCCCAGGTGCTGTCACAGCAGCCAGGAGGTATACTGGCACAAGCAGGAGAAGAGAAAAGGCACTAATAAATTTAGCTATGATTACTAAGAAGAAATCCTGTGCTTATGCCTGCAGAGGCATTTAGTTTTCAGAGATAGTTCTTTGTTCAAAAAAACCCAGGAGACATTTTCTTTGTCTGAAAAACAGGATTTGCCCAGGTAAGAGGATTTGCCAAAGACTATGTTAATTTATTTTTTTTCAGACAGTAGTGTCATTGCATTACCTGCCATATTTGCATATCTTTGTTGCATATCTTTCAGGGGATTTTGCACAAACTACAGGTGAGCTATGTGTGTGGTGTTGTTTTGGAAGTTCTGGGAAGGAGAACACTGTATGAATGAGAATTCATTAGGACACCAGTGGATAGTGTTGTTATATTCTGTTGTATGAACTCAACAAACAGGTGCCACCCTATCTGTAATCCTCGGTTTAGGCTGTGACTGCAGAATGAATAAGGACTGGAATTAGCAAGTCATTAAAAATGCGTGGGGTTATGTGTTTGTGGCCCTGCTCCATTCCACTCATTCAAAATCAAACCACTTGCATCCCCACAGACTTTATGCAGAAAACCATGGAACACAGAAATAAAACCAATTTTCTAACTCTTAATGTTTTTTGTAGCATATGCTGTAAGTGTAGATCTACTACTGCAAGATTGCTTCCTGGAGTAATTCTTGAGTTCAGGGAATTGCAGGAGCTCCCCAGCAGGAAGGTGAGGCACTCCAGCCATACAGGGCTGTGGTATAACCAGAGATCTTCAGGCCTCAGTGGGTTACTTCTGATTTTTATTCAGGAGAAAATGTGGTCTCTCTGGCATGATTGTTCTCTCCAAGTATCCCAGAATGCTGAGGAGAAATTCAAAGGGGGAACTCTGAATACTTTCAGTGGCCCCCTGGAGTTACCCGAGTCTCTCCAGCAACTGTAGGAAAACATAGGAGACACCAGCCGGGTAGTAAGAAGTGTATGCACTTTTCTTTGTTCCCCCACCTCACACTGTGTCCCCAGGGGCTCACTTTCAGGTTTGAATATCAACTTTACATTTCTGTTTACCTCTTGTAGTCATTTATATGTTCCAACCTGTGTCCAGTACTGAAAGATGCCTCACTAATGATCAGTACCTCAAATTTCTGCAGAACAAGGTGCCATGTAGGCTGAAGAGGAAGAGAAACCGGGTGCTCCAGCACCAAGGAATGTCTGTGCAGGATTTTGCAGTTTGTTGGTGGGTTTTTTTTGGGTTTTTTTTGTTTTTTTTTTTTTAAACTTTTCCTCTGCAGCCTGGTGTGATTAGGTGGTAATGACTATAGCTCATGCTAAATCCAGCCCTGTCAGCAATGCTGAAATGCTTGTCCCCACTTAAGACCGTTATTGATTGCTGCTCTCTATCAGTGGTAGCAGTAATTATCTGTCCACAGGAGCACATAACTTTTCTTCTGTCAGGTTTCTTTCTTTTTTCTTCCTGTCTGGGAGAAGCATGGTGTTGGGGAGGAGGTGGTGCCTCATCTCACTTCACAGCCTCAAGAGTAGCCCACTTGTGAACACGCAGCTGGCAGCAGCCTTAACTCCAGCCTCTGAATGTTTCTTCTCTTAGTGCATTGCAGTCACTGAGAGCTTGACTCTCATGCTGTGGATAATGAATACCATTTGTGGCTTGTGGGTATGTGAGGGGAATGGCTATCCTTCTCGACCTATATGGACTTAAAAACTATGACATAATTTATTTTGATTATGGAGGACAAAGCATGGTGACTTACCTGGTCCTTTGCAGACCTATTTTCCCAGATAATTCTCATGCTTTTCTAATTTCTGGTCATAAATACAAATAAATAAACAGAAACAAAGACACAATCTTGCCAAGATAGCAGTGAGTCAGATAGGAGATTACATAGTTTCTGAACTTAGAGGGGTTTGGTTTTTTTAGTCACTATATTTTTTTGGTGTCTTGGGATGGATTTGTTGGTCTGCTGTGACACTGTTATTTGGATTTTGCTCCTGCTCCAAGCAAGAAAGTCATTTAACGTATGGAAAGCTCTGACTATTATGTTATAGCTAGTGGCAGAGTTGCCCTTGAGCTGTGAACAGCTATACAATTAGTAGTCATAAGTTTCCTTATTCTAGATTACGTTTTCAGTGCAGATAGTAAGAAAAAAATCTGCCAGATGGTGAGCAGTTATTTACCCTATTTTCTCCTCTGCCAATGGGCTTTCAGGGAACAGACTTTGGACCTGCATATTTTACCTATGTACATTCCAGTCATTCTGCAGACTGGTCATATGAGGTATAGCACAGGAGAGAAGGATGGACTGTCCTTCCACACTGGACAAAGAAATATCATTGAAGCAGGGAATTATGTTTCTAGAAACATAGGTGAGCATTTAACTACATGTTAAACCATGAACTGGCTGTAAGTATGACTTTGTTTTATTTTTTTAAGTACAAAGAGGCTGAACTAACCTGCCCTGTGTAAAGCCAGGAGAATCTTTTGGTACATAACTTCCTGGGATGGAGGTGATTGAGATCCAACCAAACTTGAAATCAGAATATAGGACTTTTTGAGGACTTCATTTCATGAGTGGGCACTTATTATAGCCAGGTCAAAACACTGCAGACCTTCTTCTGACTTGCCTCCCTCCTCCCCCTGATGTACTCCTACATTTCTGTGTCACCAAAGCACTCTGCAGTGAGGAAACTTTCCCATGGACAAGGTTCTGTGCATGTTCGGTGGGGGATCTAGCGATGGGAAGGGATGGGGGGCAGGGAGAATAAGGATGCTGAGAGAGTAATGTAGTATCTGCATTTGGAGGAACTTCATCCCAAATGTACATTAAAGGGCAGAAAATATTTACGGTTATGTTGATCCTCGAGAAAAATCAGGCATGGTAATGGTATAAAAGCTTTTTAGAGGGACAATAAATAATATTTATTATAAATAAGCCTTGCAGCCATAAAAATCCCTCCTTGGCCACCTGAAAGCTTCTGTATTACCATTATTTCATAATGCACTATAAATAATAGTGTTTTTCTTAGACCAAAGCATAAAATACACATGAGGTTTTTGAATGAAACTCACCCTTTTTTCTAAAGGGTAATGACTGTTACATTATTTGTTGTAAGATTCAGGTTATTCCCAATTTTTCTCAGTTTCTGAAGAGAAGCTCAGATCAATCTCTAATTTTGTAGCTGCAGATATTTATAAGCACAAAGAAACATTGGTGCAATCAATGGCATTTGAATGTCTGTCCGTCAAGTTGAGTTACCTCTCTCCAGAGACAAAAAGCAAACAGATGTTTTTCTTTCAGAAGGTATGTAGAGACTATGAAACAGTTCAGAGCAGCACAGAGTTGTCCATGAAAGCACAGTGTGTCTGTTTTTCCTCTATAGCAGAGTGATTGGTACTGAACAGTGTGGGAAATAGCCACCAGAGAGCAGAGCCCTTCGAGGCTTAAAGATGTAACAAACAGGAGCAGAATTGTAACTGTTATGTATGCATATACACTGCAGCACCTTCCAACCTCAGAAACATTATCACCATTGATGCATACTTGTAGACACATTTATTTAGGTGTAGCAGCATCAGGCCACAGCTACTCCTATCACTACTGGTGGCTATAGCCAGTAAACAACTGATCAAGATAAAATAAAGGGTGCACATATTACAAGCAAATATTACACACCCCTATTAGTTACTTCTAGTTTAGTACAGCATGAGAGCTGTATCTCCATGTTGAGAGAAAAGAAAACAGCAAGCCTTGAGTCATGTGCTGGCTGCCAGCTCAGACCCTTTCAGGATCCAGCTGTTAAGTCTCCTGTCTTCTTTTGGCACCCCAGAGCACGAAGAGCTTCCATGAGTTTTTCTGTCCCTAAGACCTTTTTCCTTAGCAACTCTTCTTGACAGATGAAATCCCCAGCACACTGCCTGTCCATGTGATTATCTGGCAGTATGGGGAAAGAGAGTAAAACACATACTAAATTACACCATACTTTGCCAGGCAAAGTTTAATGTCATAACAATTTTTTCCAAAAATGTTTACATATGTACTGCAGTATTCATAGAACCAAAAAATGTCAGCTGTTGGCCAACTGAATGTATCATATCACTACACTTCTCTACCTGCATCACACTTCTAGATGATGCTTCTGGCACCAATATGCAGTTTGTCTACTTTAGACTTCTGTTGAGAAACAGCAAAATTGCTAGTAGTAAAACTGTTATTCATCCCAGGACAGTGAGTCTGGATACATCTGGACTAGTACCCTGAACACTCCCAGGACCCATTCTCTGACCTTGAAACCAACTGGAATGTTTTGCCCATGCCCATACTTTTAAATTACCTTATCATTCAAAACAGAGTGGGTATATCCAGAGGACCTAGTGGGAATGGTCCCTGACTCATCAGAAACCTCAAATTGTCCTTAGGAGCTGCCTGAGAGATTGTTAGTTGCTGCTGGTTCAAAACCATGTTAATAACCTTCCAAAGGTTATGCAGTAAAGAGGCCACAATTATGTACCAGGATGTTGGCACTGTTGAATTTACTAGTTTAGATGTAGCCACTCAGAGCTGGATGACTCTGAAAATCATAGAATCATAGAATCGTTAAGGTTGGAAAAGACCCTTAAGATCATCGAGTCCAACTGTTAACCTAGCACTGCCAAGTCCACTATTAAACCATGTCCTCAAGCACCATGTCTCCCCGTCTTTTAAATGCCTCCAGGGATGGAGACTCAACCACTTCCCTGGGCAGCCTGTTCCAAGGCCTGACTACCCTTTCGGTGAAGAGGTTTTTCCTAATATCCAACCTAAACTTCCCCTGGCGCAGCTTGAGGCCGTTTCCTCTCGTCCTATCGCTTGTTACTAGGGAGAAGAGACAGACTCCCACCTTGCTACAACCTTCTTTCAGGTAGTTGTAGAGAGCAATAAGGTCTCCCCTCAGCCTCCTCTTCTCCAGACTAAACAACCCCAGTTCCCTCAGCCGCTCCTCCTAAGACTTGTTCTCTAGACCCTTCACCAACTTCGTTGCCCTTTTTTGGACACACTCCAGCACCTCGATGTCCTTCTTGTAGGGCCCAACACTGAACCCAGTACTTGAGGTGCGGCCTCACCAGTGCCGAGTACAGGGGCACTATCACCTCCCTGGTCCTGCTGGCCACACTATTTCTGATACAAGCGAGGATGCCATTGGCCTTCTTGGCCACCTGAGCACACTGCTGGCTCATGGGTTTATGAAAGGGAGGTCCTGCTTCACTAACCTAGTCTCCTTTTATGACAAGGTGATCCGCTTAGTGGATGAGGGGAAGGCTGTGGAAGTTGTCTACTTGGACTTTAGTAAGGCCTTTGACACTGTCTCCCACAGCATTGTCCTGGAGAAGCTGGCTGCTCAGGACTTGGAGAAGTGCACCCTGCGCTGGGTTAAAAACTAGCTGGACGGCTGAGCCCAGAGAGTGGTGGCATGCAATTTATGTCTGAGTGTGCATGCACACACATATGCTGTCATATATGTGTGAAGGAGTGACTGTGTTCATGCTGAGGTCTATACATTTTTTCTTGTTTGGCTGCTCCCACGAACAAGACAAAATAGTTAAAAGTTTCCCAGGTTGCCCTATCCTGCTGGCTAGACTACTGTAACAGAGACTGTTCCCTTCCTCCACAGTCCTTTAGATGATGATTGGGTGGAGGGACTCCTCTGAAGCCATTTTTCAGAGACTCTTTGGGGCTCCTGGTAGCTTCTGTGATCCAGGACTTGCAGGACTGCAGCATCTACGGCCTCTAACCCCAAATGCTTGGCCAAGAGAGCAGCTTGAATGATTTTAGCACCCAGTATGGCCTCCTGAGCTTGGATGCACTGAAGCTCTGGCTCACCAGCACATCAGGAGGACAGGGTGATGGTCAGCTTAATGTGGGTTACTGGGGTGGTGTTCTCCACCTGGGCAGCTTCTTTAGACACTTTTTCTTCTCTTTTGACCTCTATGGCTCCTTTCTGACTGAAGTGTGTACGTCCTGGACGATCTGGAAGATAAACTGCAGGCTTCCTTCCCAGCTGCTGGATTCCCCACCTCTGGGAGGCTCTCTGTCAACTGCTCAGGTATCTAAGTCTGGACAGATGAATTTCAGGCCATGTGTCAAAGCTAAACCCACAGGTTGCCTCTGCCTTGTGGGGATCCAGCTTAGAGGTGCCATGACCAACAATACGCTGTCTCCTTAGCCCTTCCCACTACTTCCTTTCTGCTCACTGAAAACACCACCACCTTCCCTGGACCTCAGTGTTGTCTTCTGCTGAGCTCCTGCCCTGGGCTGCCTGTGAACTTCAGAGATTCCTCTTGCCTAGTAGCTCTAACACACATATGTCGCTCCATCTCTTCAGCTAGCTCCATCCCTCATCTTTTCCTAAATTGATTATTGCAGCATCCTCTCTTCTTGCATCCTGCATTGCTCACATTTGTCTACAACACTGCTAACTCACTGCTTTCCCAGTTAAGAACTTTGGCCCTGTCTTCCTTCTCCATGTGTTCTTTGTCCGTTCTTCTTTTGTCCATTGCATCTGACAGAAACATCTTGATTTTGCTAGGAGGTCATTATTGTCTCCATCTTGACTAGGAAATAGATAGTGCCAGGGCACAGGCAGAGGTGCTGAAGTAGGCTGCCTGCACCGTTAAACTGTTCAAACAGTCCCATGCACAGTTGTGGTTAATTAGCAGTCTCCCAGGTAATTCCTGGGACAGTCTGGGAATTAGTAAAGGAGACGCTAGTAACCCTGGGCAGTTTGGATATGGACATGCTATTTCCAGGCTGAGTTTACCATTCCTGGGTGGATGTGACCAGACCGTGCCAGCTGGTCTCAGAACCAGAGAAGGGGCTCAGGACATCTGTGTAGTGCTTCAGGCTTCTGAAGATCAGAAACGGTGGTAGATTTCTACTGCAGAAAACTAAAGAGCATAATAACAAGTAATTGAGATGTGTAATGAAATTGTCATTGTAACATCTTTTCTCCTGGGACTCACACTCCCACTGTGTTACTTAATTACTGCTGCTTAATATCCGTGCTCTAAACAAGCTCTTGGTTCCCAAGATTATTTCAGTCACCTTTACCAAAGTTTAATGGTCCAGGCAGTGATTATAATTTTGTTATCTAGTAATTACTCTGTAAAGTAATTGAGTCTCCAGACTTTAAAAATGCAGAGACATCTGCCTACAAGTTACCTTTTAATGAAGAAAGGAAAGATACTTTTCCAAAAGATTCAACAGTGCTATCTTTGAAATCACACTGCTGTTATAATCTCTTCTCAGACAGCCTCAGATTTGCCTTTCCCATGTACAATTTAATTGGTGTATTTCACACAAATGCTTCATTTGTCAAATCTGTTGTTGCACTTGAAATATTATTATTGAATTAAGATGTTGCCTATAAAAGAATGGCTAGATACCTAAGCCTCCAGAGTGAAAGCTTCAAAAAGGTACTGTAGGAAAGCAGGAAAGCAGCTATTATGAGTGGTATATTTTGTTATGATGTGATATAGTTATGGAGGTCAGCCATTTCTTGCTCTAGTTCATCACTAAGTTGTATTAAAAAATGACTTTGCAAACACTGGGAGTGTCAGACACTGCAGAGACTGCTGAACTGCAAATACCTTGTGTTTTCCAGAGGACCTTTGGTTTCAGGGACGTGTGAATGATTGGGTAAAGTTGTTCTCTAGTGGTTAAGATATCCAATCATTTACTGTTAAGGACAGAACACTGGGCTGGGATTCAGGAAACTTGGATTTAATTTCCAAAGCTGTGTCGGCCTGATGGATCACCCTGGGCAGTCACTCCGCCTTTTGTGCCTTATTTTCTCTTCTGGAAAACAGGAAAAGTAAGTCTGACCCTGATACCTATTGATGAAAAGTGAAGTATAATAGATGGCCATTATTATTATTACTCATAAAATGTTATCCTGTACTTTATATAGTCCTTTTTTTTTTTTTTTTTGAGATAGAGAAGCAATTTTGGGTTTCTTTCACAAAGTACATGTGATGACATAAGAAAAACAGCCAGTTTTCTTCTATTGTTCATTCTGCTTTAAACAAAGCACGTGACTTTGAGAACAAAGCATATGGAATCAATCCTTCATTAGTATGGTTATGTATATGTATGAAAAGTTGTAACAATTACTATTTTATTACAGGTTTCAGTTACTTGTGAATGCTTTTCCACTCTCTTTAGTTTTCTACACTAGAAATAGTACTAATATCTAAAGACTACTTGCTGTATTTGCAAAAAATTGGTATTTATACTCCGATAGCACTAATTAAGCCACAGAAGTAATGTTAGAAAGTTCTGGACCACTAAAAAAATATCACTGATATGGAGAGAAAGGATGAAAAGATTCTGGGAATTCAGTTGCAGTCTGGGCTCTCTGTGCATCCCATCCTCCTCTTCTCTCTGAGGCTGCAGAAGTGGAAGACAAATTATGAACACCGGAGTGTAACCGCTGAAGCAAGTTGTGCAAGCAACGTGGCAGGTATCAGCACCTCCTTGCCCCCTCGGTTCTGGATCCTCCAGAGGATCTGTCCCAAAAGCTAAAGAGCAGCTCTGTAAGTGGAATTCATCTGCAGCTCTTTTGTGTTGATTGACATGGGAGTTGGAAGAGAGGACAGAGAATATATTTTTCATGGCCTGGCTCTAACCTGTAAGAACTTGGGGATCAGGAGAGCAATGTCTCTCACTCAAAAGGCACAAGTGGGAAGTTGATTTTAGCTTCTAAATGCAATTTTTCTCCCCCACTTAGAATCTTTTTCCTTTATCATCATCTCCTCCTAGAATTTGTTCTTTCTTAACCAGCGGCAAATCCTTAAGGCTTAGGTAATGGAATGATTGATGGAATTTTTCAGAGAAATGTGAGAAGTGCAGGCACTTTTGTGTTTCCTACATTTTGCCATTTTTCAAAGTACTGTAGGTTCTGCGCTGCTCTGACAGATACTGCTGAGTTTGCCATGGCAAAATGCACAGCCACGTTTCAGCTTTCTGTGCCAAGATACAAGGAGCTGCAAAGCAGATTTGGGAGTGTGTTGCAGCAGTGCCTGGGAGCCCTAGCCACTGTCCCAGGTACGGTTTTGGTAGGTATTGCACATTCATGGCTCTTATTGGCACTTGACATTTCCCTGACTGCTGTGTAACATCACAGAAAACCTTTCCATTCCTGTGCCAGGCTGAGTGTGTAGGTGGATGAAGCTTGTTTGGTACCAGGCAGGGCTACAGAGAGATCAGCGGTGGCCAGGGACCTGCAATGCCCAGCCTGGGCCTTGGGACTCCATGGGCTGCATCTTCAGTGAACGTGATTTCTGGATTTGAGTCAGGTCTGCTTCCTAGTGAGAAGGACAGGAGTTCAAATACACATCCTTGGGCCTCCTCTTACCTCCAGACTGGGTCTAAGCAGCTGTGCATTCAGCGTGCATGCCTTTTTGGTTGTATCTCAAACTCCCCGCTCTCTGTTCCCTTTGTAGATAACGTGGGAAAGGCCTCTGACTCTCACTGTAGCTCAGCTAATTATAAGAGTTACAGAGCTAGAGTTGGAGGTGCCTAATTAAATACTCTAGAGATCTTTCTTAATTTCTCTGGCCTCATTTCAACAGAGGAAGTCAAGCTGATACCCAATTTAGAGCATTAGCCATTTCACTGAAGTCAATGGGTTGATTGCAAACGCTCATGAATATGTCCCTATGCATCCCTGCCAGGTGAGAAGGCAATGTCTCTGCACTTCCAGGCAAGAAGCCACAAGTCCTGAGTCCTCAGGGCACTCTCACAGGTATTTATATCTTTCAGTAGTTCCTTGAGAACCAGGGAACAGTTTGTGTTTAAAGTTAGGCATGTGCTTAAATGATCTGCTATCTGGTTTAAGTTCCCTAAGAGCAGTAAGTTGCAATTACTCAGAATAAGATCAAAGAACTTTTGAAGTGCATTGAACTCCTTAATAATTTGTGAAAGTTAGGCGCATTGTGGTGTTTGAAAGAACAAATAACGTGGTAGATAAGGAGAAAAGTCTGTTCTTAGGGAGAAAAAGTGTCTTGGAAACCATTGTTCCAAAACTGGCTGCCTGGGTCTGTCTCCTTGTGAAGGCACCAGATACAAGTTGTTCCAGTAGTGAGAGAGGAGAATATTAATCTTAGGTGGCTTCAGTACATTAGCACTGGAAATTTCCCGTTACAAGTTTATCCAGATTTAACTCAAGATCTGCACATGAATTATTCAGGTGAGAGAGCACAATTTCAGTTAGAACAAACACCACAGGAAATTTTGTAACACTGCAACAAAATACTGCAAGTGACCAGCTAAAAAACCAAACCAGTATGGAATAATATAATTGATGCTTCTATATTTAACATCTGTATTTACATTTTTGTGGTCTCTAGCTACCTGCTCTCTTCATGTCTTTAACCTCGCTAACGTATCTATCAAAAGAAATTGAAGACCCTATTGCTTGATCCTTCCAACACGGTTGTACATGAAAACAAGACAACCAAATAGTATCTTTGAACTTACACTGCTTAAGTCCAAATGAGACGTCCATTGTAGCATATGAGGAAAGAAAGGAAGAAAGACTGAAGTGATTTCTTCTTTAGCTAATATTTTTTCTCTAATAGCTCTGGAAATTCTACAGGGAGGTATATGTTTTCATAGCATAGTAAAGTCATCAGGCAGGACCTATTAGAGAAGATACAGTGATTCTCAGTGATTCAGAAGCCAGTTTATGTGAAATAAATTCAGTTTGAGCCTAAATAAAAGGTTTGGTTCAGTTATTGAAAAATGAAGGTTATTATTATTATTATTTCATCTAGGATCTTTTAAGAACTCGATATATTGTGAGTCATTTTCCCTATTTTGTGTTATTTTCCATTTTCATAGTACCTCCCTTCCTGACTTTAGCAAAGCAAATTCCTAAGTACTGTGAGAAAGGCTGTGCTCCTAATGATAACACTGATGATGTTTGCAGAGCTGGGAAGCCTCATGAGAAAATTTGTTATGCAGATCCAGAAGGATCAGATAAGCTTCTTCTACTTCAATGGGATCAAAAGTGGAGTGACATTTTAAGAAAAGCACTTGATACTTGTTTTCAGATTTTTGAGTCTGTTTTAAGCACACATGAGGAGAGCCTCTGCTGACAGGAATCATGTTGAGGGAACTCTGCCAGGCTATGTTTGCTTAATACCTGCTGCTGCAAAGTTCTCCCAATGATCTTTAGATAATAATTCAGTACATAAAAAACTTTGGACTACTTCAGTGGAATTGCCTAAATGATAATATATATTAAGCTGACATGTAACACCTGCAAACAAGGCTATTTGTTTCTTACTTGGTGTAAAGAAGTTAGAAAGGATGCAGAGGTAAAAAAGTGAGGAAAAAAAAAGGACACATTGCCTAGAAGCATACTTGAGAAATAAAATGAATGGAATTTTGTAGAATTCACCATTCAGTGCTTGCTTATTCAATACTGGTAAGTAGTGACCCGTACACCTTGTAACGAAGAGGGGCTTCATTACCTAGCAATTTTTGTACAGCACTCACTTTATAATAGACAACACAACTCTTGGAAAAATGCACCACAGTCTGCTTCCTTGTTTCTTTTTTGTTAAATGTCAGTGGCCATTTCAACAGTTTTAAAGTCAGAACAGGTAACATTTGCCTGTAACAAAGATTATAGATTTTCCCACTTACTGCTTTAGACTGCATACTTTCAATGCATCTAGCCATTCATTCCCTCTGTTCATGTGCTTTGCAACAGATGGACCATGTTAAGTCTATCATTTGGTGAATATGTTTGATTACCAGCTAAGTATTTTCTATTATTTTCTTTACATTCATGATCTCTTCTTTTAGTACAGTATATACATCCTTGAATTACGTTAGCAAATATGCCAGACTTCCTGCTTTTTTGGTAGCCTACTGGTTTGAATGGTGATCTAGTTTGCAGTAGACACCCAGGAATCCCAAACAGGCTTGATGACAAGATCTCTGTGTGCCCTGATTTACTGGCATGTTCTGACCATTTGCACCTGTGTCTGCTTTCCATGGGCAGCAGGTCCAAAATTCCACATGGTCCACAAAGCTTGGCTGCATAATCCTGAGCCAAAGGAAGTATTTTTGAATTCTTCACTCTGTGCTACTTTGTAATCTTTACTTTCTAAGTATTAATAATAACATTTGGATATATAATAGGTGTAAGTATATGAAAGAAAGGAACATCTGTTTGGCTCTGCTTTATGAGTTTTTATTTATGGCTATGTAGAGAGTTGTGATAATTCTATGAAGCTTTCACTGTAATTTTCATCAACAGAAACCTCCTGAGGCTACCAGATGTTTTGATGCCAGATCTTATCTGTGAAGACACCTTAACTTTGTCTTAGTTCCCGTTTCCATTCTGGGCTTCACATTCTAGCATTTTAATGAAACAAAGTTTTTGCATGCCACTGCATTTCAGTTGTGTACAGTAAATTTTTACCTTGCTGTTAAAACCAAAACTGAACATAAAGGAAATGACTGGAAATTGCTTCCTTTAACAGTGACTAAACAATTCCTTCTTTTAAGAAGTAATTTGTGGCTATCTCATGAAAGGTGCTATGTGACAGCAGTCAGCAGTAAGCTACATGAGAAGCACTTCATACAGGTTTTGAAATTCTCGAGGCATTGTTACAAGCAGATACGCATGCAGTTTCCCAAAAGTGCCAGTGGCAGAGATAATAAGCCTTTGCAAATTTTTTCTAACAAGTTTGGTGTTCTATACATTTTCAAATATATGCTGAAGCCTAAGAACAGAAGAAGCCTTATGGAGGGGATCAGAGCAAGGAGAGGGGCTGGCGTCTTGGGCAACAGCTGCTGAAACGCTTTGGCAGGAGGGGGTGGCTGAGGCAGGGCTGGGAACAGGGAAGTAGGTGCTTGGAGAAGGTGGGAGCCCTTGGATCCATCTCTCCTTGCACTGGGGGAAAGGGGGAAATTGTAGTGATTAAAGATGATAAGGAGATAAGGAGGAACTTAGAGTTTGCATGGGCTCCTTCAGATTCTGCTTTCTGCTGCATCTGTGCTCTTCCCCAGCCATAAATATCCTCAAACAGCTCCACCCTCTGACAATCCCAGTTACCTCCTTTTGGGTACTGCCCTCTCTGCTCCCAGTGGTTTCTTGACAGCATGTTTTTCCCCTGATGTATTTTATAGTATTTTAAATCCTCCTATCTACCAACAGACTCTGGTCTGCTGGTTTTACATTGACAGAGCCTAAAGTCAGATGCAGGATGACTTAAACCAAAGGAAGGTTCCCTAAGGCTCAGGAAGGTATATTTGGAGTCTGGTGCTAGTGGAGCTGGTTTTATTTATCTTTTTGAAATAATTGAGAAGCTACTCACACAGTAAAGCACATCTACTGCTGCCTTACAGCCAAAGACATTCAGTCTGTCATGAAGACATTCAGTATAGAAATGTACCTTGTCCTGTGGAACTTAAACAGTTATTTTCATAAATGTATTCATTTGTCATAATGGTAACACAACACCTTGAGGAAATGACAGGACACACACATTTGCACCGTTAATTTTACTTGGTGGTGTGTTCAAGGGGAGTAGTTGAGGAATACAGTCTCATCAGCAGATCAGAGGTATTGGTATGAATCAATAATTTTTAGAATGTAAAGCAATCAGATTGCATTTTACTACTAATGAAAGGTCTGCAGACATGGTCAAGAGAGTAATAGAAACCTAAATTTAAATGCTGGGCAATTTTAAAAATTGCTGCATAGTTCCTGTGTTGTCCTCATTTTATTGCTGTGCTTTATACTTGCCTGTCTTTTTCAGTTTGATTCATCATTATTCTACACTGACTGTAATCTAAATAGAGATAAAAATACTGAATCTGTGCAAATGTTCTCTTTTTTTTCTGTCAGAAAAGCTAGCAATAACTGCAAGAATGTTCATCAATTTTGTACCTTCTTTTGTAATTTGAAATGTCATCAAAAACTCTACTTATTTTCAGAAATGTGAGGGTGTTATTTTCTTCTGTCAAATGTAAGAAATTGAAAATTGAAGCAGAAAAAAAGTTATTTTTGTTCATTATAAAAGTTAACTATTGTAGCTGTCTTAATTACCTGACAATACACATAAATTTATGTAAATAGATATGAGCTAGAAATAATTAAAATGTAAAAGTACTTTGAGGAATTTCATAAAACATAGCATTTGTTAAGAGAATGAGTTCTTTAAAGTAACATATTTGTATTACTTTAGGTAGGAAATGACTGGGAGTAAGAATTTGTGGCAGAGGAAGATAAAAGACCTGAACCATAAATGCAGCTCTGTTGTTTAATACATGATGATTACATTTTACTGCAACATCTCCAACTGAAAAAAACAGGACTATTAAATCCACACATAATTTAAAGAGCTTCAAGATTGCAAATAACAGTGCCTAAATAATTGAAGGATGTTGGTATTACTATGCATCTGCATACCTTGAATTCTAGGGTGAGAACGACCTGTGAAATCCTCCTTCCAAATTTCATCTGTTAAAGCTAGATCTAGCAGAGGGTCAATGCTGTGAAAAGAGAGGTCTGATCTAGAAACCTAAGTTTTTAGTAAATGTGTTACTAAGTAACATGAGGTGTTTTGAAATAATATCAAGTTTCCTTCAGACTTAGTCTGAAAACTGGTACATTGTCTCCAGTTTTCGTTCTCACAGAAGGCTAAATTTGGAAGGTGAATCACCTGTTTCAGGAGGAAGTGGTTATTTGTTAGAGACTGTGCATGTTCCTTGAGATAGAGATAGATGCTTCATGTTAATTTAAATGCATTTATCAATGAAGGTATCATCTATAGCGCTTCTACCTGTGAGAATGGAGTTGTGTTCCTCTTCAGGCTCAATAATGTTCCATGGGGAGTCAGAAACTTCCTGTAATTTCACAGTTTTTCCCAGTGGCCAGGATTTACCGACCCTGGTGAAAAGAGAGACCTAGAAACAATGACAGCAACATGTCATGACAATGAACTAACATGACACCAAGTTCTTTGTATCAAAATGGTGGTGATGTAGTACAGTTACATGCACTGAAGATTAGGAGACGGTAAGGGACAATATAATAGAAATTAAAATGGAACAAATAATCCAGTTGCTTTTTAACTAGTCAAGATTAATCTAGAGAAGTCAAAGATTTCAAGTGCAGCTTGGAGTTTGGGGACTGACTGATTTCCAAGGACCTTCTGTTTTGTTTTGTAGCTCTCTCGCTGACAAGGCATGTTATTCATCTTTGTCAGTGTCAAAATCTGTACCAGCCTCTGCAGTGATCAAGCTGTGCTCACTGCAAACTTGACAGTCACCTGCACCTGCAAAGCTGGTAAAGTCCTAAGCTAAGCAGTAGTCTTGCAACAAAATTGCACACCTTATAAGGGAGTAGGTGCCCTCAGATGTAGAACCTTCCCTCTGTTCCTGCTCACAAGATTTTAGTTAATTGGAAATGCTTAACATTGAATGGTATTTCCTAGCAATTCCCGGGGTATTGTTTGGGAGTGCACTCTTCCCTGTGAGCTGAACTCCCCAGAAGACTACACAGCCCAGGACACAATGAAGAATTCCCCTCTGAACAATGTTGTGTTATAAACTCTGAGATGAGCATAATTATGGAGAGAGAGTTTGGTGAGGTGGGTTGCACTTGAAATCCTGTAAAGTACTACAATTTAACATACTTAAAATGAAATGTTGTGCATCAGTCCTGGACTGAACTGGAAGCTTTCTTTTGCTCAGCACTTTTGAAATTAAACATTTCAGCATACTTGAACCAAAACTATTGGAATTTTTTACTGTGTGAAAACATTTGATATTCTAAATTTTGTCCAGGCAAAGCCCAAGTGTTGAAATACACATCTTCTCCTGGGCTGGAAATTTGAAATTTAGTTAATGTTAGGTTGGGAGGAGATTCTTGTTGGGATATAGTCTGAGCTATAGTGATCCTACAAAGTGAGTAAAATGCCTGCTGCAACTTATCTGTATTTGTACTTCTCACTGTCGAACAGGGCAAAGGAGGGAAGTACTATTCAACATTAATGAGACTATGTTCCTCAGGAAAAGGCATTGCTGACTGTGGGCTCAAATGTTGATGGGGCTAAATGTTGCATGTCTTTAAGCCCATAGATGGAAGGGCAAAAGTCAAGTTTTTAGGATCAGCTGTTAGGCTGGTGCTGAATATTCCCTGCAATACACAGAACTTCCCTCAGACCTGTCCTTTGGAGCAACCCTGAGAGGATAAAGTAATCTCAGAAATGTAAGAAACAGAGTCAGCATCAGAATTAAGAACTGACCCCAAGGATATCAAATGCCAGTTGGCTACAGTCATTACTAAACTGTGCACTTGCCTTGTTAGAAGACTTTAGGAAGCACATTTCAGTATGTTTTGTGCAACTATGTAGTGCAATGGACATGCAGTCAGTCCAGGTCACTAAACTTTTAAACTACCAGAGCTACTGCAATGACAGCTAAATATTAATAGAGTCCCAGGCACTAGAGCAACTGAGATTATGGCAAGCAATTTCTTGGAACAAAACTGGAACAATTCTATTTTGAAGTGTCAAGAGAAGTACCCTTGTTTAAATTGTCCTCAGGAATATCACTATGTTTCAGTAACTTGATTTGTGAACCACAGAACCAAGAAGCAATATTCTGATTTATACTTGTTGAAAACAAATTATATTAATAAAATGATGTTTTTTACTGTAAATGTAGCTGGTTCCAATGTGTTGGTAAATGTCAGCTACTCCAGTCTCAAATGATGCAGATGAGCATGAGGCCATTGATTTCAATGAAGTTATGCTAATTTATATCAACTTAGTAATTTGGTCCCATGTATTCCATAATCAGAGAAAAAGAATACTGATTTGTGGAATTATTTTCTTTCATATCTCCTCAATTGCTCTTCTTTGCTGGATTTATGAGTAATTGACTCATAAACCAGTCTGAATTAAATTAAATGTAATTAGTGAGTACTACCTTTGCGTTTGCAGCTCAGAGATTGTTTTAATGAATTATTCTGCTGCTTTTTCAGTTTAGGTCTACCAGATGCATCATCATCTGTGAACTTCCCTGTTTCTTCCCACAGACGAACAAATGGATTTGGGAGCACTGTGTTGTAATAAGTGGTCTCTAAACCCCCAAATTTTCCACTGGAAGGCATGGGCAACCAGGTACATTGTTCACCAGGAAAATTATTGGAACTTGCTATCACTGACACGGAGAGAACTGCCCAAATGAGCAGGAGGAATAATCCTGCTTCGGTAAATATCAATTTCAAATGCAATAACTACTATTTATTTGGGATAATGACATATTTTTTTTTTCTTCTGTGAATATAAAAGTGTTGCAGCCAGAAGTTGAATCTTGGATACATGCTGAAGCAATTTTTTTATGATCTGTTCACTGTAAAAAAAAGACTGTAACTAAAAAAGATTGGAAATCATAAATCTCTCAAAACATTTATTTCATGAGCTATATATTCAGTCATTCAGTATTTGGAAAGTTTCAGAATTGTCTTGATGCTATCATATTTAGTTTAAATATGTGACAAGGCAGACCTTGCTTCATTTCACAGGCGAAAAATATTCCGTAGATTCAGAGAGTTTCCATAGATTCAGAGAGTTTACTGTCAGGTAGATTTACCCAAATATTCAACTACATGGACCTTCTCCAAGCTTCATCCCAATTATTTGGATTATAATTGTCATTATTGCAACTTTAAATATTCAATTCCAAGTCAAATTTTAAAACAAAAATGGAAATAAGAAATATAACTGAATTTGAAAATATGAGGTGCTGAGAATGTACTTACCTTTTTTTTCAGGATTGAATCTTAGATATTCAAGCACTCAAAATCAGGTTTCTACAGGTTTTTGCCCTATGTTTGTTACCATGGTAGCTCGTCATACTGTATGTTGTGAGCTGAGCTGCACTTGCAAGCCTTTACAGAACTTGTATCCTAGTATAAAAACTGGGCTACATTTAAATTATAGTATTAGTTGGACTGGTCAAGAATAGCTTACCAAATCACAGTCTTTAAGCCAACAAGATTTGTAAAATTATATTGTTAAAATTTGTGGCAAACAGAAGGTTGCATGGCATTTATTTAATGGATGAGCTGTTCAGCAGAACCACCTCTCTGGGTAAACAGCCTGGCCTGTATTAGTTTCACAGCTTCACCATAATTACATTATTGGTTATAATACAGCGTTGGGCAAAGCAAGTGAAAAGAAAAATCACATCAAAAGAGAACATTTAAACTAGAAGGCAGCCTTTGTAATAGAAGTTACTTTCATTTCCTTTGGCTAAATAATTCTTTTGTGATAGTCAGTTATGTATAAAAATAGCCTAATGGAGTAAAATCCATGAATTGTGGAAGCCACACAAACGTTATCACTAGACAATAAATAATTCCCAGAGAATGTACCAAGACAAGAGAATTCACAGTTCTACAATTTTGATGTATTTTGTTAAAATGGTGTTTTGTAGTAAAAGTTCACTGTAGTCTTGCTAATTTTAAAAGAGCATTTTTACAAAGCTAGATTCATTTAGGTTTTAAAAATGGTGAAAGAGAAAATAGTGACAGAATTACAAAAAAAAAAAAGAAATATTTGGTTGCTTAATAACACAATGAAGACAGATTATGTTCATATTTTTATTGATTCTTCTACTCATTTTTCTGCTAATCTGAGAAGTGTTTTCCATCTGATGAAGCTGCTATCACAATGTTTTGCAACACGGCACGCCAGAAACAAGTAGCAAAAAAGTGAAGCAACTCCAAACCTACTATCCCAAACCTGCCAAAGACGTGCAAAGATACTGAAAAAAATAAAGAAGCTTTGTTTTGTTCTCTTTTTCTACTGGGGAGAGCAAAGTGAAATAACTTTCACAGTTCTGTTATACGTCAGAAACTCAAGCCAGATTTTGGAAAGGCTTAGAAGGTACGTGATTGATAGAATATAGTTTGGAATAAATGTGGCATATTCGGTGACTGTGATCACACAGATAGATATGATAAAACATGCTCCCTCGTTTTCCAGACAGGTTCAACAACTACATTTCACTGAATGACAGTCACTAATCACATACGTGAGGAAGAATAGCCTAGACCTATTTTACAGTTAGGGTAACATGGTAACATTTCTTTTACGTGCAAATCAATGAAAACACATAATGATGAAAATAACTTTAGATTAAATAGATACCAGTGCATTTCTTGAAGATCGTATGATGTCTGGATTTTTTTTTTTTTTTTTTTTTGCTGACAGATGCATGATGAAAATCCACACTGGTATCAGGAGCTGAAGGAAGCAGCTCTCCTTTGGAGGCAATCAACTATATATCACCTCATACTTGGATTGCCTCTATTAAAAGCCTTTCTTTTGCAGTGTTTTAAGGATAAAACAGAGGTCACAGAAAATGTAAATGGTAACATGCATAGATTTTGTAGGTATAGGTTTTGTATATTGAATAATGTTTACACAAAGGCTGTCCCAATTCATTTAGTACCTTTGGTGAAAGCATATGAAGAACTCTTTCCCCTTCTCTGCCTTGTTATTTTTTTCTGTCAGTATTTTTTATAGACATTTGAAATGTTGGGTTTATCTATAATGGTTTAAGAGAAGTAAAGTTCTCTGAACAGCTTGTTTTCTGGGGATGCCGTATGATGGATCAAGTTACCACTATAACAACCTCCTAGTCATAATGCAAGAGTACACAGGAGCTGTGTTGGATGACTCAGTAAGAGGTTTATTCATTTGTTTTTATCAAAGTAATGACTGAGATATAATTACGTGAATGAAGAAAGCATACAGTTAGTATTACAGCTAGTATTACAGCTAGGAAGGTTAAACATACTGCAAATTGTTTCTAGGTTATTTGGAAGTATTCAAAGGTGGAACAGAAAAAAAGTAATCTTGCTGCTGAAGGAAGAATGGATGAAAAAGGCAATTAAAAGTTGGAAAGCTGAAGGAAAAATGACTAAGATATAAACAAGAGTTTTCTTTTGTGATTTTTAAGGAACTAGAGGGAAAACAGCTGTTACAAAATCCGACACACTCATTAGAATATTTAGTCAGGAGTAATGAATATCTGAAAAGTTACAGCAACTTTCTAAAATATTAGACCATGACATAGTACAGGCTGTGTTTTAAAAGCTGTTTTCCAGAAAGACCACTGATGGGAAGATGCTAACAAGAGGCACTGTAGTAGATTCAGGAAGTCAAATTCACATCCTTAAACCACTTCTTTATCCTACCTGAGTGTGCAGACAGCATTACCAAACGTAAAAGGAGTTTTAAATCTACTTGTGCAATAGACACAACAGAACACAAAGCCATGCAGGCTCAGAGCCTCTTCTATTACAAAACTGTCCCTCCATTATTGCACAAAAGAGACCCATGGTGAAAATAAAAAAGGTAAATAGATAGAAGTCTTTTGAAGCAAGAGGATGCTATAGCACTAGCTGTCCAATAAGCTGTGTAGGAAATGACTTCATTTTAAATAGTATGGATTAAAATATGATGTGAAGTGTGTTGGAGTGACCAAACAATAGCTTTGATTGCATTGGCTCCAGGCTGCAGTGGTAAATATTGCTATGTGCTTGCGTAGTTCTTCCCACTTTTCATCATAAAACTGTCTTTCATGATGCAACCTGGTTTACACAGGACACATTTTTGTGAGGTGTTTTCTGTTAAGGCAGGTTGAACCTGTCTCTGTAACCATAGGCCTCTTTGACTCTCCCAAAATACTTGAAGTGGTGATTAGAAAAAAGCAAGCTGTTGTTTCTGATATATTGTAGTAAGATAGCCATAGCAGCCTGCTTGTAGGAATAAAATAAAACAATACAGCAATTCAATAGAAAAAAAGAAGCAGGGGATCAACTTATACTTAAAAATATATTTTGGTAAAAAAAAACTCAAAGAAAAATTGAAGTCATGTAATCCCACCTCCTGTCTAGTCAGGCTGCATTTCAAACCTTGAAAATGTAGAACAGTCACTCAAAAAATACTTCTCACACATTAGGCTCATGAGAAAATGATGAGAATGTCAAATCTCCAGAAGAGGAGCTGTGAATCACAGCCTGTAATAGACCAGAGAGCAGAAATTGTGGAAAAGGCTTTTGCTTGGGATTTGCTGTGAAGCAGGTCATGCTCATAGACTAGTTCTTCAGGGGCTGTTTCTTCTTCTTCTTCTCCCTTGGTTTTGTTATTCTGACATTCTGATTCATCTCAATTGCCTTTCATTTACCTAGCAAAGAGAGAAGAGATAAGTCAGACTTTCTAAATTATCTGTCAGAGAGAGGGAAATAACTGGGTAGACTGTCAGAATTAGAAATGGAGTTTTTCACTCATTTCAGGATCAGCTGCCAAAGCATAGGATTAGTGCTGATGTTAACATGTTAGCTGCAAGTTTATGAAAAGAATCAAAAGATTTAAGTCCAGATTTGGAGCTATGTTAAAATTTACATGGTACTAGAGGAGGACTGAGTCAGAATCAGCAACTGGCAAAGTGCCCCTCCAGTTTAAATTATGGAAGCTGAATGGCTACGGTGACAAATGCCACCAGGGTAGTGCTTCCAAGAGATCATGTCCCAGCAAGAACTGGTACAGCTAGAAAAGCACTCCCCAGGGTCAAGGACGCTAGATAAACTGCAATGCAGCAGGCAAGGTGCGGTCCTGTTTGGCAACTGGCAATGGATTGGGCAGCAAGCCATACAGGAATTGTTGCTGCTGGGCAAGGTCTTGAGGGGTTATGGTGCTGGCCACAGTAGGAGAAGGAGCATAGGTGAGTCTGAGCAAATTAATTTTTAATTTAGCCAAACATGCATTTCTGATTTAGCTATCCTGACCTGGAGCACAGGCCAGCCATGAAAACCAAAATATGTAGCTAAGAAGGAAAGAGGTCACTCTAGGAATGGGATAGGAATGAAAGAAAAAGGAAAAAAAGGGCTGTTCAAGCTATAGAATGAAAATTAAAAAATTTACAAGCTGTGGGCTAGAGAAGAGAGTATAAAAGTTGCCGATTAGCCATATTTGGATTTAGCTCTATAGTTTTGAGTTATTATTTGTGTTCTATGCTTTCTGCTTCTGGTACAATTATGTCATCAAATATTAGTGCATTAAAGTAATTTTTGTTCCTGGGATGGACTGTCAGTGTTTCGGCAAGCCAGACAAGCTGCTTCCAATGCCTGCTCTTTGTCAGAACACTTCAGGAGAGACAGTTTCTCTTAAACTGTCTGTATTTCACACCCTCTTAAATCATCAGGACACTGGCTTTTCTGTCTGCCTTGTTCCCCAGCTACAATCCGTCTGGCATTGGGATACTCACTGGCAGGCATACGAGGGAGTTATCTGCAGTGAATGGAAAAATATTTTACAGTGAGTCTTTGATGTTTGTAGACAGTTTAAAGTTCCTCCTGTTTTGAGTATGACTGAATGGAGGGAAAAAGGAGATCAGTGTCATGGGTCTGAAAAAATTCATCGGTTCACCAGCTGCAATTGCATGTGGAGGCTGCTCCTCCTATCTCCCACGTTTCCCTCTGGGGAGAATTCTTGTTGGCTTTTTGCTGAAGTGGAGCTTTTTTTGAGAAATCCATCGCTAAATGTCACTATGGGATGTTGGATGTAGAAGGGTGTTAACTGGGGTACAGTCAAAAGCACCCACAAGTAAGAAGTGTCTGGTCTTAATCTGGTGAAGTGTATCCATTAATTTATCTGGCTTGGGATACAGTTTCTGTGAGCAGAAACAATATTGCAACACTCCATGATTAATTGCAAGTGTGTTTGGGATAATCATCGTCTTTATGTAAGACTTTTGTTTACCCTCTGCATGTTAAAGTTCTTGCATAAGCCTTATTTTCATCCTCTTCATGAGAATCCCACCCACCTGGCACTTCTAGCCTGTGTATCTCAGGAAAGTAAAGAGTCAAAGATTTGTGAAGATGCCCAGTGCTCTGGCTTGCCTTTCTTGTGCATCTGCAGACAATCTTTCGCATGATGACCAAGAGGAAGGATGATCAAGTAAGACTTTGCATGTACCAAATCCAGGCACATTTGAGCAAACTGAGATTACCAGCTATAGTCTTTCCTATAGCAGACCCCCATGAAAGACCAAGTGTGATGCATATCTTACTAAGACACGTAAAGACTGGGATGTGAAACTTAAATCAGTAATTGAAACTTGAATAGATGATTGGGGGAAAGCACTGGATACATGTTATTAAAGGACAGAAACTTAAAAGATTTTTGTGTTAAGTGATAAAGAATGTATTTAATACCACAAAATGTATTTGATCAAATGTATTAGATCCTAAGTCCACGTCATTGGATTAACGTTGACAGCAATGACAAAAATTCCTTTGTTTGAAGGACTGGAAAATTTTCGTCAAACAATGTGTCTTGTATTTGGGAAGATGTGTATCAGACACAGCTTTAAAGTAAAGAAAGGCAATTCTTCAGAGAAAGCAGAGTTATTTCCCTACTCTTGCATTAGCAATTGCTTTAATTCATGTTTTAAATTTCTTCTTTTACTTCTGCTTGATTTTCATGGTAATATTAATTGTGAAAATAATTCCTTCCTCTACAGATTTGCAGTTAGTATAACGGAGGTGTGATCTGGAAAGACTCTTGGAATGCAGGACGTGCCACTTGCCTCCTCTATGAACATGTTGGTGGTCTCCAGAGAGCATAAATGAGAAAAAAAGCAGCTAATTCCACTTGCTGCTCATAGGGGCCAGATGGCCAGGTGTCTCAGCCACCATTTGCAGTGGACAGTTAATTTGAGTCAGTGACATTCTGTGCTAGGTCTGGGTAGGATTTATTAGCCTTGTTTCTGTAGGGAAAAAGGATCTGTGACCCTATCTCTTCTGTGCGTGCCAGGGTTTAGTAGAGGAAGAGCTATGGCTGGGCACTGATGTGCTTTGGTAACCTAAGCACAAAACAGAAAAGAAATAATGATTTTGGGCAGTGACTTACAGAAACCCTGTGAAAACATGTCCATGCAATCAAGAGACCCCTGAGCTAAGACAAACCTCTTGCCTACTGCAAACCGTATCTGTGTTGCTTCCCAGCTGGTTATGTTCCAATGGTGAGTGTCCCCACACGTAGCTCATGGGTCTAAAACCACAGTCTATGTAATGCAGAAACAATGCAAGTGAATCTCATTGTTTTATTTTTGAGTTGTGCTTGGCCTCCTGCACAATTTACGTCGTTTCTGTACAAAGCCAGGGTGGGATCCAGCTGCTCCACAGACAAGCTGTCACACGGCTGGCAGCACAAACCACCCTGGGCCATGCTGGTAAAGAAAATTTCTGGCTGGTTCTCCCTGGTTATCCTGGCAGGCTGCGTGTTTGTTTCATGAAGTTTAAGATCCTTAAATATTTACTTGTCTCTTTGCTTTCCTATTAGAAAATGGTGAAACAGTTTGTTTCTAATATCTGCCAGGATCCCTTCAGCTTGTGAATTACCTTTCCTTAAATTACTAAGCATAATCTTTACAGGGTGGGATGAAGAAGAAGTCATACCACTGTAAGGCTGAAGCAGAACCTCAGATCAAACTACTCTGTGTTGGTGTTGAAGCTACAGAGCCATCACAAGGTTGTATTTTCTAAGTGGCTCTGAGGAGTTACACTCTTAAATCCCATTAAAAATTAGCAGCCCTGTTTAACATCTATCTTTCCATGGTGTTTTGGAAACCGTAGTGTCGTCCAGCAGGAAAGGGATCTGTTCCCTTCCTGCGGGAAGGACAGGGCCAGTCAGGGGCTAACGGGGGCGAGCAGGAAGAAGCACCATCACAGCTGAAATCCTGCCCCCTAAAAGAAGGTTGCTGCTTCTGGAAAAGGCAGATGGTGTTGTGAGCCTCCGGGAAGAGAAGGAGCCTAGAAACAGCTGGGAAGAAAGAGCAGGGATGATGGCAAAGTGGGATGGTAACTGAAACTGTAGGAAAGTGTGAGGGGGGAATGGCAGAGGTGTCCAAAATGAATGGTGAACAAATGGAGCACATGGAATTAAGTTGGGTGCTTCCTGGGAGAAGAAAAGATCAGATGATCTACCCTGTTTGAGCAGTATTAGACTAGCTGTCAGTCATTACTGCAACATGTCTGAAGACTATAGGTTGACAAGACATTAATGCTAACTTTATTTTGTGCACTTAGAAGATTTTAAATATATATATATATAAACACAAAGATGCAAAGAATGCATATATCTGTTTGTCAGTTGTTTATGCTTCAGTAGTACAGTCAAGCTATTGAAACCTTGATCTCCTTCACCCCACTAATTGAAAAATGCTTAAGCTATGATTTTGAGTCTTTGCTAATTATATTAATGTCAAATGCTTCTTCAGTAATCACACAGCTACGTGGGAGATGGGGGAATTCAGACACATGAAGTTCAGTGATTCCTGTGAAGATAAGAAAATACTTTTTCTGGTATAGATGTAATCAAAGACTAAAAAGTACCACAGTGCATGCAAAATTATTATATTCTGTATTTATGGCTGTGTTAGTCTTGGCAAATAGAAAATAATAATACCTTACTGAGAGCAGACCAAGTATTGGGATCAGATTCATCGGTATGCTCTGGCTGCTCGGTGTTCCGTCAGAGTGTACAGCTGGTTTGTGGTGTTGGAGCAACAGAAAGCAGCCAGGAGTTACAAGAGAAACTGTGCCAACATGTGCTTTTCTATTGCTATTATTATTATTTTTAAAGGTAAGATAAAAAAAAAACCATTGTCAAGCATCACAGAGCTGACACCTGCTCTATAGTCAATTTGGCACGACAGACTGACTTTTCAGAGGCTGATAGTTATTCAAAACCAAGCTACCCTTGAGCATAATTGCTGTAACAAGTGTCCAGCCACAGGCCATACCCAGGGCTGTCATTCACCATTTCTCTGCAAGCAGCCAGAAGCAAATGAAGCCTGACTTACAGCCAGGAAAGGAGCAGTTTGATCCCTGGATTTGGTAAGTTAATTTCGGGCCACAGTACTTGCTGTTATCCTGCTCTTTCTGTGCTGCATGAGGGAATTCCCCTGGCACGGGGCAATTCACGTATTACATTGAAATGCTGTGCCAGTCCCTGAAATGCTGATTTAATGGATACTGAAACTGTGGCTGGGAAGGGGTTAGCTGCTTTGAAAGTGCTGACCTCTCTGACATGCTGAAGCCATGGTGCACCTTGCTCACAGCTTCAGTCTCCTGCATCCCACACGCATGCTCTAAAGGCAATTTGTGGTTATTTACAGCTGATTATATAAATTAAAACCCATGGCAACGTTATAATTTATGTTACTGCCCTAGTTGCTCAGGTTTTCTCTCTGGAATCACTATTACCTCACCTGCCAGTGGAGTTGCTTGTTTGTTTGCTCTCAAACTTTCTTCAATTCAAATGGCTTTTCTTGCACACATACTGTGTTTTGACTGCTTAAGCCAACATAACTCATTTTGACTAAAACAAATTATGGACTGATTGCCTCAGAGAGGTCGGTCAGCAGATGTGACTGAGAAGTGTCTTCCAACTGAGGTCAGTCGGGAGCTTTAGCCTCTTTAACTGGCATGCTGGCCAGAAGACAATGTGTGTACACTGGCTTGGCAAGCTTTCTGGGGCATAGGCTGTCATCGGGTCATCTGCACCATGCCAGCTGCCAGCCTCTGCTTGGGATTCAAAGCCTTGCTCCAACAGAAATAAAGGCAAACAATGTGGTTCCAATCATCAGGCAAAAATCTGCCTGGGATTATTTCTTACTTTGTCATCCCTTTGATATTAACTTACCTCCACACAGAGAAGAGCCAAAGAGAACAGTGCCAAACTGTGCTGAAAAAATGCAATAACGGGGGTGGTTGGTAACTGTATTAGGACTGGGGGAGCAAGAGAGCCTGGAACTGCTGCAAAGCAAATCCCCAGAACAGGAATTTTAGTTTAATCAGAGCTGTAGTGTCATCTCCTGTAACAGATACCTGAGTATATCTTTAAGAGATTTTATGAAAATTTTTTTCTAGTTAGTTGGATCCTTCTGTTTATTTCTTAGATTTACAAGGAGAAGTATGTGTTTAGGAGCCCCACTTTCTCTATACCTGCTCATAAGTTCATAAACTCAGTTTTGTAATGCACACAGTACCATCCTGGTTAGATGAGACCTACCATGGACATTTAGGAAGTGATCACACTGCAGATCAGGCCCTGTAAAACTGGCAAATAGAGAAAATCTGATTCTTTCTCTTGTAGTTGGCTCTAGGATAACAAGGATACTGATATGGGTTGATATTTTATAGGCATGCAGACAAGAATATTAAACCTCTCATTTGATTTTTTGCTCTGTTCTCACTGATTAGTGAAAATGGAGGGTGAGATATGACCTAGTGAGGCTTCAAATCTGACCAGTAATTGAGACAAATTCCAGACATGAAAGGACTGCCTGATGTTTAGAAATCATTAACGGCTGAAAAATACTCTCTGTGAGGGAGCTGGAATAAAGCAGTTCTTCAGAAAATAAACAAAAACATTAGAAATTGCTTTCAGAAGTTCTGCTGAGAGGTTGATTGTGCAACTGCCATTTTCGTAAACATTTAAGTTGTTTGAATGAGTGTCTTGACCGCAGCAAACAGGCAGCAAAGGGCAACTGATCTTGCTTCCAGCTGTGTGCTGATCAGTGACTTATTAATTGGCTTTATAAAATTTAAATTTGGGGCTTATTTTTAACTAAACAGAATGGAGTTATTGCTGGTATTACTACATAATGTATGCAAATGAACAAACATTGCCTTCTGCTATATACAATTTGTGAGTCGTTTTGTTGGTATTTTATGATTCATTCTTCTACTACCAGTGTGTACAGAAAGTCATGCCTAAGAAGGGTCCATTTATTTTGGTTTTTGCTTTTTGTTTTCTTTTGGTTTTCCATAGTTAAGCTGGGGGAAAGGAAATCACCAAGCCTTAGTGAAAATGCGTTGACAGTGTATTTATTCTTTGATGCACTTCAGAGAAACATCACCAGGAGCATTTTACTCAGGGAGAGCATCTTATCAGAGCTTCTGCAGGGCAAAAGTGTTGCAGTTCTCAAGGGAGGTGATTGAACAGGGGGCATTAATCTTTTTCAGAAACAGAAAACACTCAATGTGCTGCAGCAGCTCAGGTTGTTGAGACATTCTTGCCTCTTTCCTGCTGCAGGTTTTTATAGAATCATAAAATCATTTAGGTTGGAAAAGACCTTTAAGATCATTGAGTCTAACCATAAACCTAACACTGCCAAGTCCACCACTAAACCATGTCCCTGAGTTCCCCCTTAACTCCATGCAGTAAAAAACCCACATCCTTTTGGTAGGTGCAATTGAACTGGGGGAGCTAGAACTTCAGCTGTGTTGGCCAAACAGAAAGGCTGCTAACCTGCGATGGCAAAGTGGGCCGTCTGGCTGGTGGCCACTTGGCTTCCACACCCTCAGGTGCAGTGTAGTGCCTGTTTGTGGAGCACAGGGTACTGCGGCAAGCTGAACTGTTCTGCTTTTCTGCCTCCTGACAGGTGTTACCTGGGAAAGGGCTGACAACAAGTGCTCGGTACATGTGCTAGCTGCCTCTCTGTCACCATGTAAGACTGAGTCTCACTGTTCAGCTCATAGTGTATTAATTCTTATTTCTCTGAAATACTATTCTTCTGGGATCAGGAGAGAAAGCACTACTTTCGTCCTACTAAATTATAAACTTTAGAGGTTAAGGCAGTTTATGAATATGAATTTAAAATCATACAATAAGTAGAAATATAGGTTAACACTGGTCTCTAAAGCTAGTGCAGAGTGTTGAATATGTTTTTCTTCTTTGGAGGTTGTATTATTAGCTTGTTTTTATCCAGATGACATGATGATTGACAGACAGAGTGAATGTAGCCAAAATATTTCACAAGTTATTAAATTACAATGAATTCTGTTCATCCAGCTTTGCATTAACTTTGGGTTTGTTTCTCACAAACTTCCAGCTCTTGCAGTTTCCTGAGAAAACATTTCCAGACAACGGATTTCAAAGCACATTTCTGTAATTTGTCTCAAAGTGCTCATGCACTCTTCTCCCTGGGTACCCAGAGAGCATCATGTCTGCATGCCCTGCTCAGGGCCAGCCTGGCAGGGAGGAAGAGGAGGCCACGAGTAGAAAAGAGACTCAGGAGCCAGACTGAAAAATCAGCTGGTCATGGTAATATAATGCCCATTTACAGTGGGAAAGAAATGTGATAGGTCTCTCTAGTTTGTAAAGCAAAGACAGGAGGGTGTAATCGTACAACCGCGGTGCTCTCTGGCTTTACAGTCTTTAAACCTGTGCAGCTGAGTGAAGTTCAGGATGTTGTGATCAACCCATATCGTAAAGATTTAAAAGATAACCAAATCAAAAATACTTGATGCCATCACATCATGAGTGGAGGAAAGAGCTGAACTGAGGAGTACCTTCATGCATTAGGTGCATTAGCACTCACCTTTTGTTTTACTTGCAGGGATTCAGTCTGTCATCTCTGCTTGTTCCCACATTTTTGAAGTGAAGCCTCAAAAATGTTCAAAATTGCCAAATTTTTCAAATAAAAAAGTGTGCTAGAGATACCTAGTACATATTTTCCTTTATCCTCTGTTTATCCTCTGTGCTTTGATAAGCAGAGCTAACACTTAAAAGCGACAATGGCCAATCCCATTTCCTTGAAAATCAATACCTCAAGCCCTGTCTCAGTAATGTGAATTCAGGGTTGGGGTTTTGATTTCTATAAACCCCCAAAGGCCTTCTATGCTTAATTTAAATGGTTAAAATGGTAGGATTCAAAGTTTTTATTTCTTGTAGTACTACCAAGTTCTGATCAGACATTATAAATTGCCAGTAAAAACCTTGTTAGATGTTTGTACCAAAATTCAAATGTGTTTCCATCTTCTCCCCACCACATCTTTGCCACTTTCCTCTGAAACTCCCTGCTGAAGTAAATTTTTACTTCATGCAGAGAGAATGAATGAAAGCATCTGATTCACTATTATGTTAGTTATCTGGATATATATATTTATATTTAAAATATTTTGAGAGGAAGAAAGCCTAGTAATTCTTTCATTAGCTCAGATGGTGTCACTTGTTCTTTTGGAAGCAGCTGGCACCCATTCAGCCACTGAATTTCTGAGTCCTTTGGTGACAGTCAAGGGATATCCTCATCAGTGAGTGCTTTGGGGAGTATCTGACTCAAGAAATTATTTTGCCAAAGGTGAACTAGGCCATCCTCATTGCAAACGTTTGTCAGACCTGGAGCTGGTCCTGGAGAGGATTTCACTGACAGCCTGAGTGAAAGTGGCTTGAAAAAAAGGAGGTTTTGACCAGAAAAGGACACCAGGCTAAAGGTTGCAGTGAGAGGGGGAAAAGTAAGTTGTTTGTCAGTTCCTCCTTAAACCTCTCACAAGTTGCCTGCTGTCAAGCAGCTGCACCTATCCTGAACTACCTGGGCCATCTCTATGAATCATTCAAACATACCTCCTGATGTATTCTAGATGTACACCTACAATAAGCAATTGGTAATTTTAGAATACGGTGGAAATAATGGATTTAGGATGCCTTACAACAAAGCTTTGCACCATTTAAAAATCAAAAAGTCCTGCAAAGTCTGTATTTGCTATCTTCCTCTACTACATCTCTTTCATCTGATTGCATAAATCCTGCTGCTTGTCCAGGGGCCAGAAAGCATTAAGATTCCAGATCACAGCATGTAGCACACTGTATATTCACATAATCACAGTTGTATATGAGGATGCAATCCCAAGTTAATTTAACATTCTGAAAATATCCAATGGCTGTAACATTTAGATTAATTTACTTTTTTTTTTTTTAATATTTTCCTCTGGAGATTCTTTTAAATAAATTCCTGTAAGTCACCTGGAAATGGAGTACACCGAATTATTTAGCTCAATGCATTAAATCTGTTTTAGTCTGGATGCATTTATTAATCACTGTTAGTCCCTATGAAATACTTGATAATCTTAGCAAATAATGATGTATTATGCAAGTAACTGAAGCTGAAGTGAAAAATATTGGTTTTGTAACAATTGTACCAAGGGATAATTCATTGTTGACATCATAAATAAGGGGAGATTGTTATTGTTTTATGTCAAAATGATGCTGAAGTTGTTTTGCTCCTTTTCTATCTTACCATCCAATAACTATGTAGTAGTTGTAATAACAAGAGAAACAGAATTTCCTCCATTGTACCCTGTCACACCACTCTTCAGCTCCTACTGGGAAGAAAATGAAATGGGGAAATATTAAAGCATAGTAGTATTTTTATTCTCCAAGTAGTTCAGTTGGACTATTCTTGCTTTCTGGCTCCTGTTCTACAGCAAGGTCATAAAAACCTCTGTTGTGTTCTCATTTCTAATTGCAAGTCTCTCCTCTTCCTACCTTCTCCCAGTGGTGACTGCAAAACATGTCCATGGCATTTTACAAATGTTCACAAAGAAGAGCAATATTTAGAGAGTCTTTAATAAATTTCTCCTGTCTTTTTCAACCCTGCCATCCCCCTTGGTACAGTTGACCTGTGCTAGGGCTGTTAGCAGGGGACCAGGCTCAGCTGCAGAACCCAAACAGAAGTTAAAGGAGGGGGACTGGGCACGTGGAGTCATTTTTACTATATTGATACCCTTGCTGCCATGAGGCTAGTATGGTTTTCCTCTGGCAAAGCATGAGAGATCTGTGGAAACTGTTGCTTTTGTCAGGCAAGCTACATTTTTTTTTTTTTTTTAATTTTTTGAGGAAAGTTCTTTAACTTTATAATTTCTGTCCTTGGATTGCAGTAACAGATGGTGAGGAAAAGAAATATTTCAGTTCTCAGCATGCCGAGTTAAGGTTGATCTTGGCTCTGCTCAGCTTGCTTTATCTCAAAAACAGCTGAGAAGTGGCAGTAAGGGAAAGAAATCATGAATATGTACACTTTAAAACATTTTTATGTCACAACCACTAGGGATCATCTGGGATGTGCAGTCAGAAAGGATTGCTAGTATACAAAATACTCACTCTTACATAGACACTGACACCAAAACACACAAAAAACCACGGACTGCTATATAAAACTTTTCACTTTACTCAAGGTTTTCTTCAAGGCCCACGCTCATTCTAAACAGTGTCTTTGCTTTTTACAGCAGGAAGGCAATCCTAGTAGAGCAAAGCTCTGTAAAACCTCTTGATTTTCTGTGTCTCACTGACATCCACTTCACCTCTTCAAGTTGAATGGCTTTGCCTGAAGGAACAGGGGGAGAAGGAAGGGCTCCACAGGCCAGGAGGAGGGGTGGAGAGATGGTCTCTGGGTAGATCTGAACACTGGTCACTCCTTTTTTACAACAAAGACAGACCATGAAAGGGAATCAGCATAATACAAAAAAGCAAGAAAGAAAACCGCAGAGGACTTTATGTTTTTCTTGCGAATTCTCTTACAGAATGAGAAATATAAAAAAGCAAAGCTTCTGTGGCAGGCACTGCTTCTTAGTGTCTCTCCAGGTCCAGCTCCTGAGCTCAGCAAGAGCTGAGGAGTTTTTTAAGTGGTCTCTACTCTGCTGTCCCAGAGGCACGCTATCGCTTATGCTCAGCAAAAACATTTGAATGGGCTAAAACTGGAACACCACAGATACCTCAGATCTGCTTCTGGGATGTTTTCTGATTAAATACGGTACAGCTGCTCATGGAGAGAGTTCAGTGGTGCTAAGGATGAGGAGGAATAAATTTGCACTGGTACAGTGTAATTCACCTTGGACATGTAGAGATTTTTCAGCACATCTTGATTTCTATTTTTAGGTATAAGCTCAGAAACTACAATTGGTAAATTAGATTAGTCAAAATATGCAAGAGAGAAGGAAGGACAAAAGAAGCCATTCTTTTATTTTAGACTCTGTGTTCTTTTTTTTCCCATTTCATGAACATTTATTAGTATTATTTTACAAGTATTGTAAATATATTCTTAACGGCTTACTAAAAGGGATAGAGAAACTTGTCTTATTTTGAAGGTATGATATGTATTCAGGGCGAACACACAAAAAAATCTTGTTCTACTGCTACTCAACATATTTTTGCTACTGAGCTCCCCTGCTGTATCTCACAAGGAGACTTTTCAAATGAATTCACTCAGATTTCCCTATAATCAAGAGAACAGCATGGTATTTATTTCATGCTAATCATTTCTCTGACTTGCACATGGAACTAACTTATTTGCAGGAAGTGACATGTCTTTAAAGCCTTTTTAAATACCAGCAATGTGGAGAAAAGGTTAACTAGGTTTTTGGCAAGAAAAATTTCTGTAAATATTTTGGTGAAAGTACGTGGTGAGGAAGGTTTTCCTTATATTCTTTAAAATAATTGTAAACCATTAGTCTTCCTTACACTTCTCTTGAGTGGGACTGTTTATATTCATGGACTTCTAAAAGTATGTTGTATAGTTTCAGTACATTTGAAGCTACAGGAAGAAATTTGCCCTATGGTGTATTGCAATGTAGTATAAATTGCTATCAGTATGGAATGGTCTTATTACTAACATAACTATACTGTAATCAAAGCTGCTTTATCTCGCTCTTAACTTTGGGTTGATATCTATTGAAATCAAAGCTTGATATGCTCCTTTATGCTTGCTGCTTTGCTTCATGTTGAACACTAATTTCCTGGAATAAAATGAGCTCTTCCCAACTAGGCGAAAGCATTCCTACTGGGAATAATTGTAATGCTGAATTTTGCATACAGAGGTAACTCACTGAGATGAGAGAAACTAATTGAATGTCTGAGCCTTCAGTCCCATGTTGAGATGGACTCTAAGGGGTTCAGTCAGTCTCAGCTGTGGCTTGTTTACCCACAGAGTTAACACTTCCTTGTGTCTGTTGGGCAGTGGGAAACTGGTATGGCTGGAGTGTGGTTTTTTTGTTCTTGATGTGGCTATTTTTTTTTTTTTGTGGAGTATTTTGAGCTGTATTGCTGTGAAGAGAATGTAGCCGTGGGTGCTGTTAACTATCCCCCCGTGCACTGAGTGGTGGAGGTTGGGCCTGAGCCTTTGCCTCAAGCAGTGTCTGCTGCCCCATGGCTCCACAGGGTTTGTCACGTAGCAGTCAAAAATGTGCAAGCATTTGGTTGCATATCTAGCACTTTTAGATGAAAATGTTTGGATCTGCATTAAAATATAGTGTCTCTTCTACCCAAATCAGTAGAGTTTTTCCTAACTCATGGGAGAGTGTGATAAGGTTAAGACTGTTGTGACAGGAAAACATGCTGCAGAAGTACAACCAGAGATGCTAAAGCTGAACTTGCCAAAATGATGACTCTTCAAAAATGTCTTCTTATCCTCCTAGAAAGAGGAAAAATATGCCACTTCTATTGCTTGTTGATATACTAATTTTCACAACCTGCTGGCCCTATTCCTTTTACATTTTTTGTCCCACTATCATGTCTACCATCATCTTGAAAGTAAGATACTATGTGGGAGTTTTTGTAACGTGAATACATAATACTGGCACAGCTATCTGTACTGGAGTGTTTCTAACTCCTAGTGCAAGGCAGAATAATAATTCCTTGAACTAACTTTATGATATCCACAAAGAAACACAGAAGCTCTGTGTTGCTTTCTTAGGAAGCATTTAAAGATATTACAGGGCTTTGCAAATTCTAGCTTCAGCCTCAGATTTTAAGCTGAACTCAACTTTTGAAGAAGTATTTTTGTTTGTACTCTTTCCAACTAAAACAACATCCCCCAACTTTCATTGCTGTTAGCAGCTCTTGTACTTTTTAGCACGTGCTCCAATCTTTCAGAAGAAATAGAATTTATGAAATTCTGCCATGTGAGATGAGACATTAGGAAATGAGTGAATAACTCCAGTGGGGATGCAAGTGAAAGAGATGATTATACAACTTTAATTATGGCTCTTTCAGCAACTGACCAGTAAAATATTGATATTAAAATATAAGCATGAGCTTCACAGGTTTAGTCATTGTGTTCAGTTTGCCTGCTGTCTATGGTGTCTGGCCTGCTGTGAGGCAGCATCATGGCAGCATATTGCTTTGAGAGAAAAAATTATTTTGTTTAAGCTTGTATCAGAAAGTAGCTAAAGATGTATGCTGCTTCCATCTGCTTCAAACTTTTCAGATTGGACAGGCGCCATTTCAAATGACAGCAGATGTCCTAGCTGACAAAAGAATATTTAAAATGATGAATTATACCACATAACCAGGATTACATAAATGAACATAAAATCACACAGATCTTTAAATCAGTCATCACTTATCACACACACATGTGCTTCTTCATTAGATGGCTTGTTCCATGAAACAAAGAGAAATACTCCATTTCATGGATTATAACGTCACTGGTATATAACCTCTCTTTCTAATGTTCTTTGTGGAATCTCCTATTCAACTTTTTCCTCATTCTATTCCAATTTTTCTAGCCCAGGTAAGTCAAATTTGGCTTTCTGGGCTATGAAGTAAGCTATTGTTCAGATGCTGGATCTATGTCTTAGACTGTCATTTTCCTAGCTTTCACAGGTTTATTTTGTGGTGTTACTATACTGGTGTCAGAAATACATAGATATTAAATTGAGGCTTCACAAAATCTCCAAGAGTGCATGCTAGATGGATTTCAAATCATTCTGAGTTTCCCTCTTTATTAGTTTTTTATATCCCTCAATTTGGCTCAATTCAGGGAAGCACTGAAGCAAGTGCTTAACTCTGAGAATGTGTTTAAATCCAGATTTTTTTTTCAGTGGAAACGTAGGCTCACGCTAAGTGCTTTGCAAAGCAAGAAATTGTGCCATTTTACCACAGGGTATTCTCCATATTTTAGCCATGTGCGTGTTACTTTAGCTTAAGAAGTTCTGCACTTCTAGAAGAAATGCAGAAAATAAGTCTATAAGTAGACTGGATAAATTAAAACCTGTTTTCCTATCTTTACTCATAACTTTTAACTGGCTTTTATTCTGGTAAACTGAATAAATGTATCTAAAATAGAACCCACATGAGCTTGAATATTTTTCATCTACCTTTAAAAATGGGATCACTATTTAAGTAGTCTTGACAGTGATACTTTCCCAATGGATGATATCTTCCTGCAAGTAATTGATCATCACTGAATCTCAAAAGATTGTGCAGACAATTTCTGCATAATTCCAATTTATTCACATAAAATTTGCATGTGAGAGTTGAATGTAGGTTACACATTCTCTTCATCACTGCTAACATCTAAGCTAGGAGTAAAAAAGGCTCAAAACCAGATATGGAATATTACATAGTTTCAGTTCTTGCTGTCTCTGGAACCCTATCTTAAATTTAGTTTTAAGCCCTCAGTTAGGAAAATTATCTATCCAAAGGAAGTTCAATGGATTCAGAATTGAGAATTTTGCTGTAATAAATCAGAAAGTTCCTTTTTTTGCATTAGCAACATTCTAACTACCAAAAAGAGGGAAAGAGAACAGCCATTTAATTCTTTTCTCTCAATGAGATATGGTGGAAAACAAAACGTGTCTATTTTCTGTATTTGAAAATAATTCAAAGTTCTGAACAACATTTTTTATTTCTTTAATCAGTTCTGATAGGACTTAGTTGAAAGCCCTGAAAAACTAGACCATTCAGAAATTATTTTGCTGATACATATTGTATCTTTTGTCTTGGTCTGTCTGTTGTTAAATTGCTAAAGCTATGTAGATGGTTACAGAATAGTTATTTCATAAAATGGTACTTGGAGGTAGAACTAGAGGTGAGATACGAACATTGAAAACAAACCCCATTGACAAAATAAAATGATCACATTTTAAAAAAGGTGTTGCTTATTATAGTATTATCAATAATATTGTAAGCACTAATTTTAACACCTCAAAAATGAGTTGGTAGAGCTGGCAATGAAATCCATCACATTGACTGGAAATGTTCTTTCAAAAAAGGGAAAATGTGGGCAAGCATACTTATTTATTGACTTATTTAAGGTGAAAACCAATAAGAGTAGAAGACATGAACATACCTGCAGAAATGGACCAAATTCTGCAAAGGTTTTCCTATTCTATCAATCATTTAAATAGAGAGGGATGCTGCAGCCTCAGTGCCATGGCAGAGACCATTCAGGTAGCTAACTTCCATGCATAAGGAGAGGCAGGGTGGAGAAAGGACATGAATAAAAGCCTCTGGAGACCTTCTGAAAAGCTAGAAGCTTGTTTTAATGAGAATACGAAATAGCTATACAAGAATAATTATTCTGATGTAGTTATTCTAGATTAACTGCCTTGCACATTCTCTCTGTCTAGAACAATAGTGTAGAGATGAGGTGTCTCAGGGAGCTTAGCTTTAACTATTAGACTCCAAATGAACCTCCCCTCCTTGCTCCTGACTGGTGTCTCTAAGCATACATCTCTTGTGGAGACCACGTAAAGAACAAAAAAAACCCCATCTCCCAAACCCCTCAACAAAACAAGTAGTATGATCTTATAAGCATTTAGTTGTTAAGGGGCTGCACATTAAGCAGATGTTTTTTATGTAATGACTGGTTAGGTAGTTCTTTTAGAAAATATCTTTAGTGGGGCATCAGAAATGGGAGTTTGGGGCATGGTATCACTCATATTTCTTGAAGATGATGGAAAAGCATATTCAAAGACTGATAAAGGGATTAGACAGCATGTTTCCATAAGTGCTAAAAAAAGCAGAAAGAAGCAAATCCTTCCCCAGATCTTTTAGAATAACTTGTGATTGCAAAATGAAAAAAATACAGAAGGGTACAGACTTTTATTTAAAAAGTATAAATGCAATTTACAGGTGTAAAATACAATTCCTGTTTAAAGTTTCCATAAATGGACAGTTCCTTTTTTTTTTTTTTAATTCATAATCTACAATTTTATATATATATAGTCCCTCATTTGGTTTAGTGATTATCAGAAGTTTTTTACTAGCACTGAAGAACATTCTGTGAATCTGCACAAATGCTATTTCTCTGCAGTTTTACGTGGGTGACACAGCTAAGTTGGTTGTATTTGTACAGATGATTCTTGACAGTGATTCTGCACCTTGATTGCATGTGCCTCTGGGCAGGGACATGCTTGTTGCTCTCTTTCTGCATAAATCATAGCATTTCTGGACACACAGTAATGAACTAAGAGACTGTGGTCCAGCCTCATTCTGTCCAATTTAGACAAGTTATTAAGGCGCCTGTGGTCAGACTCCAATTACCCTATGCTCTGCATGTAGCCACAGGAGAGGGACAATTATTTTCAGGAGGTAACTCATCTAGCCTGCTCTGGGGCATATCTTGAGATAGGCTGCTGTGTCCTGTCACTCTCCTCCAAGTAACAAGGAGGTGTGGGTGCTGGGGGATGAATGTATTGAGAGTAGCCCTGTGGAGAAGGACTTGGGGGTACTGGTGGATGAAAGGCTGGACATGAGCTGGCAATGTGTGCTCACAGCCCAGAAAGCCAAGCGTATCCTGGGCTACATCAAAAGAAGCGTGGCCAGCAGGTCGAGGGAGGTGATTCTGCCTTTCTACTCTGCTCTGGTGAGACCCCACCTGCAGTACTGCATCCAGCTCTGGGGTCCTCAGCACAGGAAAGACATGGAGCTGTTGGAGAGGGTCCAGAGGAGGGCCACAAAAATGATCAGAGGTCTGGAACACCTCTGCTATGAGGAAAGGCTGAGAGAGCTGGGGTTGTTCAGCCTGGAGAAGAGAATGCTCCAGGGACACCGTATCGTGGCCTTTCAATACTTAAAGTAGGCTTATAAGAAAATGGGGACATACTTTTTAGCAGGGCCTGTTGTGACAGGTCAAGGGGTAATGGTTTTAAACTAAAAGAGAATAGATTTAGACTAGATACAAGGAAGATCTTTTTTTACGATGAGGGTGGTGTAACACTGGAATGGGTTGCCCAGAGAGGTGGTAGATGACCCATCGCTGAAAACGTTCAAGGTCAGGTTGGACATGGCTCTGAACAACCTGATCTAGTTGAAGATGTCCCTGGTCATTGCAGGGGGGTAGACTAGATGACCTTTAAAGGCCCCTTCCAACCCAAACTACTCTATGATTCTATGATTAATAAAGGTGAACATCCAATTTCCAAGCACCTATGTTTATGGAAGAAAAATTCTACTGTTTAGGTGCCTCTACTCACAGAAGAGAGTAAGCAGGTGTGAATAATGAAGTACTTCTCCATTTTGTGGAATTACTTGCACATTGAGTAATTTTTGTAATTAATGACAAACATATTCTACAGTAAATAATTCACCTCATCATACCACTGACGACTGTCTTTAAAGGCACTGCCTTCTCTTCCTCTGGCCACAGACTAGAAGATGCAGTGGTGCAGTGATCAAGGTTTGTTTGTTTTATTTTTAAGTTCTGAATAGCTGATTGGAAGATCAGTGAATATTGTGTAAAAGTTTCCAAGTAATCGTGTTTAAGTCTGTAAACCTCCAAGTAACATTTGTGAAGATAATAGTATGAGTGTATAGCTATATTATCAATATATCTCCATTGCAACCACAGCTGATAATACTGTAAAAGAACCATCCCTGCTCCAAATACTCTGAGTGTAGAGTTGAAGCACTGTGCAACAGAGAAAAGCAATGTCAGACTCAAACAGGCATGATGAGGCAACAAAGTTATAGCTGAACAGGAGAGCTAGTATACTATGGAATAATAGAACAATGCCTGAGGACAGCTTTATCCATTTTTCCAGTTGATGAAGGATAGTGTTTACCCCTATAAATGTTGTCTCAGATACCCTCCAACCATCATGGAGGCAAAGGCATGGGTACTAATGAAGCTCAGAAACTGCTGAGAGATATATTCCTTCAAGATTTAAAGGACACACGGTGCTTGACTGAAATTTTTCTTGCTTACTTTAGCCATCTTGCATCACAACCTGAACAAATGCAGCTAGAAGGGCATCTGACAGCAAATATGGTGCTTGAGTACTACAGAAGGTTATTTGGAGGCATATTGGCATTCATACATCCCTAAAGGCAACTCCTGAAAGATGCTTGTTTCTGTTTTCTGGAATGTAGAATGATCAACAGTCTGGTCCAAAATGCAGTTCTTCTACAGGCATAGAGGAGACAGAAGGAGAAACTAAGATCTTAAAGACAGAAAGCAATGTGGAAGCAGATTAACACATTTTCTTCTAAATAACCTTTATGTCTCACTGGCATTGAAGGGTATAGTTGCTCAGTGCTACAGAAAATGATAATGTGCTTCCTGAAATTTTTTCTCAGTTATATCATGTTCCAGAGAACGCAATGACTTTTATTGTCAGAAACTAGAGAAAGAAATTGAGTCTCCTGAAAGTTACACCTATTTTCTTTCACTTTTTTTCCCCTTCTGACTTAACTGTTTTCTCTCATCTCTATCTATTTTTTTTAAACTATTATTTTAATATGGAAAATCATCATAGATTTCAAGTTTGATACCTTAGGTTCCACAAAATAAAGCAAATTAAGAGAAGTGTGCCTGAATGAGTTCTCCAGGGATGGGTTAGTAGCACAAGGGATGTGCGGAAAAGGATTTATCATTGGGGCCACAGCCAGCAGTGACACCACTGCCACTGAGAGTGACTCCTGCTCCACCTGAGGTGGCAAAGAAAAATAAGAGCAACTGGAGAAGCATCTCTCAGTCTGCCTAATTGGTTCATCTACAAGTCTGTTGTCACTTGCAGGACACGAGGAGAAAGCAAATGACAGCCAGCCAGCCAAAACTCTGTCATGAAGAACAGATAAAAAAGCAAGTGAACTCTGGTCTTTTTTTTTTTTTTTTTTTTAAATGGGCTTTTCATCATTCAGTTGTCAATATGTACTTTTTTGCAAAGTGTTTTACTTTGAAAGTCATCTTTGTCTAAAGTTTCAGACAAGCAAAGGAGATTCACTTATTTAGAAATGGGAGGCTTAATAATTCTTTAGAGTTTTGTGTCAGAGGCTTGGTGTTTTTGAATACTTGTCTCTGAGATTTAAATAAAATTATAAGGGATGTCTAACTTCTGGGCTACAAACTGATATCAGTTGGGCTGTTATGCATAAAGTCATTATTAAGCAGAAAGATTTTAGAAGGCTGGTAAGAGGGGAAAATAATGGGACCACAGCTGCATGGCATTTTAGCTGATAGTCTAGTGTGATGCTGAGAGCAGGATAGGACCCTGCCTCCCTCAGAGGCAGTGCTGGAAGCTGGATGACTGAGGCAGGATGCCGTGGTCAACCATATAGCAGCCTGACTCTGGGAGGAAATGAATTAGGAAAACAGTTGACCAAATGCCCCAAAACTGGAGCAGTGTTTTTCTATTTACATGTGAGGCAGGAAAAGGAAATTTTTTCCTGGTCAAATTGCCTATAAAGGATAGAGTACAAAGGCTAAGAAATTGCAATAATGGTTTTAGAAAGCTAAAATTGCTAAGCATCTACTGCCACAAAATACTTTAAACATGATTACACTGCCAGAAATCATATCAAACTGTTGATTCTCAGTATACAGAAATCAAAGATGTTTATTTTAAAGAGAGAGAGAGAGAGAGAGAAAGAGGGAGATACCCATTGTTTCCTTTTCTAGTGGGTATAGCTTGTGATTAAAAATAGTACAATATCCAGAAGCCAAGCTACGTTCTCATCGGATGTGGAAAGGACTAATTTTTGACTCTCAACTGTAGAGGGATTTCCATTAGTTTGCATCAAATAAGAATTCAGTCTTACCACCTAAATGGTAGGCATATGGTGAAGTTTTGCTATGTTCTGACACTTTTAAGGAAAACGTCTGCAAATTTAACATACTAACTTGTACGCCACAAGATTACATGTATTGTTTAAAACCTCTCTATGTTCTACAAATCAGAATTTAGGTAGGCTTGTTACCCAGTCATTTATGGTTCATAACTATGCTATTTTACCCTGGGATGAAGTTGCTTTAAGGTAAGCATTTAAATAGCCTTGTAAAATACTGCCTTTTGCAGTATAACTATTTTCAGAAACAGGACAAATATTTCTCTGTTTCTGTCAGATACTTCCTCAAAAAGATTTTTTGCTCTTTTTTTTTTTTTTTTTTTTGAATGACCATTTCTGGGCAGAAAGGGGCAGCTTAAAACAATCCCCATCAAAGGAGAGAATTTGCAAGTCTGATGTATTTCTTCTTTCACAGGAAGAACCTGTTCAAATGATAGACCAGGCTTGTCAGTGGAAGGTAGACGGTCTCTCTGAAGTTGTGGCTGCTTTTAAGGAGGTGCAGCTATGTGAGTCTTGGATTGTTTTGATACTATTGTAAACTAATAAAATAATTGTATCTGGCAAATCCTTTTGGTATGTGAAAGTAGGTCTCCCAGGTACCCGAACCAATCAGTTTTCCTTATTTAATTCTGCAGCCCTCTGCTGCCATGAACTTTCTTATGGGAAAAAAATGTTTTGAGGACATTTGGAGTGAATTTCAATGAAGTGATTATCAGAACTGTTGTTTGTTTCAATTTTTTAGAAAGCACAAAACACAATGTTTTCTGTGATACTATTTGTGTGATTTTTTTATGCTGAAAGGTTTCAGACAAATTCAGACTCCACCACACGAAAGTCAAATCTAATGACTAAATTATGAATCAATTATAAGCAAATTAAAAACAGATTTTGTAATATAAACTGTTACACATATTTAACAAGACACAGTTTTCCAGTGCAAGTCTATCTTAAACTTCAATCTCTTTCAGGTCCACTTTTAGAAATACGCTATTCTGGTCTACAGGCCCATATATTTTCTATTCTAATGCTCATCTATTTGAATAGCTAATGATTTATAATAAAATCATTTGAATTCTAGCAGGATGGCATATAGCTTTCTGTAGAGTTGTAATATTTATTGTAAAATATGAATATTAAGATTAGGAGTTATTTTTCTATTAACATCAAGATTCTCTGGCATATTGTCATTTTATTCGTAATAACCTAAATTACTATTATTCTATGGCCTGAAATGGACTTATCTGAGAATACTTGGGTAAATTTACATAGAAGTCAAAGTATGGCCAGTATGCTCTGTGCAAGCTGGTTGTTTACATTTAAAACCAGAGGTAGAAAAAAAATCCTTAAATGTATTAGGGAAAATTGACAGTTTGCAATGTTTAAGATGAATAATGCAATCTTACCAATGGCATGATTTCTTTAGCATTTCCTGTAGCCCCTTCCAGGAAGAAGTCAGTGAGTGCTACAAGCAAATCTGAATGCAGTAGCTGATCCACTGAAAATTCAAAAGGCTTACAGAGTTTAAGGATTACTGCAAAGTTCCTATGAATATTTCACCAACCAACCTGTCTGACTGACAGATACTACTGACACTTTTAGAAATTCATTTATTCAAAGAAATGCCACCTCATTATGTGAGAAGCTTATCTAATAGATAAGTCCTTTTTTCAAGCTGGAACTTTCATCTGTAATTTTAAACGAAGTAGAAATGCTTTGCTGGTTGGAAGACAGTATGTTGTTTACTGGATTTCTCATCATGACATGACAACCAATAGGAGTGTTGTATTCTTGCAAATAATTACAACAGATTTTAATATGGTTTTGTTTGACTAGACAATGGCTTCACTGAAGTTGTGGATGGTTATGGTTGGTTTAGAACATGGTCCATGAAACATCTGGAATTTGTTATCTAGCAGTAAGCCATACCTTTGCAAATCTCCCTCTGAACAGGTTCACTCTTCAGCTATTATGTTGCATGCTGGCTGAGAATGAGTAATTTCTTTTCAAGTCAGAGACCTTTGAGGTATATCCTATATATAAGTGCCTAGAAGAAAAAAAAAAAGGAGCTGTCTAAAAGCCAACATAGCTAAGACAAGTTCTGTAGGGCTGATCTAATTTCCATCTGTGACACTGCTGAACCTGTGGTTTTGTGAATCACAGACGATGTCATACCTCTTAATTTTTGTAAGACTTTTGATGTCATCTTCCCCAATGCTCTCAAGACTGAACTGGGCAGGTATGGCCAAAGCGGAAAGATGATTCGGTAGGTGCAGAACTGATGAAATAACTGCACCAAGGACATAGGAAAGTGGGACAAAACACTGTTTTATTATTTATTTAATTTTACACTCCTTTTTTTCCCTACATTTTGTATCATACTTGATAAAGAAAAGTTAGACTTGGATGTGGAAAGTCTTTAAAAAGAAGAAAAGAACTACTTTCTCACTGTCTTGTACCTAAAATATGGCTTATTTGAAACACATTCAGTCAAAAGGTCTGCTATTTTTAAAGATAAGTGTTCCCATTGTGACTTACAATAAAAGGTTTAGATCTAATTCAGACAAGGCCTGGAACACGCTTTTGCCAGCTGAAGGACTACATTTGATATTGTGTTTCAACCTCAGCTATAGCAGTGGTTCTATGTCTGCATTATCCCTGAAGAGGACAGGTATTGGGACATTTATTAATAAGTAACCCAAGAAGAAAAGGAAGAAGTTATAGGCAAAAGTCAAATCTTAATGAAATGATGACAGTTCAGTTTGCAATCACAGTATGGTATAGTAGCCAAGTGGACAAAGTCCAAACATTTAAAATGTAATAAAGCTTTATTAATATGACCTATTATGCTATTTCAAAATAAATATATAGTATATATTTCTGCTTGTGACAAACATCTGGGACCATAAGTGATAACTGAAAATATGGCTCCATTATAAAAAAAAATGTTTTCTCCTAGGTAAATTCAGAAAGGAGATGGAATGTGTTTTAGAATAAAAGTTAGATTGGAAATTGACTTTTCAGAAGTGAAGCCTCTTTCTGTTAGACAAGCAGACCCATAACTTTTCTGCAAATACATGCACGTTTAAGGTGTTAAAGATCTGGGTTCTCTACCAATCTATTCATAATGCTTTGTGTTTTCTTTCTACACAGAATGCTGTTTCTAAAGAAATGGTGTCCAAATAATGTTCAGTATACACCCATTGAAAGACAATGAATATCAGGGCTTGTCTATGCTAAAAGGTTATAAAATTTTATCTTTCCTGGGATTTAAATTGAATGACTGCTTCATATTGATGTAGTTATACTCATCTTTATATTAGTTATTTGCTGTTCCACTTTGGAAAGGAAAGACATTTTACTAATACATACCTGGTTTTATGGGGACCATGCTAGGCTCTTTATTGATAAAATCAATTCAAGGCATAAAAGAACCTGAAAAGCAAACCTACAACTTACTGAAACAATTTTGATGGTAAAGGTTTCAAGAGTGTCTAACTCTTTTATACTGCTTGAAAACATCAAAATGCATAAATGGTTCCACTAATATGGAGCTATATAGAGCATATGCATGTCTGATGGAGAGAGTTTATCCAAAACAGGCAGGGTCAAAACCAATCTTTTTGACGTTAACTGGACTGCTACTCTTATAAATGTGTACTTGAGCAGTAAAACACTCATTTATGTAGATAGGAGGTACTTTAAATTAATGTTCTAGTCAGCTGGACAGAAACAAGAATTAGTCCCACAATAGTGTGATGCTCTGTCAAGAATCTGAAAGACAATATGAAACTTAAAGTAATTAAAGTTTTACATGAAAAAATTATTTTCAGTCAACGCAATATCTTAGGCTAATAGAAACAAATGACATTTCTGATGTGGCATATCTGGTGCATAAGAGTAATACTAGACTTATCACAACATGCAGCATGAAGGTCAGAAATACTTAACTCTCTCTGTCAGCAATATTTTCAAGTCTATTTTTGTCTGTAGCCTTAGAAGAGACTCATTCTTTGCAGATGCTGAATTTTTCTGTAAGATGAACATGTGAGGGTCCAGAGAGCTTGGGAATACACCAGCTGGGGAGGAACAAACTCACTTGTTTCACCTGCTCACCCCAGCAATACAAAGAAAAAAAGGTGATTTTTCAGTTGCTTAATTTAAACAGACTTGGATTTAAGCCAGTGGAAAAAGTGGAAGAAAAATAGGCAAGAATATTCAAAGAACTATAGGTGTCTCTGAGTGTCTCCTAATTTTTCTGCTGTGATTTTTCTTTTTGTTAGAAATTTTTTAGCTTATGCCAAATAAGGCAATTTATCTGCATTTGACAGCAGGTTTCTGTAAAGCTTTATGGCTTCAATCCATGTGGATACTTTTTTATGCCCTTGTCATCTTAAGGCAAGTATGAAAGCAATCCATCTTCTTTTTTATTTTTTTGTTTGAGATTCAGAGATAATTTTCTCCATTTCACAGGGGTTGTAGGAAAAAAACCCACTAGCTTGTTGTATTTTTCTTTTGCTCTTGCAAAACTGTTTTGTCAGCAGTCACAGCTACCTCAAAGCTCTGCAGAAGTGTAGACGGTATTCAATTTTCCCATCTTAGACTTCTTTCAGTTTCCTACCTGTAAAGCAATGAGAAATGACAGCTGAGAGGACTTAGTAGGAACAAGATGGGTAGCTAAGGGAGTTGTGAAGGGTAGATGATGAGTCAATAGCGTACTAGGATGTGGCCGCACTGTTTTTTGTGGTTCCTAGGCAATATAAAGAGACTGGCAAGGTTAAGAGGCTGCAGGGGAAAATAAGTTCTACTCATCCCATGTTTCCATCTTATAAATCATGGAATCATAGAATCATAGAATGCTTTGGGATGGAAGGGGCCTTTAAAGGTCATCTAGTCTACCCCCCTGCAATGACCAGGGACATCTTCAACTAGATCAGGTTGTTCAGAGCCGTGTCCAACCTGACCTTGAACGTTTTCAGTGATGGGGCATCTACCACCTCTCTGGGCAACCCATTCCAGTGTTACACCACCCTCATCGTAAAAAAGATCTTCCTTGTATCTAGGCTAAATCTATTCTCTTTTAGTTTAAAACCATTGCCCCTTGACCTGTCACAACAGGCCCTGCTAAAAAGTATGTCCCCATTTTCTTATAAGCCTACTTTAAGTATTGAAAGGCCACGATACGGTGTCCCTGGAGCATTCTCTTCTCCAGGCTGAACAACCCCAGCTCTCTCAGCCTTTCCTCATAGCAGAGGTGTTCCAGCCCTCTGGACCCTCTCCAACAGGTCCATGTCTTTCCTGTGCTGAGGACCCCAGAGCTGGATGCAGTACTGCAGGTGGGGTCTCACCAGAGCAGAGTAGAAAGGCAGAATCACCTCCCTCGACCTGCTGGCCACGCTTCTTTTGATGTAGCCCAGGATACGCTTGGCTTTCTGGGCTGTGAGCACACATTGCCAGCTCATGTCCAGCTTTTCATCCACCAGTACCCCCAAGTCCTTCTCTACAGGGCTGCTCTCAATCCCTTCATCCCCCAGCATGTATTGATACCGGGGATTGCCCCGACCCAGGTGCAGGACCTTGCACTTGGCCTTGTTGAACCTCATGAGGTTCACACAGGCCCATTTCTCCAGTTTGTCCAGGTCCCTCTGGATGGCATCCCATCCCTCAGGTGTGTCAACTGCGCTGCTCAGCTTGGTGTCATTTGCAAACTTGCTGAGGGTGCACTTGATCCTGCCATGTCATTGATGAAGACATTAAACAGCACTGGCCCTAGTACGGACCCCTGAGAGACACCACTCGTCACTGATCTCCATCTGGACATCGAGCCATTGACCACTACCCTCTGGATGTGACCATTCAGCCAGTTAGCTATCCACTGAACAGTCTACCCATCAAATCCATATCCTTCCAATTTAGAGAGAAGGATATTGTGGGGGACCGCGCCAAAGGCCTTACAGCAGTTCAGATAGATGACATCCGTAGCTCTTCCCTTGTCCACTGATGTAGTCACTATAAATTGTTCCTCCTCTTCTACATTCCTCAAGTATGAGACCTCCTTCACTCCTGTAGTCACCTTCCACTGTTCTCATTTCCTGTAAGTAGGGGACTCTTCTCTTAACTCTTCATAAATTAGTTACTCAGACCTGTGTGCCCCCAGTAACTCTCAGAAGTGGGAACAGTTCTGGAAACTTGTCAGGTTAGAGCAGCTCCTAGGATGCACTAACCTCTGATGGTTTAGAGAAGTGTCTAGCATATCCTTTCTGAATGCATACTACAGTCAGACTTCTAACATTTTAAGGATGAAGTAAACTCTTGTTCAAGGTCTATGTAGCAAGATGGAAGTTGAAATTCTGCAGCTTAAATCTTGTGGCACTGCTGTACTGAGATCTGAGTCAACTGCACACAAGTACGCAACTGAGAGGTTCTGCCAAATATGGAAATAAGTTACTACAAATAAAGACAGCATTTAGATATATTGCTGAGGCTGCATCAGGGCATGAGATCTTAATCTGAATTATTGATGAAAATAAAGAAGGAAAGAGGAAAGTTTCATAACTCTTTCATATACCCTTCAACATTGTCAATAATGTATTCCCTAAGGGTGTTTGTTTCATTCTTGTCCAAACCTAATATATGACCATATAACACTTATTAAAACTTTACTGGCAGTTTCTCACCTGGTGTCAGTCTATCTGTATGAGAGATTATAAAGTTGCTGTATGGGCTTTTGCATTAACTTATTTTATTTTATAAACGCTAAGTCATCCAGAAGGTTTGACTGTTAATGTCAATGGAAATAGGAACAACGACTTCACAATGATGCACATAATTCCTCTTGATTTTAGCAGGAGTTAGCTACTGAACTTAGTATATTTTTCTTAGGCATTTTCAAAAGGAAGAACTAAAAGCTAATTTAGAAAGCTAATCCTCTACAAAATTCTCTTTGCCATAATGTTTGTAACTTTATGCACAGACTGACCAAAAAGCAGCAGCTTTTTTATCTGAACAAAGTCTCAACCAACAATTTGATCTTCTTTCTTTAAGTAACATATTAATGCTTATTCTATAGAATAACTACTGATTTGTTTGTTGCTTCCTAAATTAAAAAGGCATAAAAATACCATTCGTAGGTGAAAGTAAATGAATCTATTTGCCCAGTCTTCCAACACCACTAGTCAGAGAGCTGCCTGATGCTTTCACATGAATCATGCACCTGCAATGTTTCTGCTAATCATCATTACAATTGCTGAAAAGCTTGGGGGGGAGCTTGCCAACATTTTTCTTTTTTAAAGCGTGCGTTCTTTCTGCACAACTGATCAAAAGGTATGTGTGGGTGGGATGCAGAGAAAGAGAGAGACTATCGCTCTTTTGTACCTGAATTACAAAGAATTTTACTTATTTTCTTTCATCTATGTATTAGCTTGTGCAAAAAGATATTGAAACAACACTTATATAACCAAGCCTAAACAACACAGAAGAAAACAAACAATTGCTACACTTACGACCACGTCAGTGTTAAATTTACTATATAACCTTGACTTTTTATTTACAGGACTCCTATTTCCCATCAAATACCTAAGGTATACCTATTCCCCCTCATAAAATTATATCTATTCTCCCTGTATATAGCTGTTGACTAACAAAAGGTATTTACACACAAATACAGAAGACAAAATATGTTGGGGAATGAATCTCACTCATATAAATGTCTGAATAAAAGTTTGAAGGCCATCTGCTTTGTACTCCACAGAGCACAGTGTCTGCAGGATGTCATCCTTTTCAGAGATCAGAAAAAAGCTGATTACAGTGGGTTGTTCTGTAGTGAATAGACTAAATCTGCCTCTTTCCTTTCTCACTTATGAACAGCGGTTCCACCTGCCCAGGCATCCCAAGCCACTCTTAAATGGAAATATTCCTTTGATTGACCCTATTTGCATCTTCCTCCAGCTGTCCAGTATCACTCCTACTACAACAGACACTTAAGTCTTCACAAATGTCCCCCATACTTGCAGCCTTTTCTACATAGCTGTAGAAATAATAATTTGATGAACTCCAAAGATACCAGTATTAGCCGTAATACCTTCCATTTAACACCTGACATTTTCTGAAGACATTTGCCTGTTGAGACATTTAGACATCTGTTGGCACAGTTTGTAGGTTTCTAATTTGCACATCCATAAGGTGATGGAAATAAGATGTAACTGACAAGCGGTAGTTGGTTCTTTAAAGTTGTAGGTTGTAATGACGATACTCAGTTTCAGAAATACAACAAAGTATTAATCATTCCAAACAACTCCAAAGCAAACCAAAAAAGTTTGACATTGTGCATTAGAGCAATGTTAAAATAGTTATTTGCTAACACTGGTAATTTTTTTTTTATTAGAGAATGAGGAACAGGCTGTTTGATATCAGGTATACATGTTGTGATTATGGATTATTCTAATGTTTAAATTCCTGGCAATATTTTACCATAATGTATCAGAATACTGAGATTTTACTATAATATTTTAAATTTCATCTACCTGTCACTGTGAGATGAATGTACCATTGTGGGGGTTTTTTGCTAGATAGCTGAATCAGAGGCTTTGGAAAAAAAATTGCTTGAAGTACATTATTACTTTTATTTGAACAACATGGCTCAGGAAATGAAAAATAAGTAACATCTCCTTAGGAAAAAATAGATGTCTTCTGTCTGACTCCAAACAAATTGTTTTATTTTGCTATAGGATTATTTCTTTTCATTAAGAATTTTCATTTAGGTTAATAATTTGGGGGAAATAATGTAATTTAAACTGAAATATAAGATTTCCAGTTCAAAAGCAGGTGCTCTTCAGCATTTCTGGAATGCAATATTTCAAATCCATCAGACTGAATATTCTAACATTTTCAAAAAATGTTGCTTTTCATTTGGGTCTTGCTTTTTGCTGGCTACTTTTTTTTCAAAATCATTCCGAATTCAGGTTCATTCAGAATTCAGGGATATTTATATATCAGATTGCAATCTTCCATTGTTAGTCTTTGTTATAGTTTCCTCAAAGCTTGTTTAATTTATTTGTTTTAAAAAATGATCTAATTTTATTGCTATCAATACTTAAGGAAGATCACCAACATGTGTACCTTTTTTTCTGGTATAATTGCAACATTAATAATAATTGCGAAAGCTCCAAAATTTTGGATAGCGTAGTGAGCATTGGGAAGTTTGCTTGGTTTCCATCTTTATGGATATTTAAATTTCAGGGTAACAAATCCAAGCAGAAAACTTCATCGAAACAATCTCTTCTTATCTCACTGGATTGAGGAAAAATGCAGGCACTGCAAATATTGACTGTGGACTCAAATGTAGTACACCCACCATTTAAGGTCTTTGTCATGTACCAAGAAAACGCCTTAATAATCCCATCCCACAGAAATAACATAATGGTATTCAGCAGTTTATAGACAAGGTAAGAGGAGCATTGAGGATGCTTTGTGGAAAAAAAACGAATTGCCATGTGTCAAAACATTTTCATTTTAGTAATACAGAAGCATAAAATTGATTGTTACAAACAATTTGCTACCTGAAAGGAGTCAAAGCTCACATGCCACGTCTTGTGTTTCCCAACAAGAAATGCAGTCAGAGCATGACAGCTTGACTGTTTGATTTTTGATTCCTCAGTGTCTTTTTTTAGTGCTCTTGTATTTTATATTGCTGTCTTTTACCAGAACAAGTGTATAAGAAATCACTTTCAACATTTTCAAGGCATCACACATTAGATTATATGTAAATAAAATGGCTGCCAAGCTTTCATTATGCAAAACAGTCAGTCTGGCTCTTCATAACATTGTCTTTCTGGCATGTTAGATTTCTCTCACTGAAAATCAAACACGGTGGGTTGTATGCATGCCTAGTGATAATAATCTCTTTAGTACAAACAGCAGTGGATTGCAGGGGAAATGCAATAGTAGTTTAAATATTCTCTTCCATCATTTATCAAAAAGCTCTTGAACTTCAAAATGCTTTCCTTTGCATTGGCATTTAAGTGCTTTATTTTCCTAATTAGAAAAAAGTAAAAAAGCAAAAACAAAACTGAGAAATTCTTTTTTTAAGTTCCAGCAGTGGTAGCAAACACCCTTCAGTGTCCACTTTCTGCTTTCAAATTCGTAATTTGAACTGTGTGACCTGTTTGAGGAACTCTGCAATATGAGCATAATACCGTGTGATACAATGAAAATGAACCAAAGGGGAACACTGAGAATAAACAGAATCCTTTGATTTCTCAAAATGACACATGCTCGGAGAAAGCAAACACAGACATTGTTCAAAACCAGCTCTAAGCTCTCCTTTTCAGCCACGTTGCTTGCCTTGTTCTCTGCAGCACTGGCTTGCTTCCTCCAACACATCATTTATCAGATGCCTTCATTTACTATTCTTGACAGTTCACTTCTCACATGCTGGGTGATTGTTTTATTCCGCTGGCTTAAATGAAGGACTAGTCAGGTTAACAAATGTCTAAACACAGCTGTTCTTCACCCTCCAATTTTTTTTTTCCTTGCATTTGTGATCAGTCTTCATACTATCTTGGAAGCCCCAATCCAAAGGCTGCCAAGGAATCAACCCATGTCTCTTCTAGGAGGTGCAGGACCCAAAGCAGGGTCCTCCTGCTTTCCCTCTACTGGCTCACTGATCTGTCTCAGACTCTTGCATCCCTGTTCAGGAAACGTACATCTCTCATCAGCACTCAAGGAGCACAAGATACTTCTAGCAAGCTCAGTCAGGCCATGAGTTTGTCTTAATTGTTCCAGGGTAATTTCTTACCTTCTCCATCTGTGGCTTGAGTGACTGGTGATGTTAGGAGGTTTGCCAAACAGGGAATTTGAGATAAGTTTGGAGGCAGAAATCTTGAGTGGAAAATGTTTCACTCTTATGGTACAGTTAATTACCTGTTGAGCCAGAGAGACAGAATAACTGCAAGATAATCTCCAGAGGCAATTTTGCAGTGAATGGTTAATGACCACGAACAAAGATGAACAACTGTGTCAGGGAGGCAGGGAGGAGCTTGCTCCATACCAAAATCTTTAACATAAGAGTCCAGGGACTTTTTAACAGTTGTGCCTCTGTGCTCCTTTGTGCATGTGCAGATGAGCTTTTATCACATAATCTAACAAGAATGAGTCAAGCAATGGATTTCATTCCACAAAATGATGAATTCCTATTAGTCAAAAGAGTAAAGGACATTACTATGCAGCAGAATTTGCTATTGCTTTGCTGCCTCACTGGTGAAATACATTTCCGTGCTTACATTCCCCTCACTGAACTTTAAACATGCAAAAAATTAACCTTTCATCTGGTGCTACTCTATGCCAAGAACAGGAGAACTGTTTGAATAGATAAATAACGGATTCCTCAGCAATGAGCTCTAATGACTGCAAACACATAAAGAAATTAGGTTTAATTAGCGCTGTGTACAAGTCATTACCATTTTTAAGCTGTGTAAAAGATAAAACTTAAATAATTAGTTTATGTGCTAATAGTCTACTGGTGACTGCACCGTGGGCCTGCTTGCACTGAGAAGGCTGACAGCAGAGCATGCTGCTCGCAGTGACTCAGCCAGGGTGCAGGTTTGCCTGGGTCATCCTGGGTCAGAGAGCACAGAATACATTCAAGTTGCTATGTCTCACTAAATGAAATATTTAAGTACAGATTTTTTTCCTCCCCTTAGTGGAGAGCAGGCTGTGAACAATTCTGTGAAACTGCACATGTGGGCTCCTTGTTCCTTATGCTTGTCCCCTGTACTGACCCCCCCATGCTGATGATCTGAGGTTAGCATAGAAAGGTGTGAAAGGAAGCAATGGTGATGTTTTTGCTTCAGTTCAGGAAAGCAAACAGCTACGGTGGCTTAAAACAGTCCTCTTCCCATACTAACCCACCCTCCTCCTCACCACTAGTTAGGGACGTTTTGGAAAGGAAGGCAGAAGCAGATGTGTTTGTCTGCCTTGCTCACTGCAGTTCAGCCTGTTGTTCTGCTGCCATCCCAGCCTTGCTGGTGGCTAAAGATCACACGTCAACGAGAAACACATTTTCCTTTTTTCTGCCACTGTTATGGCAGTGGTGTTTGGCAGAAAGGTGGGGTGGACAGATGGGACAGCAACCTCCTAAATTGCCCTGTCTAAATTCACAAGATTCATCTGCGACAGCCCCTGACGACTCTGATTACTAATGCAATATAGGGTTTGAGATCACTCAGAAGTTCAAAATATTCTGCCCAATATGTCCAGCTGATAATTTTTCCATCTATTCCTTCTTCTGGCAGTCATCAGTATGTGTTGCAACAAGTTAAAAATTGTTTGATTTTCTAAACAGTTTAATTTAAACTGTTCAAATAGATTACGACTCTGCAAAAAGGAAGTCTAGCTGGCCTATTTCTCATAGACACACATCCTAACTGTTCTGCTGTTTTATTTTGGTGATTGCCAAATTCAAGAACTTCCTTCAGTACACAGTTTGATGGGGCCAACACAGAGGTCTGTTTCTGTGATGATGAGTTTAAGTTAACAGACAAAAATCCAAGATCATACGTCAGAGATAAAACGAGGGCTTTTTTTTTTTTTTTTTTTTTTATGGTTGGACATTACCAAGAATTAAAATATGGAAGTAGAAGAGATAGAGAACTGAAGTTGTCAATGAAAATGACAACAAGACAGAGGAGGATTTCTAAAGGCTGTGCCAAAGAAACAGTTGGAGAGAGAAGAAGGGAATGAAAATCAGAAGGTGGCATCAATGGCAGCAACAGAGAACAGTATTTAAAGAAAGTGTTTCTGATGGTACTTAGAGAGCTGACATGTCCAGACTGATGAAGCTGAACAGGTTCTGTGGTTTGGTGAAGAGGAATCCCTGCATATTTCAATAAAAAAAATCGCTTTTGATGAGTTTGAGCTCTATTGGGAAATGCCTAAAATGGAACTGGAAAATAAGGTCTCCAGGGGAAGCAACTAGAGCAGATTTACAGGTGAGAGACGAAAGATGGGATGACAGCTATTGAAAAATTGGAGCTGTGCTGATATGGGGTATCAAAAAGGGTGAAAAATAACCTGTGATGAGGTAAAGACCAGAAGGATTGCAGTGCAGGGATGCATGAATGGGTTAACCTGTGGTAAGTCAAGCTGTTCTCATTTATAAAATCTATGACCACATGAAACAGCGCTTGGAGCAAGACCTTCAGAGTGAAAAATTCACCTGTCAATGAATGAGAGAAATATGTGCCAGATTTCTAAATATGTGCCAGTTGGCTTCCTTGTTTCTCCTATGTAGCCTGTTAGTCTGTGAAAGATTATCACAGTGCAGTTTTCTCCTGTTTTACATTTAGAGCCTGGTGTGTCTGTTCATGCACCGCTGCGTGGAGAAGTTAGTAAGAAAAGAAAGAGAGAAAATAAATGAGGGTGCAAGGGAGATCAGGAGAGCAGCTAGGTCTCTGAGGCAAACCGGAAGGTGAGAGAAGAACAATTAGGACACTTCTAGGTCTGTGACAAGAGAAAAAAGAAAAGAAATGTGGAGGAAAGGAAAGGCAGCCAAGCTGAGGAGACACAAAAAGCCCCAGATAATGATGTTGGGGATGTGCTTTGCAAAAGGAGCTGTGAGGCCAGGGAAGGTGGGTCAGTCCAAGGCAGCAGCGGTGCAGGCACTGCTGCGTGCCGCTCGGCCAGGCTGGGAGAGCTGTGCAGCCCAGGGGTCAACAGGACAAAAAGAGTGATGGAGTCTATGCTGGAGGCAGACTAGCTGCAGGATTTCAACCTCTGATTCTCTAAAGTGTTAAGCTTTGATACAGATATTTGTATGTATACATTACTGTTATTGAGAAGTAATAGACATAGCATTGAGAAATAATAAATTTCAGTGAAGCTCAATTCCAACTTTAGAAAATGAAAGTTAAAGGTAAAACGTGGGCAGGTTGAAAATGTAATAAAAATTTAGCAATAACCCTTCCTTGACCTTGTGTCCACATAACACAGATGGTGATCAAAATAAAAAACCATGTGCAAAGGGTAGACTCAGACCTCTCATGCTAGGGACACAGGGTCAAGACAGAACCAGCATAGTCATATAATAATTATAATTACTTTTCACTGTGTTTAATAGGAAGATTTCAAAGTGGAGGGGTCCATAGTTCACAAACATCAGCTGAAACTCACAATACCCCCGAAGCTGACAAGCAGTACTGTCTGAGTACATATGTAAATAAATCAAGGTCCAAGAAAGTTAGGACATATGGTTTTAGACAGTTTTAAGTACTAGATGATAAAACTATGCTTACTGTGATGTAACTAATGAAACTTTTGCAGGCACATCCTTCCTGTGGTCCTGCATGTTTCCAATTGCATGACTAACAATGTTTGTTTGCTTAACACATTACATCAAAAAAAGAACAGCTTCTGAAGCAAAGCACTCCCTATTCTTTAGTGTTTTCCTGTTATTCTGCTACTTTCAGTAACTTGTTTCATGTTTTCTTTTATTTATTTTCATCTCTAAAATTAATTCAGTCCTCACTCTGGAATTGTTCCAGAGTGCTCTATCATTTGTTTATGCAAGTGGTTATATGAACCAGTCAATTACGGCTCAGGAAACCTGAACAACTAAGAAAAAAGGGGTTTTCAGAGCATTTCAATTTATCTAAAATGTTTGCCTGAAATTTACCAGGAATAAAAATCTGTGTCCAGAACATTTGGCATTCTGAAACCTTCTGTAAAATTTATCAAACACTTTGACTGGGTGAAAGTGACTGCAGTTCAATAAAGCCAGAGCATCAAACATAGAAACATGCAAAACCAGTCCTAATAACTTCAAAGTGCCTTCTTGCATGTGCATAGTCATGTGCTTAAGTTTCTTCTTAGAACAAGCCCAACATGAATACAAACAAAAGATAAAGCATTGATTTTCATTCAGGGAAAAGTTAACACATTCCACGTGTAACAGGTATCTAAGACAGAGAGTCTAGCAGTTTTGGCTCATATTAATAGCTATTTCTGTGTTCAATTCCATTTAAATAACATTTTGTTTTAAATTAATTACTTGATTTATAACTTGCCGAGTACTTGCTTTACAAATCCTGTATGTCAACACCTCAAGACAGCAGAAATATCCTTTAATAATGTTTTCAAGTTTATAAATAGCAACACAAACCTTGCTCCCAGACTTCTGTTTCAATCCAGACAACAGGTGGGAAAACAGTGAGTTTGTATTTTGTGATTTTTGGGCTCACTTATGGCTAATACTGTCCTGATTGCTCCACATTTCAGAAAAGCATAAGGGCTGCACTCATTTATCTTAGCCTTTACTGCACCTCCAGATACTAAATCTAGCATTTAGTACAGATCAGAGGGTGACAGGTCATTTTGATAACTAATACCAACGAAATGAACATTTATCCAGTTCTCCCACCTTTCTGCCACATGTCTTCTAATTATACCTCCTACACATATGAAAACAGAAAAAGGGATGCAGGAGCTGGTGGTTTCCAGACTGGATGCTCTATTTGACTGCCTTTGTGACTGGACTTCCAATGACTTGACAAGCTTGACAAATACTAAGATTTGGGAGTAAAATTCATACTTTGGCATGATTTACAAACAGTAAATGCCCTATGGGTATTAAAATCAGAATACTTACCTAAGTACTTCAGTGAGGATCTAGATTGCTGAGTTTAGTTACAGTTTATATTTCTGGTTAAATTATATAGAATAGAATAGAATAGAATAGAATAGAATAGAATAGAATAGAATAGAATAGAATAGAATAGAATAGAATAGAATAGAATAGACTATTTCAGTTGGAAGGGACCTACAATGATCACCTAGTCCAACTGCCTGACCAGTTCAGGGCTGACCAAGTTAAAGCATGGTATGAAGGGCATTGTCCAAATGCCTCTTAAACACTGACAGGCTTGGGGCATCGACCACCTCTCCAGGAAGCCTGTTCCAGTGTTTGACCACCCTCTTGGTAAAGAAACGCTTCCTAATGTCCAGTCTAAACCTCCCCTGGTGCAGCTTTGAACCATTCCCATGCATCCTATCACTGGGTACCAGGGAGAAGAGATCAGCACCTCCCCCTCCACATCCCCTCCTCAGGAAGCCACAGAGAGCAATGAGGTCATCCCTCAGCCTTCTCCTCTCCGAACTAGACAAGCCCAAAGTCCTTACCTGCTCCTTATAGGACATTCCTTCCAGCCCTTTCACCAGCTTTGTTGCCCTTCTCTGGATGCTTTCCAGGACCTTTACATCCTTTTTAAATTGTGGGGCCCAGAACTGCACACAGTACTCCAGGTGAGGCCGCGCCAGTGCTGAATACAGCGGGACAATCACCTCTCCTGACCGGCTGCTTATGCTGTGTTTGATGTACCCCAGGATGCGGTTGCCCTCTTTGACTGCCAGGGCACGCTGCAGACTCCTGTTGAGCCTGCTGTCGACCAACACCCCCAGATCCCTTCCTGCAGGCCTCTCCAGCCACTCCTCTCCCAATTGATACTTGTGCCTGGTGTTACCCTGTTCCAGGTGCAGAATCCAGCATTTGGACTTGTTAAATTTCATCCCATTAATCATAGCCCAATGCTCCAATCTATCTAGATCCCTTTGCAAGGCTTCGATCCCTCAAGAGAGTCAACAGCACCTCCCAGTGTGGTATCATCAGTAAACTGGCTAATGGTGCATTCAACTGCTGCATCCAGATCATTGAGAAATATATTGAACAGAACTGGCCCTAGAATTGGACCTTGAGGAACACCGCTGGTGACCAGTTGCCAGCCAGATATAACCCCATTCACTACAACACTTTGAGCTCTGCTCTTCAACCAGTTCTTCACCCAGCGCACCATAAACCGGCTCATCCCACAGTCGGACAGCTTGTCCAGAAGGATGCTGTGAGGGGCAGTATCAAAAGCCTTACTAAAATCCAGAAAAACTACATCCACTGCTTTCCCTTCATCCACTAGGTGGGTGACCTTATCATAGAAGGATATCAAATTAGTTAAACGGGACTTTCCTTTTGTGAACCCATGTTGACTGTGCCTGACGACTGCATTATTCTTTAAATGCCTTTCAATAGTACTCAGCATAATCTTCTCCATAATCTTTCCAACTCGCAAATTTATCCAGAACTTTCATTAACTTTTTAAATTAATGATTTTGCACTTGTCCTCTTGTAGGTGTCAGTGCAAAGCAAGGCTCACACATTGTGTGATACTGTAATTAATGACCTTGTTACAAGAAAAGAGAACTCATTTAAAATTAAACATGCATCCTTAATCCTGATTTTCTTAACTTTTGACTGCCTGGTTTTGCACATTCCTCTGTTACGTAATGCATATGCATAGGACAGATATTTGATTTGGCTGGTTTCCTTGAAGAATAGAGTCATTCTATGCAGTCTATAGGAGAAAACACTGGAGATACAATCACAAGACAGTGAAACAAAAAAGCAGTTTTGTCATTTTGAATGACATCCACAATGAGCATGTTGTTGAAAATGCGATGAATAGTCCCATAGTTTTGACACAAAAACATTCAGCAAGAAGCATTACACAAATTATTTTTTCAGCATTTTTTTCAGCATTTAATATATGCAAAATATCATAAATCGAGCACAAATTACTGCCAGACAATCAAGAGAATGAAAAATACATTAAAGAAATGCCATATGTAAATAAAGCAGATTGTCAGTCGTTCTTAAAGATGTGTTGAGAATAACAGGAACATTTGTTCCTGTATTGCTCACTGTATCCAATGTCATTTAAATGTGGCTGAGATTTCTTATAAGGTGATACACGTCTCTTCATGTAATATACTTCAAAGTGACCATTTAGCTAGACACTTTGCAAAAGTTAGGACAAATCTTCAGTAGTCAAAGAACTGTAAATTCTGAAGAGCTGGTAATCTGTTAAACCAATAAACTTTACAATTGCAGATGACATTATTAAGAATAGGCTCAAAGTATTCTTGAAGGAAAATGTGAGTGGCTGATAGGATAGTCAAACGCAGGGTCCATTTGCTTTTCCAAAACTGTAGCTGTAATTAGTGTGTCAGTCACCCTGCACTGCTGTCTGTAGTAAGGATGCAGAGGTGTTAGTCTGTCATCTACAGCAACTGCACAATGTTATACATATATATATATGTATCAAATATTAGAATCAGTACCAAGGCTTATAAAAATGCATGAGATATACATCAGTAAAAAAAAGATCTTTGAACCTAGAAGGTAATAGATGGAGTTAATTTGAAGAATTTGAATGTACCTTCAAATTACTAACTTCACTAACTGGTCAGCTCAGTAGCTGTTTGGTATTGGAGACTTTAGGGAACTAGTTGCTCCACCTACGTCAGTTCTAAACTAGTGACGGTGTTGATTCTAGATATTTATTAATAATTTTCTTTGGTAAATAGGCTCATTCCCTTTCTGTCATCCTTCCTGGAAGGTTAGAAAATTTTTTACTCATTTCTGAATGGTATCAACCACAGCAGAAGCTGAGTAGGAGGACGGAATGTCTAGATCATTTTGACTTTTCTTTTTTATCCTTTTCTTGATTTGTAGTCTGATTTTGCAACCTTTAATCACATGAGTAATACTGATTGCAAGATAGTATTAATATTAAGACAACTTCAGGCGGTATTCATACAAGTGCTTTATACTGGATTCTTCCTTTAATGTTTCAAAGAAAATTAAATCTAGAAATACCACTCCTTTGATAGAAATGTTTTCCTGAAGTTTCTTTCCCTTTTTGCTCTATCCAGATGTGCTTTGCTAAGGCTACTACCTTGTTCAGCTATCTCATGTCAAGTAATGTCACTAATAGCTATTGCATACATTGTGTTAACAAACAGTTCAGAAAATTAAATATTCATTTAAAATGCACATAACTTAGCAGTGGTAGCACAGAAGCAGCAGCAGCAGGCACAGAAACAGTACTTGAATTAATTAGCATTATAGCCTTTGGGTTTTGTATGTGCTCTTTGCATTCTAGGAATATCTTTACCATTTCATCCTAAATATCAAAGCTAAATGCGAAATCTTATTGTTTTTTCTTTCAAAAGAGACACATCTTTACTCAATTTGTTTCGTATTTTGCTCTTCTGTTTCAAGTATTCCAGTTTATCATGGACTGATGTAGAGATGTGAGGATACTTCACACACTTCCTTTGCCTGTATGACAAATTTATGTCCAAAATTGATATTTCCCTATTACCACTGATAGCATCTAAACAGCACATTGAATATAGATCTTTAAGGAGGAATCCTTAGATTTTAGATAATATCAGTGTAACCATCTTCCATTCTGATTTTAAAAATTAACATGTTATGTAATAACCAAGGTTCCCTCCCTCTTCCCAGGTTCACAAATGCCTCCAAGAGAACCACATCGACCCCCCTCTCTCCCTGATTTGTCCGGACTGGTTTCTTATTCACATTTGATGAAAATAATGGTATGGAGAAGGGAATTCCTCCTTCAAGACAGAAGGAGACCACTGCTGTCATGGGGATAATTAAGCACAATCTGTGAGCATCTGCTTTACTGGGCATAATGCTAGGGTCCTCTGTATTATGAAGTGGAAGGAGTGTCTCACAAAAGGGTGACACTGGTGACTTTTAAGGACTGTGATCCATCTGCCTTACAAGGAGCCCTCTGAAAGTATAACTGTAAAGATGCATCACTAGGGATAGTTCCAACATAGAGGAAGACCATGACCCTAAAATACAGTAATGTTATTTGTACTTCCTATCGGCTGAGTATCCAGGTCAAACTATCTGCTTTGTATGAAAATAATGGAATGTATTATTTGGCACAGCAAAGTACAAATAGATTTGAGGTTATTTCAGTTACATCTCTAAAGCCTATAGAGCAAAGTTTAGTACAATTCACAAGGCATTTTCTGCTCAAGACATCACATGATCTCAACACTACAGCCATTTTTGCTTCCAGGAGTCATAAAAAGAGCTGGAGAGAGTTTAAGATTATCAAACCAGAACTTACTCCACATTCAGATCTTGTGGCTAGCTAAGGACAGCTGGCTCCAGACCAGATATATAATGACAACAGGGCTTAAATGTTGTAAGCAAGAGCAAAGTTGAAACTATTTTTCTCTGCTATGCCCTTTTCATTTATGTAGACACCAAGGAGCTTTAAGTATCTTGGATGCTGGAAGGGAGTTCTAGTGCAGGCAGGCTCCAGTATAAAAGGAAAAAAATAATTTTACAGAAATCTTCTGTGGCAAATCTACAAACTGCTAGAATTATTTTAAACAACTATGTAGAAACAGGATAGAGAATAATTTGGGCAAAAGAAAGTCTTGACTTGTCAGATTGTTGCTAGGAATCTGCTGAGCAAAGAAAACTTTGCTCTTTCTCTAATTGTCTACACCTTCATTCTATGGCTGTAGCTAACAAGTGAACTAACCCTAAAATATTAGTGACACGGTTACTGAGATAAATATAAAACCAGAAAAAGATGAAATAAGCTTTGTACTTTTAGGAAGATTTTTATTTATTCAAACATTTCATGTTGCACTGATTTTTTGAAAGCAGGACATTTTACATGTTGCCTTTTATGCTCATAAGGTAGAGGAGAACAGTGAAAGGACAACAAAGCTTTGTAAGCCTTTTGAGCCACCTCAGGCTAAATTTTGAGTCATCCTTTCTCAGTTCTATGACACTGTTTTGAAATTATACAAAAGTCTTGTTATAAATGTAAATGGTGTAAAACCTTTGCTTGAAGTGATATAAAGCACCATGTTTAAATGCATTTTTCTTTGAAATAAAACTCTAAGCAATGATATAGTGATATATATCTGGGCAATTCAAACCCAGTATTTTAGGGAAAGATACAACCAGGCTGGATATCGCTTGGATGAGATGTATTTGGAGTTGCTAAGTGCGAAGCAGGTGACTTGCCCAAGAAATCACCTTAGCTGCAAATAACCAGTGAAAGACAAGTTGGGGAAAGAATCTACTATTAAAATGTGTTTCTTATTTTTCCCTTGTTGGCCACTGATAGCCACAGCTGATACAGGATAACACGTTAAATGGGTTGAACAAGTATGGCTGTTCTTACCCTATGTTCTTCTCATCTTTGCCACAGAAATGTTATTTAGAACTTGTACAAGTGCAGAAAGGTTCTGATGGATCATCAGAGTGGAGACCCTGTCATGCAAGAAGGTGCAACTATAGCTATAACTAAGATATAAGTACATATATAAAAATGTAGAAGCTTAATGGTTGTTTATAATAGTGAAATTAAATCTAACAGGGACAATACTACTGTTTATAAATGTATGTGCACAGATGAGGGAAGAACAAGTGTCTGCTGGATTCCTGGAGGACCAAGATGGACAAAGGAACTGTATAAATTAAAGGATAACACTGGAACAAATTAGTATGAACTGGTCACAGAAAGTGGGATTTCTAATCACCAAAATAAATTCTGGAAAAGGTTTCTAACATGTAAAAGCAAAAATCTGAATATGTTTTTGAGATGGAGCTCTGTAAATGGCATTACATGACAGGATGTCTGTGATAACACAGGTCTGAATGTGGTAGCTCAGACAAAACCCTTAAGGTTGTATGCGTCTATGAAGACTATAAAAAATAATAATGTTCCGGGAACAGTTGTTATACCAATAAAGGCAGCACTTCCATACAGTATCCTGAAGGAATGACCAAGAGGTTTGCTTCAAAAGTGTAGCCCTGAACTCAGATGCCAATGTAGATGTGCCTTCAGAGTACTGAAGTCCAAGATACTAAAAAATAGGCACCAAAGAAGCTGACAGAGTGAAATGAAAGGTCAGTAGGTGCTGCTTAGCTTGCTGATCACACAAAGTCCCTTCTCCATGCATACCTGGCTTCCCTTCCCCATGGGGGGTCGAGGAGTCTGCAGGAGAACTGCAGGCTGTGGGCAGCTTAATGCATGCTGGCAGCAAAAACTAGGACATACCCGCTCCTCTTAACAAGGGAGTCCTATCACAATGGAGAGTCACCAAACTGAATCTCAGATGAAATGTTGTGCTGTTTGCAGGTCACTACCCCAATCTCATCTGCTTTGCTAGGGACTTTGGTGCCTTCAGTTCCTGTACAGGAGTCATCACCAGCAGCTCTGGGCTCTCAGTGTGATTTTCTCCTGCACAGCATCTGTTGGTCCCCAGACAGGAATGTAGCATCTGATCCTGGGGGATCAGAGGGCAGCTCAGCTGTTGCACTGAGCACCTAGGAGTTAGGTGCTCTTGTTGTGCTGGGGATGTGAAGTCCAAAGTTGACAGGGCTATTTGTCGTGCCCATATTACGTTCTCTTTGCTATAGTCTATGTGCCAAGTCTTGATGTTGTCTTGGTAAATTTTCTAACAGGCTTTTTAAATGAAAATGACGTTAGAAAACTTTATGTACAACTTAAGGATATCTTCTTCTTGTGGTAGCTCTGTCATAGCTGCAGCTGTTTTCATGAATAACAAATCCTTCCTGGATTTCTTACTTAGAAGAAGGGAATATGCCTCTGCATTTGCTGTTTCTCTGTTTAAATGTCATGTTTAGTGTTGCAGAGCTCTGGTAAAAAAAGGTTTTTGGACACCAATGCTGTAGACATTTTTTCAGAGAGGTTGTTCAGAATATGCAGGCAGAAGGTCATTAAGGAACTCAAGTAAAACTCCTTTTATTAGTGGCCCAGCTTTGCCTACAGTAGCTTTAGCTTTAACTCTTAGCACCCTATAGAGAGTTGATTTCTTACAGCCCTGGACCCCAGAGTTTTTACTTTTCCCAAGTGAACTTCAGTTTATGTTGCTCCCACAAGCAATATCCCATCTGCAGTCCTGCTGCAGTCTGACTCACTGACTTCTGCTTTCTATTAATTTAGTCAATCCTTTTGCTGACCTCCCATACAAATGCCAGGCAATGTTTCTTCTACTTGTACTGGATTGATTGCTCTCTCTCTTTTACTTCAGGAGTCTTACTTGTTCAATGTAATAGATTACTACTCTTTTAGATCAGTTTTGCTATTTTTCTTAGTGAGTGATCTTACTTAACTTGTCATTACTGGCACTTGCCCATTTTCTGCCATTACCAGTGGGCCTGTGAAAATATAGATTTTTCATTTCCACTGTAAAACCAAAACAGCTGTTAAAAAAAAAGAAAAAAATCCAGTCAATACATATTTTGCTAGTTTCTTCTTTTTGAAGGAAGACCATGAGCTATGGCACTTAATTTAATATGAAGTGTTCTATTTAACTTGAAAAGGGATATTTTCTTAAAAGTGCCAGAAAATGAAAGCAAAGAAAATGGGTCTTGATTTGCCAGCCTTCTAGAGGAAGTGGCTGTTATGGTTCTCCTTGAGTTAATAGTTTAAGTGATCACATTATTTCTGGGAAATTCAGGTACCAAAATGTTCTGTCATGAGCTAAATATCTTGAAGACTGTTCTAAAACAACCCCTGCAGTCCTTTCTGTTGGAACTGCTCGACTTTGAATAGACCACAGGGTGCATATAGTGTAAAAGGGGAAATTTCAGTCTAATGAGTAGGACCATAGTGAATACAATTTTGGCTTGTGCTTCAGTAAATATTTTTAGATGATGTGTGTATAAGTATATGTATGTATACATACATGCCTATGTACATGTACAAATATATGCAGACAATATACCTATATATGCAGATAAGAATATGTAAAAAACCCCCCAACTTACATGTATAAACACTTACAAATGCACCTGTGCAGACACATGTACCTGTAGTTTTTTATGTATTGCATGATAAATAACCTTTCGTGCTTGTTTATGTGAAGGCAGATCAGGAAGGTTGATAGCACCCCTCTACCCAGGGCAGAATCGCTGCAGGCTCAGAGATACCACTCAAACGCCTTCCCAAGGCGGGAAGGGCAGGAGCTGACATCCGCACTCATGCCTGGTGCTCTGATAAAGTGCCATTTCTAAAAGTGAAAAGAGTCACTCTCCTGTTTTGTGAAGTCAGTAAAAAATATTCTCAAATAAAACCATGGAGTAATTTAACCTGAGTTTGCCAATGTTCGGCCCAATACTGCTGCACCAGAGCATTCTCACTTAGTTAAGGAAGGATCAAGAAGAGCTGCTGTGTTATTTGTATTCTTTTACATTTCATCTTATTCGTATTATTTTGGGACCTGTTGGCACTCCATATGTCTCTGCCCACTAAACTTGAGCTCCCACTGTTTCACCCTATTGCAACTAGTTTTTAATGATCTTTTCTGATGGATAAACCTTTGGAACAATGTTTTCTCTTTTGTACTGTTAAGCATTGCCCTGGTGAATCCTCCTGACTTGTTTTCAGAGATTTCATCCTTTATCTTTAAAACTTTAAGAGTTCTTTGATAACCGCTCATTTTATCCTCTTCTAGGAATAAAATTATTTCCTGAAACATAGGGCAAAGTGTTTATTTTTTCATGTGCCTAAATCAGAATGATTCTTTTAACTATGAGGTATTACAAATACACACTAACACTAAAAAAAGAGTCATTAGTTTAGTCGTCATCATACTATTCCTTCAAATCTTTTTTTTTTCCTCCTTTGATACAGAATCTTTAGGCTTTTGTGTATAAATATGATTGGTGCCTCTCATGTAGTGAGAATGAACAGAATAGTAGTTTGTAGTCAGTGAACCAATGTAGTTCAGTGTAGTGTACCAGTGTAGTTACATGGAGTATTAAAATCATTGAGTAGATTGAGAAACCTAAAAAGCAGCGTTTGCAGTAATGTCTAGAAATACCACCCAACTTATAATACACTTGTAAGTATGTATTCATATAACCTCAGTGACAAACAGCTCTGAAAATGAGCTATACTGCTTAACAGTACCAAGTGATGGTTTGCTGAGTAACAAGTCAGTTTAAAAAGAAGTCTGACTGCCACGTTATCTTTTTAGAGAAGGAATTGTAACTCATTATATTAGTAATGCAAACACCATGAAAACAGAATTTGCTGTGATGCAGGATTCAGTCATGCCTTTGAGGCAGTGAACTACAGCAGGAGCACTGCGAGGTTACCAGAGGCACAATGCCTGATAAATTTCCCTGCAAATCAGACTGGAACTGTATGCTCTGAGGATGGTGCTCTGAGATTTGAAAGGTCTGGGTTCAGTTTCTGGCTCTGCTGCAGATTTCCTCTAGGCAAATCACTCACATCTTGCTGTGCCTCAGTTCTCCATCTGTAAAAGGGAGATAATGATTCCCTGCCTTGCAAAGGGTTTGTGAAGATCAGTTCATTAATGTTTGAAAGGTGCAGTGCTGGAGAGCATATTGGTGTCAAGCAGGTTGGGAATACAGCCTCAGCAATACCCCCTGAAGCTTATGAAGCACATGCTCTTCTGGGGAAATACGCTTTGCTTTCTCTTCCCCAGGTTGGTGAGGGTGGCTGCAGTCTTCCCACTTCAGACAGTGCATAGGCTGGGAGAACTTGCAGTGAAGGGAATTGCTTGAACATCCAGTTGAAGACTGAAGATGTGAGAGGAGTTGTCTTTCCGGTTTTCTTACTCTTGTCTCTATCCATGTTATGCTTTGATTTTACTATTGAGACTTTTTGATATACAGAACTGGCTGACACAGGGAGAGGTTTATCTGCTTTTGCTCCCTTCTATTCTGCCCCATAGATGGCAGAATGCAGCCACTGTTGCTTGCTCAATAAACAAACAAAAATTGGAAACTATTCCCTTCCCCCTCTGCAGTGTTATTATTTAAACAATGTTTAAATGACAGCATTTTTAAAAACTGTAAAACTGTGGAGAACTACAAGATTAACAAAATTATCCAGGCCTGACAGCTCTCATATACCATATATTCTAAAGTAAATGACCAAGGAAAATGTTACATCCATTATCTGTTGTTATATTCCAGAGATGAATTTCCAAATCTCCCCTCTGTAATTTTTAGTCCTCTGCCCTCAAAAGCAGCCTAGGGGAGGTGGTGGATTCTTTCAGAAAAATCCATCCAGAGATGGTGAGAGGGGGCATTAGGCCATGGACACTTGCAATGCTTTACACCAGAGATATTGTACTAAGTAGTAGTCAAAAGACCCTTTATGAGTAGCATTTGTCAGGAAAGGGCCAGTGATAGAACGAACTGTCTGCAGTAAGTTTGTGCTATTTTAGACAAAGATAAAATTCAGCCTCACAGTCTCTCTGATGAAACGATATTTGCTGTAACATTTTAGGGTGAACCCTTGTATCAGAAAACATTGTGAGAAGGCAATGCTGAAGTAGAGAGCCTCAACAACATTCAAATTCATGTGGTAGTCTTTGTTTCCTCAGTAAATTCAGCTGCAGGAAGAATTTGTGCCTTCCTTACAGAGAATGGCCCCGTTCCATGTGGTGATCATACTGCACATAAAGTCTTTCAGTGCAGAATTTCTTCAAGCTTCCAACTTAAATCATGTAAAAAATGTCAGGTAAGTGAAGAGATGAAAGTGAACACATTTTGACTAAGGTGTTAATTAGTTTGAAGAAAAAATTACTAGTAGCATGCTGATGGCATGTGGGTGGTTTCAATGATAGCTGGCAGCTTCTCTGGGAATATTCCCTATTTTCCCTTCTAAAAAATGGCCCCAAATATCCATTTTTGGAAGGGTAGAGGTTTGTGAACATTTTGTCTGTAGTTCCTAGAGAAATTAGTTTAAGGAAATGTAGTAAGAAGATAATTCATAGTTATAGTACTTAAATACCTTACTTTCTGTAAAAAACCTTCATAATTGGTGCTATTATATAAACAGGCCTGTGAGATTATTTGAGAACATCTCCTATTTATTTCACTAATCACTTAGCAGAGCAATAAAATCTTGCAAACCACCAGTCTCCAGACCTTGAAAATGCAGTTCTTCTGCATATGATTGTTGCACCCCACTCATTAATAAAATATCAGAGTGCCTTCTACTCATATTAAATTACAAGATTAACATCTATCATCAGCTGCAGTTCTTTCTCTTTTTTCCCCTTAACTTTAATGTTTCCCTGAAATGGTTTAATTGAGATCAATGGGAATAGTTGCAGAATGAGGTGCAATTCAATGTGATGTGAGAATTGAGGTTGATATAGTAAGGGATAAGAGGGATAAAATAGGAAGAACAAGTGACTTTTTTGTCCATCTGTGCACTAGAGAGCAAAAAAGCTGGATTCTGTATTCCCCTCACCTCTCTCTCTTCTGCAGCCACTAATCAAACTGTGTAGAAGCAAACACAATGAAAGCAAGCTGGATCTGAGGGCAATAATGCAGTATGGGATCCTTACCCTGCAGCTTGGCTTCTGTTCAGCACACTATTTAACCATAGCCTGTGGGGTGGGAGACAGGCAAGACCTCTACGTTTTTCATGTACTTAGAAAAAAAGAACAAAGACCCTGATGTTATATTGTTTAGGCTTTCCAGCATTCCTGGAATGGAGGTCTGTGCTCCATAAAAGCACTGGCTGGGATGGTATTCAACTACATGCTTAGTCTTTTGTGGTGTGGATATATTTTTCTGTGTTTAGAATTGTTGCTGGTTACTCTTTTTTAAGTAAAGAAAAATGGATCGGCTTTTATTAAGGTTTTTCACAAACTGTGTTAAAGAACAAGAGGAAATGCTGTTGTTTAGATATGAAAACAGAGTGTATATGGCATATATATACATATAGGTATATTTTGCAAGTGTACGGCTCCATAGAAAATATCAATTACTTATTCACAGATTAAAAGAGTGGATCAAAACAGGAACAGAATATCCTGCAGCATGGCGAGGAGTCTGAAGGAAGGCACTACTAAAGGCAAGCAGGGTGGAATTTCATCCTTGGCACTTGCCCATCGAATTATTTCTTTAAATGGTATCTGTCAGGGTGCTTAATGTTAGTGACCAAAGGCAAATTATTTATTTTTTCTCTGAGTAGTCACTGAAGTTCAATATGAAGCATTACACTGCTGTCAGAAAGGTAAGTGAAAGCTGCTTTCATTTAGGTCTCAGGCAGAGGCATCTGCACGGGGCCAGGACCACTGCCTGGCAAGGGGCAGGAGGAGAAGCTCCACAGCTCCAGCTGCTTGCCAGGCCTGTACCCACAGCAAAGCATGCAGCCTGGCCAGCTGCTGGGGAACCTCAGCCACCTTATGAAGTCTACAATACCGTCTTATAAAGAGGATGCCAGTTCTTGATAGCTAAGACAACTGCTAAAATAATATTTAATATTGAGCTACATAGATATAAGGACACCGGGAACCATTTTATATGTAGATCTCCATCCTCCCTCTTAAGAAAGGAATATGTAATTTCTCTGACTGAATTCTCCCACACCATGTGCAAAGAAATCCCTGTATGTCCAGGGATTTCTGTAGACAGCTAGGAAAAGCAAGTGTGAAAGGCTGATAGAATTCATTCCCTTCTTTCCAATAACTTTCTCAAATGCTCCTCAGCAATCATATACTTGCAATTGTCACATTGTTTTCAAATAATATCATTCAAATGCTAAAGCATTCTGTCTACGATTTTATGTCCATTTCTTTTCTCTTTGGCTATGTTATGTCCTGAAATTCTGTCTTGGTGTTTGTGTCCCTTTTTCTATTCTTCTTCAACTTTAAATTAATTAAAAACATACCAATAGAGAGAATATTCTTAAAATAATGGAGTTTCACGTGTGTTGTATAATCTCCCAGTTATCTCTGATCTGGTATTCTTCACTGAGGCTTTATCATCTAGAATGTAAAGAAATCAAAGTATCACCTGGCTTCTATGACTGCTGAGCACCAGCCTCAGAGTAACAATCTTTGATTCTCCTTAAATTCCATTGCATTTGGGTAGTTTAACTGATACAACACTTGCACTTTGCTTGCAGCACCTAGTTTGAATAGTGTCTCATACATTTTAATACAGTCATCTGTACTATTTTGAAACAAAATCTGAAGTGTAACACTTAAAACATTTCAATGCTACAGAGACATTTACCTACAGACCTGAGAAATAAAGAGAATAAAATAAAAAATACAAATTAACCTTGCTCCTCTAAGTCCTGATGATCAGTTGCTTGCATTTAGACAAATGAAACTCCTGTTGAACTTGGATGTACATGATAGTTGGGTGAACATGTTGTAAATGATAGAAGGCATAAAAAACTAGCGAGGCAAGTGGGCCTACTGGATGATTCCCGCTCATGCTTTCAACAGTTAAAAATAGTATCCTTTAACAGTCATTTGCAGTAATAATAGCCCACCTGAGTGGGCTCTGTCAAATTAAGATGTTGGTGTGTACTTGTCTAAATGTGAGCCATTGTGTTTTACTGATGATCTGTGAAGAATTATATCACTGAGTATGTAGATCAAATCTGTTGCCTAAAAGTCTGCTTGAAGTTTGAAACTCACCTTTTCTGCAGTTTTTTTAATTCAATATAATGTCCTAATCCATCTACTTGAAATTTGAATAAATTAAACACCTATTTTGAGCCCGCCATTTATTATTTACATGTTCCCTATTGAACAAGTTATAAGCACGGTATTTTTTCCAGTTCCATTTCTGAAATTAATGAGTTCACACTTCAAGACTTTTTTTTTTAAAGTTACTCATGCAGATGTGGTTGTTCCAACTTCTTTTCACCATTACAAGATTATTTTCTAAAATATAATATGACAGAAACTGTCATTCCTTTCCACTGGAACATTTCCCAGAGGGTAAAATTCATTTCACCCACCTAAAGAAGTGTAATAGACTTTTCTGAGTAAGTTTTGACAGTTTGGGAATTTATCCACATTACATTATAAATGTCATTTTGCTCTGTGAATAACATTCCAGCATGTTTACCTTTAGTTACAACCTCCACCTGAGAGGAAGTAAGAGCATCAATCCCAGATGAGAGCAACTGTTCCAGAAAGTGGATGCTGAGGGTAGGGGATGGGAATCCTCCTGAAGGCTAGTCACAAACAGAGGCCCTGGGGGACCCACTCCTGTTGTGGGTGTGCTGTTGGTGTGGCACTGAGCCCAACAGACTGTTTTTACAGGAACCCACATTAGGTAATGGGGAGGGGAAACTCCTGCTGGAAGAAAGTAGATGGGAAACTAGTTGGTCTTTCAATAATAATCTTCCCTAGATGTGAGAGAAGTAAGTTACTATGTGAGCAAAGAGGCACTGAAACATTTGTTCCCAGCTGGGATCCAGTGTTGCTGCGTCTTTGCAGGGGCAGCAGTGCAGGGGGCCCCGGCGGTGCAGCGGTTGTTGCCCTATGGGGTGCGTGCTGCCAGGCAGGGAGGTTATGGGCAGCAGTGCCCTGGGCAAGGGGTTGTTCAGGCTGCTTGGGGAGGGGTGGCATCAAGGTTTAGTGCATCCATCTCAGTCACACTCGCTAGTCTCAGAGGACTATTGCTGGACCTGGGCAATGGAGGTGCAACTGCTGGTTTCTGAGGTTCCTCTAAGCTCCTGAGGAGAAAGGAACAGGACTTACTGCTGTTTTTAAGGTCCACACAACTCTTTCATGAAGCTGCATCTGTTAATAGGCATCTCAAAAGCAGCAGTAACCTTGTAATGAAGAGGAAAAAGTAGAAATCCCTGGTAGTAAGAGAGAAGAAGAAACAGGCATTGACTAAAATGGCTTACCACTCACAAATGGGCCCAAAACAAATAACAGCCATCAGACATAAGGTGGCTACTCTGATGAACATCTGTTCCTCAGGCTAAATGATCCCATTTACTACAGAGAATTTGTTTTCTTCATAGAAGTTTATTTGCAAACAATCTTTCTGTATGCGTAAGATAAATAATTGCAACCAATGCTCAATCCATTATATGCAGAATAGAAAATATTAAATATAGCTGTGCAATTTAATGTTTATATAAATTATCTACCTAATATTCATGTGCATTAAAGTAACTCTTCCCAGCAAGGGCTTGTATAACCTTAACCTCCGAGATCCATGTGAATTTTCTTCGGAATTTTTATTAGGTGGTTATTGTAAAAAAAAATTAGGACCGGTAGCTGGGTCAACAGTCTAGGAAAGTCATGGGGAGAGTTTCAGATAACAGGAATTTCTATGAATTTAATACCGTAGCTTGATACTTTAGAAAAGAACAGAATTTGTTTATATTTCCTACAAAGTGATGTATTCTTTTGATGTGAACCATCTGTCAAGCCTGTAGCTGGACCTGCCTCAGTTATTCCCAAGAGTCATGCAACTTCTAAAATAGGAAGAGTTGTGGAGTTAGACATATTTTGACTCAATGTAAAAAGCAAAAAAATTTAGAGGGAAGTTCAGGCAGTTGGTCAAAAGTCAGTAGCATAGGAAAGCTGAAATTCCCACCTGTATGAGGTGGCAGTAAAAGAGGTCATATTTAACATGATTCAGGGAACACAAGGGCAACTCTTACCCTCACTATGAGCAGCCATGCAAATAAATAGGCTTTTGTTTCCATCTATGGAAACAGGCTTCTCTTTTTACAAACTCCATGGGTGTTCATCTCTCTCTCTGTCCATGAGTCATTCTTTATAGATAGATATTTAAAAAACTTTAATAATCTAGTGTGGAAGACTACCTAATGCTGCATAATTTAAGTGACTAGTCACACATCATGGATAAAGCCAAAGTAGCTGGCTGAAGCTGTTTTTTCAAAGACATTTATAGATTCCAGTTTTCAAGCCATGAGCCTAGCACTTCTGTAAGGAAAAAAAAAAAAAAGACAAAAAAAAAAGACACCAGAATTCAGATCAATCTATGCATGAAAAGTTTAGGAGTGGCAAAATATGTTAAAATTTTTGGAGATTTATCTGGAATGAAAACAGGAGTAATGGTCCCCTGGCAACTTAAGATGAAAATTTGTAAATCTGAGAGTACACACCCAACCCTGTGCTGAACGCTAGCAAATAAAAGTAGTTTGACTACATAGGTGCAGTTAGCTATGCAGTTATGAATTAATTAAAGCTTTCACTGTTACTTTTGCTGACTAAAGGAAAAGATCAGCAAAACATCATGTTACTTCCCAACATCTTTGGGTTGGAGTTTGAGAAAACTGGGTTCTTATATTGGAGCAATTCTGTTCCAAACATGTTCATGTCCCTGCAAAAGGTGACTTACAGCCACTCTGAAGAGACTGAGCTCAACTCAGGACAAACTATAAAACTGGATGTCCTATGATACACAGTAGCTTGTATTAAATTACCTAATGGGCCACTGAGTAGGCTCTTAAGCTCTTTGTCTGTATTTGCTATCTCAAGAAATGAGGATAATAATAATATTTTGAGGGCTTAAGCAATAGGGCTTCTGTGATGCATGGGACTTGGTGCCAGCAGGTGTCTTCTCTCACTGTGTCATTATACAATGCACAGTGGGACCTCTGTTTTGTTCTGGACATGAAAGGAGTCAGTTACCACAGCAGTTATCATTAAGTCAAAATGTTCTGTATTGATTTTACCCTGGCAACACTTTCATCCAGTATAAAACAACACACTGGTAGTGTTATTTTATACTACTATTGTACTAACCAGTTACTAACCACAGTTAGCGCATGCTACTGATTAATAGGAGTTTGTGACAGAATACTATGCTAGCTCAGTTGTTGTGTGATACCCACGACAAAACAAATTTTTACAGAACTATAACAACTGAGCCAATTGCCTAGATCACAGCCAATAAATTATACTGCTGCTACAAACTGAATGGTAGTTAACCATCACACAATGCATGTTTGAAAGTTAGGTGATTCAACACCTATTGTGATTGCTATTTTTCTGACTGAAGACAGGTGTTTAACTATGCCGATATATGTCAGTCTTTCAGCCTGAACAAAGAGCATAAGTTTTCAAATAAACTGCGATGGAGTAATTAAACTCATCTGCCTGAAGCTCAAAGCAGATAGCTTGTGATTTATGCACTCGCAGTAAATTCCTTGCATAACTTTTTTCTTGGTGCTCTGTTATACTCTGAGCAGGATTAGCTACATCATGGTAGAAAGATTCCTGCCAGGTCGTATGAGATTTGTTGTAAAGCAGAGCAAGCTTCTGTTTGGGAAAAAAAAAGTACCTATGTTTTTTAGGTTTGGGATTTTTTTGCTTGTTTTGACAGCTGCTTTTTACACTGCAGTTCTTCTTATGGAAAAATTTCTTAGACATGTGCCTTTATTGGTGGAGCAGCAAACAAAAAACCTTGAAGACAAAGCAGAAGAATGCTATCAAGGAAAGGAAATAAGAGACGGTTACTAGCGCATACTAATCCTGAATGGTTTTTTACCTCTGTACTAAAAGTAAAATAAAAATTCAGCGAAAGGAAATTTTCTGTAGCTGTTATGAAACAGATTATAAAGGATTAACTTGAATTTTCCAGGAAAGTGCTGTACTTTCCTTGCAGTAAATGCATCTGAAAAATGGCTTGCTGTTTGAAGTGGTGTTCAGATCTTCCCAAGGAAATTTGAGTTGCTTGTCAGATCTGCAGAATAGAAAAGCTGTAGAGTTAAAAAGCAAAAGTAATTCTGAGTTTCTTCAGCCTCTGTTTGATCAGTAAGAATATTAAAACCATGTGCGTTATGCTCTGTAGCATAGTGCCAAGGTCCACAAGTTCATAGGGGCAGATAGTAGTTTACCATAGCCAAAGATCTAAAAGACCTGAGTAAGATTAATATTATTTTTGGTATGGGGTTAAGAACAAGGAGTATTTCTACAAGAATATTTAATAAAATCTATTTTCTCCTCTGAAGAATTATGCATCTCCATCTCTCACATATAAACCAGCATTTAATAGGTAGGTCCCAAGTACGTATTCCTACACTGCAGTTAAGACTATCTTTTGTCTGGCAAGACCATAGCCTCCAAGGCTATAAGGTATCTGCAATTACAAAGACAAATGCTTGTGGTAGAGTGGACAAAGACAAAATCTTATTATACTGACGATATTAAAAATGTAGTTAAGGAAGATTATCTTGGGACAAAAAATCTTTAAAACCACTTAAACAACAGAAAGCCAGCAACAAAGGATCCCAGCTGCTAACCAGGAAAAAGACTGAGTCTGAAAAACAGGAAGGAAAAAAAAAAAAAAAGAAAGAAAGCTTGTGAAATGATAAAGTATTTTTTTATAGATTCATTATTAACTTTTGCATAAAATATTTTAATTCCAATAATCAAATATATACTGTGTATATACAGAAATATCTGATGGTCCTGGGATTGAAAAGGAAGATATCACTTTCTCATTCAATTTGTCAAAGCACTCTTCAACACCACAGTTTTATCTGATTCTCTAAACTCAAGGTTAAGTTAGGGAATTCTTTTTTTTTTTTTAAAGCTTTCAGTTTGTTTGCTTTTATACAGAGATCCTATAAAGCCTTTGTATGGAGGATTATCCTGCGAGAAGTTATCTTATGAAAACATCCATAGTATCAACCCTCAGACATAAAACCTCCAAAACTAATTTGATTTTCTGCCTGCCTAAGAAACTCCTAGTTCTTTTCTGATCTGATTAATGGAGAAAAATGCTGAAACAAAAGTCAGGCTTTCTCACTGAATTACATACAGAATGAGGCAGGAACCTCTTGATCATATAGATATGTATGAGAAGATACATAGCAGAAATGGGGGAAAAAAAACCCACAAGAAACTCGTCATGCCATAGCATGATACAGCTTTTCAGAGACCTCACTGCTTTGAGTAATCTCATTAAATTTAAAATTAATTTTATGTATGTAAAATTTGTATTTTAATAAATATATATGCATATCTATACAAATACATACCCCTCCCTTATTATACTAATGAAGTGTGCTTTTGTAGGTTAAATTCACTGTTATGGCCATTAGAAGCTCTGAGCAATCTTAAAACCATTTTTGCTGATGGAAATAGAAGTAATTCTTAATATACCTTTTTTACAAGTAGATGGGAAAATGAACTTTAGCACTGCAATAGCACACACAATGCAATCAGTTTCATGGTCTTATGATATTTATATACACAACTCATTAACTTTTTAAGCAAGCAGGATCATTCATTTATTAGACATATCCTGTGCAGCAGTGACCATCTCACCTATTAATGACAAGTACCTGAAAATAATTAGCCATGACTAACATAAACTCCAAGAATTGAGTAGTCACAGAAATATCACGATAAGGATGACTTAAATATCAATGCTTGCAGTCAGACCTCTGTTAAATAACATTGCTGACAAATTTATTTGAAGTACTGAATTACCAGATGATGTCTATTTTATAATCTGTTGTTTTAACTCCTAAGTACATAATGGTGTTGTAGAAATTTTTATATGTTCCCTCAATAGGAAGAATATATAAGCTATTTTTATACAGTAATTGAGCTGCCGTTTTTCTGCCTTGGTTGTTCTTTGATATTGTTAATAGGTCAAGTGATTTATGAAAACTGTCTCAGAATGAAAATGCGTTTGAGGTTTGCAAAATCGTGTAAGCGATGGATGAGTCGAATGCAGACCCATTACTCACCAAAACCCACAATACAAGAATTAATGAGTAAGCAATAAAACTATTACAAAATTTATTTAAGACAGCTAGCAGAAAGTAGGGTTTTTTCATGGTGAATAGTGAACTTCCAAAATTTGTTGAGCTGGGAAAAAAAAAAGCTGGATGGTATTGTCAGAGGTTCAAAAAGCATTAGGCAAATTCATAGGCAATGGTTCGTAATGGATATTGATGGGAATAGGCAGGAGTGTGCCCTCCGACATCCCTAATACCACCCTTGTGAATGCTGGAAGAGTATAAGAGCAATGGACCCCTGGTAGCAGCTGGGGTGTTAGTTATTTTACACTCTCATAAAGGACTAGCAGACAGAGAAATTACGTGATTCACATGCCAAAAAATTACCACTATTGTCTAAATACCTTCAAGATCTCACTCTGTGATTCCACGTGACACTTCAATAGTTGGGCTGCCCAACCACAGGGGTGAATGCATATTGCTTTTTTATTTTCTTTAAAAAATACTTCTTTTCACAGTGTGTTTTAATGGACAAAAAAAGCTTACCAGATTGTTGAGTATACTTTAAGTGGCTGGCTGTACTTCTGATGGAAGAGTAAAGGCTGGGTGCCTCTTGTGAGCTGCCCTTCACCATGCCGAGACTTGGTGAACACCACCATCTGTGTCCTTGCTGAGATGAGCTGTCAGATCAGGAACAAAGATGCGCTCATGAGGAACCACAATGAAATTACAAGTTAGGGCTCATCTGTATATTTTACACTCCAAGACCAGTCTTAGTTGAGGAAAAGAGGGAGTCCATACATGTTAAACCCAGGAAGGGTCGAGGAGAAGGACGTGAGCACTGGTATGAACCAGCACCTCCAATTCAATGGTGTGCCCAGCAAAAACAAGGTCTTAAGCAGAGCAATTCAGGCATTATGAATACTGGATGATGAACTATCTAGAACTGCTACCTCTGTACATTAAAGAGATTTAACAAGCCCTATTAAGGCTTACTTTTGTCCTTTTTCTTCCCTTCCAGTATTCTCAGTATTCAGTATTCCCTGTATTCAGCAGCTTTCATACAGACATTGCAAAACAGCTTCAACGTGGTAAATAGTGGGATTTCCTCAAAGAAGTGTTAAAGGAACCTAAATACAGGCTGATCCTGTCCGTGCTCAAAGGTCGATTACAGAGCAGGTATGTGAACGGGCTTCACTGCAGGCCTCTGAGCGGTAATGACACAATTTTGCAGTTATTGCTATGTGTCCTGGTTTCAGCTGGGACAGAGTTGATTTTTCTTCCTAGTAGCTGGTATAGTGCTGTGTTTTGGATTTAGGATGAGCATAATGTTGATAAAACACTGATGTTTTAGTTGTTGCTAAGCAGTACTTACACTAGTCAAGGACTTTTCAGCTTCCCATTCTCTGCCCGGTGCACAAGAAGCTGGGAGAGGGCACAGCCAGGACAGCTGACCCAGATGGGCCAAAGGGCTGTTCCATACTGTATGATGTCATGCTCAGTATGTAAACTGGGGGGAGTTGGCCGGGGGGCAGCAATCGCTGCTCGGGGACATGCTGGGCATCAGTCGGCGGGTGGTGAGCAATTTTATAGTTATCACTTGCTTTGTATATTATTATTGTATTATTACATTATTATTATTATTATTATTATTATTATTATTATTATTATTATTATTATTATTATTATTACTACTACTACTACTACTGCTACTACTACTACTACTACTACTAGTACTACTACTACTACTACTATTTCATTTTACTTCAATTATTAAACTGTTCTTATCTCAACCCGTAAGTTTTCTGACTTTCACCCTTCCAATTCTCTCCCCCATCCCACTGGGGGGGGGGGGAGTGAGCAAGCAGCTGTGTGGTGCTTAGTTGCTGGCTGGGGTTAAACCACAACACTATGGTTTCACGGAAGGTCTTGTCTCTTTCGAAACAGAAATTTCTCTTTCACATGAGTCTGCAAAGAGGATGTCAAGGAGTTGATCTTTCCAGATGTAAATTCACAATCATATTACTTGTAAAACACTCCTTTGGATTTCCAGGGATGCCAGACTGTGGACGTAGCCCAAAGCCAGAGATGCTGCTGACCTCTGGAGTGCTGCCCCCTGACCCTGCAGTGTTCCACAGATTTCTCTCTCTTTTGGTCTTTAAAGGTCTGCAGATGAACTGAATTTGGAGAGGTAAGGAGGTCAGTCCCAGCGGCACTGGAGGGGTCACGGCTGAACAAGGGATACAGGTTGAAAACATTATGGTGCAAATCATTAAAGACACAGGGAAGAAAACTGAGCATCAAAATGTTAGAAAGTCTGTTCCTTTTCTAGGACACAGAGAGAAGATTCTTGGCTTTTAGTGCAAAATCCTCATGCAGAAATTGAAGAGACTTTTTTGTTTAATATAAATAGTGAACCCTGTATCCGCCTCCATCATTGTGAGGTACACCCAGATTAGATCAAGTGAAGTCATCAAGTTGCAATGGAATAATTTGCTTTTTGCAGGTTTTGAACTGTGTCTGAATACTCTCTAGAGATTTTTGTCTTTCAGCTATGTCATTAAAGACTTTTTTTCTGATGAAAACATCTCTTTCTTTAAAGTAGTTTTTTATCCTTTCCTTTAAGCCATAGCCTTTCATTTTTTGCAATGTGTTTTCTTGCTACAGAGGGAGATTTCATCATTACAGATAAAGATTAAGCAGCAGGAACATAGACATTGAGAAACAAAGACAGTACTGCTATACAACTGACTTTAGCATTAAAAATAAAGAAGAGAAATAGCAGAAGAATAAAAATAGGCAGTTACCCGAATTATCATTTATTTCACATGTTCTATTTACTGTCAACAGGTCTTTCAAGCAATGGCAAAATGATTTATGTGCCTCCACTTCTTACTGAAAAGTATATTAAATATTTTTCATTTTTTAGTAGGGAGATTCCAAAGCTACATAGAATATTTCAGTCTATTCATGGTTAATGTTAAATTTGGCAAGGAAGTTTGCACTGAAAATTTTTATTCATAATTATTTCATAGGATAGTAATAACAAAGCTTCTATTGCAGTCTTTTCTGGAGTTTAATAGAGTGAAACAGTAGCACAAGCTTTGGCACATAAGCAGAAATATACATGCTCATATTAAACTCTCCTAAATATATGGCTCTGAAAATAAAACTTTCTGTGTCCAAATCTGATGCCTGTTTAATCCACAGAATGCATTCACACCTGTTTAGGTAAGAATTTATAATATGCTGCACTGAGGACAAGAAGAGTGCTGACAAAGTCCTACCTGGAAGGCTATTCACTTTTCTGCATAACACGTGTTTTAAGTGACCAGACATAAAAGATAGCCAAGAACCCAGTCCCACCCAATGCACTCATGCCTCTCCATGAGAGAAAACCTGGATCCAAGCAGCCCAAACCTGCCAACTCTTGTTTGCCATTTTTAAATCAGAAAGCTTCACATTTGAAGTCATTTAGGTCAAACACCTGTGTAGTCAAATGATTCAGTCCACTTACTTACCATCTTACTGAACTCAGCCATTTCTGTTCAAATTCAAATCAAGTACTCTCTTCCTTTAGTAGCATGTTTCAGCGTTTAATCATTTTTCCTGGTAAAAAATAGGTCTTACTTTTTATTTCAGATTGTTTAAAACTTCCAGACATTAGTTAAAAGAAGGGTAGACATGGTGCTTGAGGACATAGTTTAGTGGTGGACTTGGCAGTGCTAGGTTAACTGTTGGACTCGATGATCTGAAGGGTCTTTTCCAACCTTAATGATTCTATGATTCTATCATTCTAGTTGTTGCTAAACCTTTCCCTGCTAGAACGATTTTACCTTCAGTACCACCTATTCTTCCCCATGAAAGAAACCGTATAACTTGCTTGTACTCCATATGTATTGAATAGCAATTTTTTTTTTTTTTTTTGCTAGACATGGAAAGCTGATTTTATTTATCTGTTTGTTAGAACTTCAATGTCTTCCACAAAATTATCAGAGTACCCCCATGTATTATAGCAGCATATGTAGCTTACCCTTGAAATTGTTAAGTATGTCGGGACTGCCTCTCACCCAGACTTAGGACAGCTCCTGATTTAAGTATTACCCATTCACTGAACAGAGACACTTTCTGGTTACAGAGTCTTGGACAGAAAGTTTGGAGAGTGCATTTTGGTAGTAGAGTTTAAAAAATCAAAGGAATCATAGAAATGTCATTTGTAAAATCTGAGAGAGACCAATGTAACACGTTTGCACAAGTACTTCTACAGTGTTGGCAGTCAAAGATTTCATTTACATCTCTTTTAGATGGCTAATAACCATTTCTGCAGCTCACAGTCCACATTTTTTTGGTGTGTGTCTTGCACATGTAACTCCTTCTTTGTAGCCTTTGCACCCTTGATGGCTGCACCTTCTCCTGCCCCAGAGACCTCAGCACATGCTGCAGCAAACCTCTCTGGAGAGAGGGATCTGGGATGGTCAGCTTGTTCCTTCAGCTCTGGAGAATGAGGGGAATGTTCCCTGGGATCAAAATGTCTGGTCACACATCCAGAATGATGAGAAGGGACTGTGATGAAAGAAAGGAAGGGAGGAAGGAAGGAAGGAAGGAAGGAAGGAAGGAAGGAAGGAAGGAAGGAAGGAAGGAAGGAAGGAAGGAAGGAAGAAGGAAGGAAGGAAGGAAGGAAGGAAGGAAGGAAGGAAGGAAGAAAGAAAGAAAAAGAAAGAAAGAAAGAAAGAAAGAAAGAAAGAAAGAAAGAAAGAAAGAAAGAAAGAGGAAGGAAGAAAAGAAAGGAACGAAGGAAGAAAAGGAAGGAAGGAAGGAAGAAAGAAAGGAAGAAAGAAAGGAAGAAAGAAAGAAAGAAAGGAAGGAAGGAAGAAAAGGAAGGAAGGAAGGAAGGAAGGAAGGAAGAAAGGAAGGAAGGAAGGAAGGAAGGAAGGAAGGAAGGAAGGAAGGAAGGAAGGAAGGAAGAAAAGAAAGGAAGGAAGGAAGGAAGGAAGGAAGGAAGGAAGGAAGGAAGGAAGGAAGGAAGGAAGGAAGGAAGGAAGGAAGGAAGGAAGGACACCTGTCCCCAGGCTGCAGCCCAGCCTCTCTTGCCTGGAGGAGAAGAGCCCAAGTGTCTCCTTTGCACAACAAGCACCTAATGATCTCTATATTTCTTGCTGTTGCTTTTGATGCCTCCTTACATGTCCATCATCACTCAGCAGTGAAAGTGATGTTGTCCAAAGCCAATTATCCAGGAATTTCCACACCATCAGCTTAACATAATACTGACCACTGGCAAATGAGCAGAAAAAGCAAAGAAATGACAGATACATAAATACATAACGGGAAGGATTTTAAACAAGTCATGTTGAATAAGTAGAAAAAATGCTTAATGGTAAGCAGAAAATTTTGTATTTATTTGAGGAATACCTGACCATAAAACAAAATGCAGGGGCAAAATGAAATTCTGATTTTTTTTTATTCTGTGATTTTTTCATCTTAAAGATCTTGGGAATGTTTTTGAGGGGAACACAAAGGATTTCTCAAAAAAACATGGGTTTGTGGTTTGGCAATCCCACTCTTCTCAGAGACAATATTCTGCTCCCATTTGATGACTTATGATACCTTCTCTGCACATGATTTTGAGTAAATCCATGGCCTGTATGTCATATGCCAAAGAGGCAAGAGAGGACAGAAGACTATGAAATATCTGTGCAATAATGCAGGATACTGAAAATTAAAGGGGTGTACATTGTTTGGGGTTCTTAATGAAAAATCAGCATCCCAGAGAATATGTAATATGTTGCCACTCAGTGTTTCTACTTTGATAATTTCAAAAGAATTAGGAATCACTGGAGAAAGGATATACTTGTCTGTCAAATGTCTTTTTTAAAATACCACCTCCTCAGCAAGCCTAGCTTTATTTTCTGTTCCAAAAAGGAAACAAAAAGCTGAAAAATATGTACAAAAGGCAGAACCACTTCTTTAGAGAGCTTTTAGATGAAGCTGTTGAACTTTCATTGCTACAGCTTCTTCAGGAATTTCAAGGCAGTCAAATAAAGAAGCAGCCTCTCTACAGGGTCACAGCCTCCTTTGGGCACATCCACCTGCTCTGGCGTGGGGTCCTCCATGAGCTGCAGGTGGATATCTACTCCACCATTAACCTCCATGGGCTGCAGGGGGACAGCCTGCCTCACCATTGCTCCATTACATCAATAATGAATATGCAGCAATAATTTAATATTATTTCCAGTAGCATCTTTTTACCTCCAACAGTTTAGAGTAGCACTCTGAAATTCTTGCAGTGAAGAATCCGTACTGTATAATGTCATCAAGTTATTTAAACTTCAAATGAAATATCATAGCTGTAATTACTATAGCAGTGATCTAGACAGTAGTGCACTGGTTACTCAGTAACCACTTCCTTTTTCTCCATCTCAAATTTGGAGTTATATTATACACCTATAAGCTGCCTCCTTGGTCTGAAGCTGCTTTCTCAGAGAAAATTTATCAATGACTTCAGGGGACAAGAGCTGGGTTTTAAGTCATTCAAAACTGTTGTATTGGGTTTACATGGCAAAGTTTTGGTAGCAGGGCAGAACTGCAGGGGTGGCTTCTGTGAAAAGACACCTGGAGCTGCTCCTATGTTGGACAGAAACAGTTTCGTCTGGCTCCAGAAATGACCTGCTCCAGGACACTGCTGAGCCAGCCAGAGGCACTGGTGGTGCCTCTGTGATAACATATTTAAGAAAGGGTAAGAAAGAGCTGCACAGCAGCTGTGAGAGAGGAGTGCAAATATGTGAGAGGAACAGCCCTGCAGACACCAAGGCCAAAGCAGGAGGAGGGGGGAGGAGGTGCTCCAGGCACCAGAGCAGGGATTCCCTTGCAGCCCGTGGAGAAAACCATGGTGACGCAGCTTGTCGCCCTGCAGCAGTCCATGGAGGTTCAAAAATTATTAGGGCTGGGAGTTTCGAGGCAGGGGCGGGGTGGGGGGGAAATGAGGATTTGGGGGTTTTTTTGGAACTGTGTTACAGTTCTGTAAATAAGCTTGATTTTTCTTAAAGGGGAAACAAAAAAAGAAAAATATCCCAGAGATAAAATGCCATGCAATCATGTGGACAGCTGGGTGACAGAAGTTAGCAATGCCTGAGGGTCACCCTTCTCCAGGGGCAAAACTTCACTGTTATTGGTACATAACTTTCTTAACTGAAAGGGCAGATGACACTGAGCAGTATCAGATGCCACAAGGGCCTGTCAAGAGAAAGGGTGCAGGACATGTTACAGTAGTAGTTTAGAACTAAAGTATTATGAGTTTTGGAGAAAAATATATGAGCTTCCAGTTGTTTTCCGCCAGTAACTCAACATTTTCTATGGAATGAAAAAAATATTTTCTGGGTCCTTCTAACAAGGATGTTTACTGTGACGAAGTTATTGCAGGATTTTAAAATGAATAGCCAGGAACTTTTCCCTGTGATTAGCTGAGAATACAAAGGATAAAAAGAAATTGTCCTGGGACTACTTCAAATATAAGCTGTCACCATCACAATGGTGAGAGTTAAGTTCCCATTTCTGAAGGTTATAGAAGTGTTGCAAATGTGCTTTCATTTTGCCTTATTATATGAAAAGGCTAACCTAACTTATCCTTTTGGGACTGAGGCATTTATTCTCATTCTTTTTGGTTTATTACAGAGAGCTGAAAGAAAGAATAAAGAAATGGATTTTGATAGCAGTGAATATCTTTGGGGATTCTTTTCAAATCACATTTGTAGGCTGCTAATACAATACTAATTGCTTAAATTCATACCTGAAGGCTTTATAAATTCCACCATTTGCCTTGACTGTTATCAGGCAGTGATGATCTGATCCAAAGCCCTCTGCAGTCAAAAAAAAAAGATACAGCTTATTACCTCTGGGAGAATAAGCTGTTGGTTGTAAATTAAACAAGAGGAGACAGTTGCAAGTATTTGAGCTGGGTTGCTTAGTCTTCATTGGGCACGTACATCACATTGTTGGTTTCCATTCTGTTATTGGACTGTAGTGTAAGTATCTATAATAACAATTGCAAATTTCAGATTGTGACTAGTCTAATATGTGATTAAAACACTGTGTCTGCAAGCATTCCTGCCATTTCTCATTTCCTAAAGTACTCACAAGGAAGAAACAGAAAAAAAGGCAGGAATACTTGTTTTGTGAATTTGTTTACAAGTTGCAATTTTAATATCTGTGGAATCCAACTGCAGTGCTCTATTGTTTACTAACAGTGTTTTCTTATCAAGCCAAACTGGTTGAATTACAAGCGACAAGTGTGGTAGAGCCCTGAGGATCAGGAAATTGATACCAGCTAGTATCAGCAATGCTACCTGTGAGGAAAATTTACTGAAAAATTTAACAACCAAGTAAAAGAGAGCAAAACCAAGAAAATAATCTAAACCTAAGAACTAAAACACTATGGTGAAACTAAGAATAATGAGCAAATATCTGAGAAAACATGTACTTAAAATCGAATCAGTTACAGAAAGTTTTCATATGTATGCCAGGTCAGCGTATGGGAATATGTTATTTTAAATATGTATAAAACACATGCTGCATCACAAAACTGTCTCTTTCATGCACTGTACTGTGTGTTGTAACCATGTGGGTGAAATAGCCTAGGTGAAGAAATGAACACAGCTTAGTGAATTTTTGAACTATTATTAATGTATACTGAAATTGTTAGGAAACACTGCCACAACTTTATGGGCCCTGGGGAGTATCATATGTCGGGAAAGTCTCACTTCAGCAAGGATTCCACGCAGGGTAAAGTGATAAGAGAAATCACACTTTTTTGGTCTTTTTTTTTTTTCCTAAGCCAAGCAGCAAAGCATCATTAGACACCCAAAGACACCTGGAAAAAAAAAATCAACCAAGTTTTAGCCAGCTGTATGAAGAATAAAGCAAGGCACATGCAGCCAGTTAGAGAAGAGACTGTAGTATTCCCCAGAATTAGGAGGGGAACCGTAGATAAACAAAAAAGCTGACAAAGGGACACCTGGATTTATTGCTGTAGAGATCAAACCAAGTGAAGAAATTAAGACTGTGCTTGCCCACCAGATATCAGGTTATACCTGTAGTGTTACAAAAGGGCTATGCTTATCATTTGTCTGTGCTAGGAAGGATCCATACTTTAAACAACACATCCAATTGTCAGTTTTAAATTTGGAGTGTAATGTCTGCTTTCTCTCTCTATTTGACAGATAAAGGAAATAATTTTATATAACAAACGCTCTCATTTGCCTTTACTTGTTATTTTAGATCTATCTCCTTTCAGCAAATTCCTGCCACTTCATCTTTGAATGATGAATGATAATTGGATGACAATGCTAAAAAATCCCTCCACACACTGGAAGCAAACCCATAGCCAGGAGCCCATCACCATATAGTTTGTGTGATTTACTAATACATCTATGCTGTTAAATAAACAAAGATGAAAGAGCAAGCACAAACATCTACGCTTCATAGTAATTAGGTCACCCTGTCTATGTCCCGGACTGCTCCAACTAGCCCTCTCCATCACAATCTGTTATCATGATGGATAGCCCGAAGCAATGAGATTGCAAGCCAGGCCATATACTTGGTCTTGGGCCCAACATTATGTCCCTCAGTGACATGGGCATAGCCTAGGAAGCTCTGGATGATGGCTGTAAAAGGAGCTGAGACACCATAGCCAGGCTGCTTAGGAAAGTCCAGTATGTGTAATTACTTCCTATGTCCTTTAGCTGAGAGAATGAGGCACAGCCAAGCTAGCAGGTGTTCAGTTGTCCAGAAACAGGGATGTCTTTTCAGTTGGAGAGGACAACTGAGTTGTCAGAGAGCTCTGTTGAATGGGACTTCACACTTCCAAAGCTGCTGACAATAAAAGCTAATCTTAGGTATGTTTTACAGTACATCTGAAAAATGTGTCGGCTCTGCTCTTGCTTTTGGAGAACTTTATGGTGTTCTCAGGAGAGCTAATGCTCAAAGACAAAGCATGTTGTCCTTCATTTTGATTGTATCGCCTTGCATCACTCAAAATTTAAGATCGTGTTCGCTTTCTACCATGAATAGACATGGTCTAGGAATGCTTAGATGCTGGCCAAAAAAATCAGCCAAGGACCAACAATAAGAATATGGAATATCATTGGTTTTCAGAAGTCCTGTGACATTTTGTGTGTGAATATACTTGATGTTTTACAGATAGTTCTTCAAATGCTGTGCAAAAACCCAGGAATATTTGTGAGATTGGCAACAGAATTTTAAAAATATAATTTGTGCTCTTACCATAAATCCAAAGCCCTTTCTAGAAGGTACATATTCTAAATTCCTTTATGTCACAACAGAGTGAAGAATTTCCATAAGGCTGCATTTTCTTTGCTTTGTTCTTGTTCTCTTGGGTTTTATTAGCATACTTGATTTAACTGCATTAATTCCCACACTAGAAGCATTGTCAAAAATGTTAATTAATGGCTAGATTCTTATACTATTATTACATGCTTGACATACACTTTTAAACTTACAAATGCCATGACTTGAACATTATCCAAATCTAAACATGAACAAAGGCAGTTTATATATTTTGCTATGTCAGATTTCCACCCAACTGAAACCAGGGTCAACTGGATTTGTCTTGTGACTAAAGAGCTGACACACAGCAGTGCCTGAACTTACAGGGAAAACCAGAAAACATTGTCCTGATTTAACATAAATGGGCACAAAAAATGCTGTCTTTCTCACTAAAGTAAGATCCAGTATGTTCTGGTTTTGAAGCAGAGTTATTCAGCATTTATACAGTAACACTGAAACCCAGTATGGGCTTACATGTCAATTCAGTGGGCTTTTTGTCTACCAACAGAAAGACAACCTACCTGTTTCCTTTAAAAAGCTGCTTATGAGAAACTGAGTGGACATAACCAAATGCTTTCTCATATGCAAAAGATACATTTCAACACTAGCATTTTCCCATGTGGTGTCTGAAGGAATGAGATTGTTGCTGAGTCTGCCAGAGCAGCATGCTCCCCTGTTGGGATCTCTCTTCCATTTCAGGATTTCCAGAGGACACTAAGCCAAAGGACTACTGTATTATCATTTGCTGATTTCCGTATGACAGCATCTTTGCACAATCCATTGCACAGAAGCAAATTTTCTGGGACAAAATGATCGTTTCAAGTTCCTAAAAAGAAAGGTTCATTGAAAAAATGAATAGAAAAAGAAGTGAGTGAATGAATGAGTCTACACTACTCAGCAGAGTTCAATTAAGAAAACACCTGCTGTTGCTGAACTTTTACTGTTACTCAACTTAGTAATCAGGTCAGCTTTGAAGGGAAAAGGATCTCAGGTGTAGAACAGCATGAGAAATAAATTTGCACTGACCTTATCCTAAAAATACCAGGTGCTATTCTTATCTATAACATTTCTTTGCCCTCCTTCCCCTGAACCAGTACAAGCATGTATTGCTATTTAATAGGAACAGATATATACATACGTGTTAGAAAGAACACTCCACATACATCATGGTGTACGGTAACACAGTGTTAATGATTTTAACGATGTTGCAATCATTCTGTTCATGATAGTAATTCTTCCCCAGAGTAGCAGAAAGTGGATAAGACTTAGCATATTTGTCAACAAATTAGCTGAAATATAAACACGTGGTAATACTGTCCTGAAGTTGAGCTTTGACCAACTTTACCTTTTTCCCACTGCAAACATTTCTTACTTTCCATCCTGCAAAAAGCTTTCCTTCCCGTGCTCCTTTGCTGAGTGACGCCTTTTGTGGTCCCCTTTTGATTGTGCTCAGACTTACATGTTTCTTCTCACACACAAGCCTCACCAAACAACACATTTCCATACTCTGAAGTGGGTGCCAACTTACAAAGGGTGAAATTCAGCGTGCCCTGAAAAGCTTATATCCCAGCTATCTCAGTTGACACCTTTTCAAGAGCTGTGCACCAGTGCGTGACAGGAAAGCTTTCTGTTCGTGTTTCAAGGCTCAGGAAAGAGAACATTAAAAATGATGGGTCA